>NC_044041.1:184961506-185268701 GCF_901765095.1 Microcaecilia unicolor | reverse complement strand
ATCTGCAGTTTCTGACAGCAGCTCACATTGCAGGTCAGAGCAACATGCAAGCCGATTATGTAAGTAGGCATCAAATCGACCCAGCAGAGTGGGAACTGGCAGACGAAGTGTTTCTTCAGATCTGTGCCAAGTGGGGGATGCCTGTAGTGGATCTTATGGCCTCAAGCGCAAATGCCAAAGTCCCGTGCCATTACAGCAGACGGAGAGATCCTCGCTCGGCGGGGTTGGGTGCCTTGGCTCAACCCTGGCCTCAGGGCCTACTGTATGTGTTCCCTCCATGGCCCGTGATAGAGCGAGTACTTCTGCGGATTCGGCTACATCAAGGAGAGGTGGTTCTCATTGCCCCGGATTGGCTCAGGAGGCCGTGGTATGCGGACCTCCGGCGGATGCTGGTAGAGGCTCCCCTTCCTTTGCCTCTGGTACTGAATCTGTTGTCACAGGGACCGGTGACCATGGAGGACGCCTGCCGCTTTGGTCTTACGGCATGGCTATTGAGAGGGCGCAATTGAGAGACAAGGGTTATTCCAGTAAAGTAATTTCCACTCAACTACATGCCTGCAAGCGTTCCACTTCCGTGGCTTATGCCAGGATTTTGCGCCAGTTTGAGGCTTGGTGTGCTTCTAAAGTGATCACACCCATGCGGGCTTCTGTCTCACCGATACTTGACTTTTTGCAGGATGGTTTACAAAAAGACCTTGCCTATAATTCCCTGCGTGTTCAAGTGGCAGCCTTAGCATGTTTTTGAGGGAAGGTCGCTTGCCTCTCTTTCTGGCTGCTTATCCGGATGTGGCACGGTTTCTTAGAGGGGTGCTTCGGCTCCGTCCTCCCATGCGGGCTCAGTGTCTGGCCTGGAACCTGGGGTTAGTTTTAAAGGCCCTTCAGTGTTCGCCCTTCTAGCCATTAAGGCGAGCTTCAGAGAAGGATGTGACCCTGAAGACGGTCTTTTTGGTGGCCATTACATCGGCGAGACGGGTGTCTGAGCTCCAGGCGCTGTCCTGTTGAGACCCTTTTCCGAAATTCTCAGTCCGGAGTTATGTTACGTACGGTGCCTTCTTTCCTGCCTAAGGTGGTTTCAGCGTTTCACCTAAACCAGCCTATTTTCCTGCCTTTTTTTTCCAGAGAGGAGTTTCCGGAAGTCTTTGGGCAGTTGCACCTCCTAGATGTGCGAAGGGCTCTGTTGCAGTATCTGCGCATGTCAAATGCTTTTAGGACCTCTGATCATCTTTTCGTCCTGTTGTAAGATCCGCGCAGAGGGTCTCCAGCGTCTAAAGCCACTACAGCCCATTGGCTTAAGGAAGCTATTTTTTTCAGCCTATCTGCTGTCTGGCCGGCCTCCGGCTGAAGCCTTCAAAGCACATTCCACAAGATCGATTTCCTCTTCTTGGGCTGAAACTGGAGCACTCTCTCTTCAAGAGATATGCAGTGCAGCGACATGGGCTTCTAAACTCTCTTTTGCCCGACATTACAGGCTGGATGTGGCTGCCAGGAGAGACGCGCATTTTGGAGCACAAGTGCTGGCGCATGGTGTGGCTTGTTCCCACCCTATCTAGTGATTGCTTTGATACATCCCATTCGTAATGGATTAATCTGCTTGATGACAAGGAAGGGAAAATTAGGTTCTTACCTTGTAATTTTCTTTCCTTTAGTCATAGCAGATGAATCAATGAGCCCTCCCTCAGTGATTCATTGTGTGATTGATGTTGTTTTATGTCCAGTTTTTCCTGTAGATATGTTCCCTCATTGAGAGAAGTTGGAAAACAGTCTTCAGGATTTCTGTTCTGTTATAGGAGGTTGAGTTTCCTCCCTCCTTTGTGTTATTGCTCCTGTTCTGGGGCGTTCATCCGCTGTGAGAAAAGTTCATGTTATTCTACTTTGCGGTGTAACACTGCTTTGGAAGCTTCAAATACTGAAGAGGCAGATGGAGCTAGCTGGCCATGAGGCACTATGGTTTTTCAATGCTCTCTAACTCCCCCTGCTGTTGATGGACACAACCTATTCGTAATGGATTCATCTGCTATGACTAAAGGAAAGAAAATTACCAAGGTAAGAACCTAATTTTCCCGTAATCTCAGTCTCCAGCAGGTAGAAGGTGGTGAGCCCTTCAGTCTCAGACTTTTCTTTTCTTTTATCTTTTATCTTTAAGCTTTCTTGGATGTTGTAATTTTCTCTTGTAATTTCTCTTGTTTCCCTGTGCATTTAAAAAACAAAACAAAAACCTGCTCTTTGGAGGCTAAGTCCCGTGTGGGTCTCTCAGAACCTCACGGGTGCCACACTCGGAAGGCCGGGTCTCTCCCTCCACTATCCTCCCTGGTTCTGGCAAATTTGCTTCTGCTAGCCTGGTTTGCTTAATACAGCAAGAGAAGATTTACCTCAAGCCCCTTATGGAGGGAAGCTTTAGAGGAGGGAGAGGCAGCTACTCAGTAAAAAAAAAAAAAAATGACTAGCCTCCCGGTCTGCTGTCTTAGCAGAGCTGTTTCTGGGCAGTAAAAACGAGCAGGGCAGCTCCGTAGCGATCAGCTGTTAACTGATCAGCTGTTTCCTGTTTAATTTGTGTTCCCGATGTGAGGGAACTCCGTCGCTATTCGGTTTCAGCGGCGGGGTTTAGGGGCTGCTGTGTGGTCCGTTTCTGTACAGCTCTGAATGAATACCAGGGTGCTGGTTTTTCGTTGTATCGTTTGGTGCCGTTGGGGCGGGTGTCCGACTCCGTTGTTTTGCCGCCGGTCACGTCTTCCTCGGTGCCGATTTCGGCGGGAAACGCCGCCATTTTGAATGTGTTTATGTAGAGGGGGAAAGAGAAGTGTAGAACGCAGCGAGACAGAGAGATGTCTGATGTGGAGAGCCTAGTGCTTGGTGTTTCAAACGGGAGCATGTGGCTAGGGTTTTTTTTTTTTTTTACTCTTCCTACGCATTTTGTATTGGGCACTTTTGAGGCATATAATCAGTGGGGCAACAGTGCTCAGGACCTGGCAGGTCATACAGCTCTAGGCATGGCACATGTTGCAATACATGAATCAGCTTCTGGCTTTGCCCTCTCTGGGCAAAGCAGCAAGGGGAACATTTCAGCAATATCTAGCTTCCTATCCAACAAATTTTTCGGTTGCTCATTCGATCTATGCTATCAGCCAAGGTTTGCTCTGAAGCATGCTTTGCATGGCATTCTCAGTTAAAAAAAAAAAAAAAAAAAAGGTTTCTCTATTTCCTTCTCAATGCTGTGGCTATGTTGTTTTTATTCTGCTGAGGACTGTAATGTCATGCAGTTCTACAGGTGGCCAGTTTGCTTGTGCACTGTCAGCAATTCCCTTGTGGGGAGCAGTATATATGCAGATGGTTTCTAGCGCATCTTTTCTGTTCCGTCTCTCCCCCCCCCCCTCCCTTTTCCACCTTTCAGTGGGGTGCGAAAGTCCCGAATAAGTAGCTTTTAAGGCTGTCTTTTCAAGCTTCAGTTTGCAATTTTTTGTATAACTTTAGTCCAATGCTGGGCCATGTCCAGTAAGCAGCAACAGCATTAGATATTTAGGAGGTGTGCACAGTTGTCTCCAACCTGTTTTAGTGCCAACACTTCTAACTAGCCTGTTCATTTCAGCCATAGGTAGGGCTTGTAGTCTTATTTGTATGGTCAGACTCATCCGCTAAAAGCTGAATGAGAATATAAGAGCATAAGCGGTTGTCATTCTAGGACAGACTAGGTCCATCACGCTCAGCGTTCTGCCTCCAACAGTAGACAACTTCTGCTCCCAGGTGGTCCACTGAATGTCTGATTTTGGTTTAGGCAGTTAGTGCTGATATTCAGCAGCACTATCCAGTTCATTCTCTTTGAATTCTGATTCCTTTGGTGGGGGGGGGGGGGGGGGGTTCATCAACAGGTCACCTAACAGTTTCGGTTCTGTATTGATGCAATTTCAGGTGTTATAGCTATTATAGCATTTTGGCATGTCTGCTTTTATGTGTCGTACTACTGTCACACGCTTAACAATTAGTATTCCTGCTCTCAGCAATGAAGTTGTGCGGGTTCAGTCTCTACTCCCTGTTGGCGCTCCTTTGGCACAATTTCCAGAAGGTGGGCCAGACTACTTCGGCTCACTGGGTATTGGAGATTATTCGAGTAGGGTACGCATTAGTTCGCTTGCCCTTTGTCGGAGGTTTTCCGCAGAATCTCCTTAGCATTTTCGTATCAAATGCCGGGGCCGTCAGAGCTTCTCTCTGCAGGGTTCTGCACTTTCGAGCTATTTCTCCTGTCTCTCGGGCGCATCAGTGTCAAGATCGTTACTCCATTTGCTTTCTGGTTCATAAGAAAGAGGGTTCTTTCCGTGCAATTTTAGATTTCAAGGCTGTCAATCTAGCCCTTTAGGTGCTGTCTTTTCGGTTGGTACCTTTGCGGTTCGTTCATTATTTCAGTATGGTCAGGGAAGTTTCTGACCACTCTCGATCTTACAGAAGCCTAGTTTCACATTCCTATTCGTCCTGCACATCGTTTCCTTCATTCTTTTTGTTTTGAGTGCTGGTCCACCATTTCCAGTTTTGGCCTCTTCCCTTCGGTTTGGCGTCTGTTCCTCGTGCCTTTACTAAGGTCACGGTAGTTGTGGTGGAGGTTCTCAAAATGGAGGGCATTGTAGTGCATCTTTATTCGGACGATTGGTTGCTGGTACAGTTCTTGCAGTCCATAGGTTGAGTAGTCAGTGTGCAGAAAAGCAGCCTTCTACCTTCTCAGTTCATAGAGTCTCTGGGGGGTCAGGTTCGACATGAGGCAGGGTCGCGTGCTCTTCCGTCGGCTCCAGTCTTCAGGTTGCAGACTCAAATTTGTCGCTTCGGGCTGATGTCTAGCCTGTCGGCAGGAGGTTCTCTACAGGTTTTGGTAACCATGATAGCAGCGATTGAGGTGGTGCCTGCGCCTAGACTCTCGGGCGCATCAGTGTCAAGATCGTTACTCCATTTGCTTTCTGGTTCATAAGAAAGAGGGTTCTTTCCGTGCAATTTTAGATTTCAAGGCTGTCAATCTAGCCCTTTAGGTGCTGTCTTTTCGGTTGGTACCTTTGCGGTTTGTTCATTATTTCAGTATGGTCAGGGAAGTTTCTGACCACTCTCGATCTTACAGAAGCCTAGTTTCACATTCCTATTCGTCCTGCACATCGTTTCCTTCATTCTTTTTGTTTTGAGTGCTGGTCCACCATTTCCAGTTTTGGCCTCTTCCCTTCGGTTTGGCGTCTGTTCCTCGTGCCTTTACTAAGGTCACGGTAGTTGTGGTGGAGGTTCTCACAATGGAGGGCATTGTAGTGCATCTTTATTCGGACGATTGGTTGTTGGTACAGTTCTTGCAGTCCATAGGTTGAGTAGTCAGTGTGCAGAAAAGCAGTCAGTGTACAGAAAAGCAGCCTTCTACCTTCTCAGTTCATAGAGTCTCTGGGGGGTCAGGTTCGACATGAGGCAGGGTCACATGCTCTTCCGTCGGCTCCAGTCTTCAGGTTGCAGACTCAAATTTGTCACTTCGGGCTGATGTCTAGCCCGTCGGCAGGAGGTTCTCTACAGGTTTTGGTAACCATGATGGCAGCGATCGAGGTGGTGCCTGCGCCTGGACTCTCATGAGGTATTTTCAGAGCTCGCTGTTGGTCGAGGTGGTCATCTCAGAAGTTTTCACCACATCAAACTTTGCCTCTTTTGCTCCAAGTGAAGACCAGTATACGTTGGTGGCTTCGGGAGTCCAGTTAGTCCAAAGGTATTCTTCTAGTTCAGCCCAGCTGATCTGTAGTGCGGACAGTTGCCAGTCTCCTCGCCTGGGGAGCTCACTGTCAGAGGCAGTTTGCTCATGGTTTTTGGTCTCATCAGAATACATTGTTCTCAATCAACCTTTTCGGGACCAGAGCGATTCTTCTGGATTTCCAGAGGTGTTTTCTTCTTCTCAGAGGCCGAGCAGTTCCAGTAGAGTCAGACAAGGCCACAGCGGTCGCAATTTTCAGTTGGTAAGGAGGAACGGGGAGTCTCCTGTTGGAGCAAGAGGTGGTGCTTCTGCTTCAATGGGCGGAGGTGCATCTAATGGTTCTTTCAGCGGCTCAGGTAGCAGGGGTCCTGAATGTTCAGGCAACTTTTCTCACTCGTCACCTGCTCGATTCTACAGAGTGGTCTCTAAGTGAAGTGGTGTTTTCCGCTGTTAGTTGATTATTGGGGGACTCCCAGGCTGGTTCGGTTTACCTCCGCTGGTAATGCAATACTTCCTCTGTTCTTTAGTCGTCGCAAGGATCCCATAGCACAGGGCGTGGACGATCTTCAACAAACCTGCTCTGCCAGTCTAATGTATTCTTCTGATAGTTCATTTTCTTCAGAAGGTAGAGACACACAGGGGACGTCTGATTTCTGTGGCACCGGACTGGCCTCGCAGTACAGAGTGTGCTGCTCTTCGATGTCTTCTGGATGACCTTCCTTTCAGAGTTCAGATCCACCGAGATCTCTTGTCGCAGGGTCCTGGCGTTCGTCCAGATTTGGATCGATTCTTTCTTACGGTCTGCCTCTTGTTAGGGCTAAACTGGTTAGGTAAGGTTATTCTGCTCAGGTCATTGCGTTTATGCTTTACTCTCGTCAATGTTCTGCTTTGTTGATGGATATGCGCACTTGGAGCATATTTGAGTACTGGTGTAAGGGTTTTTTGTCTATCTCCTTTTAGTGCTTCAGTGCTGCAAATTTTGGATTTTTTGCAGCGCGGCTTTAACAAACGCCTTTCTTTGGCATCTCTTAAGCTGCAGATTGCGTTTTTTCTCGCCTTTCCGTGGTCGTCTCCAAGGGAGGTCTCTAGCTAGTTATCCGGATGTGGTCCGTTTTTTGAGGATGGTTAATGTCCTTCGTTCTTCCTCGCAATATTCTCTTCGTTCGGATCTGAATTTGCTGCTTACGATTCTTTTTAGGACTCCTTTCGACTTTTTGTCGACCTCTGCTTTGAAGGTCTTGTCTCTGAAGACAGTATTTTTGGTGGCTGTTTTTTTGCTAGGTGAGTTTCGGAGTTGCAGGCACGGTCGTGTAGTTCTCCGTTTTTAGAGTTTGGATCCGATCACGTAGTGTTGCGGACCGTCCCTTCTTTTCTGCCTAAAGTAGTGCTATAGGTGTTTTCATATTTCTCAGCCGGGGCTATTGCCTGTCTTCGGTTCTGTTTCCGGATCGCAGGAGCAGCGGCATTTGAAGTGTTTGGATGTCTATCGGATGTTGAAGCATGATAGTCAGTCTACTGATGACATCCGACGATCTGATCGTTGGTTTGTTCTAATTAGAGGTGCACGTAACGGGTTCAGGACCTCTAAACTCTCTATTTCTCAATGGCTTTAAGTAGTGATTTCTTCGACTCATTCTACACGACGTCAGACAGCCTCGTGGGCAGAGCGTTGTCTGGTGCCTTCAGAAGATATTTGTAAGGCGGCGACCTGGTCGACTCTGCATTCTTTTTTCTAAGCACTTCCGTTTAGACGTCCTCCCATAATTTCACTGCTTTGTTACTTCCCATCAGTCACATTCTGGGCTGGTCCAGAGGGACGCTAAGGAAGGGTAAATTAGACATTACCTGCTAATTTGCTTTCCTTTAGTCCCTGCGGACCGGCCCAGATCCCTCCCTTCACATATCTAGATTGGTTCGGAGCTGTGTTGTTAGTTTCTTGATCTATGTAGTAAAAAAAAAAGAAATTTACTGAAATGTCCTGTATGAAGGACCATGATATATTTGAAGGTACTCACCCGTTGTTGGCAATGTGCTGGTGGCTGCTCAGGTTTTTGGATGCACAGGTTCTGTATTTCCTCTATGATTTTCTTTCTGCTTTGGTACTTTATTACTGGATCTTTCTCTAGCTGGCAAGGGCTCTTATTGGCTGGCTAGAGTCACAACTTTTTTCTCAGTCTCCACCTGCTGGAAGACTTACACAACCCATCAGACACATTCTGGGCCGGTCCAGAGGGACTAAAGGAAAGCAAATTAGCAGGTAAGGTCTAATTTACCCTTTGGAAATATTCTTGGGCTTACAGAGGATCTCGGGCTTTTGGGTAAAGACCTGAGGGATTCTCAAGTCTCAAAGATTGCAGGGGGCGAGTCAGTGATTTTAAATCCTTTGTTTTGTCGTATGTTTCGTGAGGCCAGGAAAACCACTGTCAAGGTTTCCACTATGACAAGCTGCCTTGCTGCTCGCAGAATGAGCACGCCTTCAACTCCAGATCTTCCTGTGCCTGCTGCATCTCCCAATAATGGAGTCTGGGTTCACTCCTCAGGTTCGCAATAGCAGGCCTTCTCTATGGTTTTCATGAGGAGTGACCAAGATTGCCTTGGACCATGTGTCTTAGTTTTTTCTTTCACACGCTTACAACCTGGACTTCTCTCATTCCACTACACATTTTTCTTGGAGTCTCCATGCAAGCTCAAACACAAATATCAGGCAGTTCTTGCCAACATTTCTGCCTTTAGGCACAGTGGAGTCTGTTCCCAGTTTCAATTGGGGCAACGGGAAGTTCACTTTGCTTGGTAGTTCCAACCAGGGAGCTTCCTTCCAGCTGAGTTTGGACGTCATAAGAGTCTAGGGTGTTTACAGTTCAACTTTTCACAGTGGGAACCTTGCAGTTCAGTCTGGTGGGGAGAGTTTCTATCCTCCCTGGACCTCAAGAAAATGTACTTTCATATTCCCAGTGCACCTTCCTGCAGAAGGACTTTAGCGATTTATGACCATGTTATTCAGCCTTTCCACATTACCAATGACTTTTTTTTTCAAGGTCATGGTGGTAGTGGCAGCTTTCCTTCAAGAATGGATTGCAGGTTTATCCATACCTTGTGATTGGCTGATGTGCAGTCAAGAGACTGCAGATTTCATCCAAGATAGCTACTCTACTTCAGTCCCTAGGATTGGAAATCAATTTCGCCAAGTCACTTGTGATGTTCCCCATAGGCTTGGGAAGTCCTTTCTTCCTTTTGCTCCTCAGCAACAGGTGCCAACCCAAGTCAGGTTCTCTCTACCAGGTCCAGGGATCTGGGAATAGATTCAAGTTATAGACACAAGGGTCTCTTTCTTGGACTTTACCTCATGGGCCTGATTCCGCATCAGACCACTTCAGGGGTTCCTTCTCAGCTTTGGTCCCCATCGCTGAGGTTCCCTTCATGACATCTTAGTCTCAATGGGTGGTTTCAACACAACTTTCTGCTGACATTTTAGAAGTTCTGTCTCTCTGGAGGCAACTGTCTGCAGTTTGTAGGTTGCTAGGGCATGCCGTAGCTGGTGGCAACAGATTTCGGATCCCTTCCAGAAGGCAGACAGTCGACCTTCTCACTTGCCAGATGTGGAGTCGAGTCCGGCATAGTTGACAGTTTTCTTTTATTATTTGTTTTGGGCGTTGAATAAGCAGACGTGTTTGGTGGTCACAGCCTGTCATTTGATGGGCAGCAGATGTAATTTCAAATGGCAGCTAGTTTTGCTCCCTTTTCAGGGCAAGCTTATTGTTTGAGGACTCAGTGAAGTTGGCGGAAGATCTTGGTCACTCATAGACTCGGCGTCTTCCTTAGGATATGTCTACACGTTCATTTCAGTCGAGTCAGGCTCACCCTCGTCTAGGGCAGCCTAGTTTTCTTCAGTGATCCAAGTTCAGTCCAAGCAGAGTTCCTCTGGATTTCTCCTGATGGGGTGATGAGGTGCACAGTCCTGTCTTTTCTTCATAAGGTGGTTTCTGCCTTCCATCCCATTGAACCTTTGTCTCTTCCTACTAATGGGACGTTCACCACCTACTCCTATTTTTATTTATTTATTTAGATTTTGCTCACACCTTTTTCAGTAGTAGCTCAAGGTGAGTTACATTCAGGTACACTGGATATTTCTCTGTCCCAGGAGGGCTCACAATCTGAGGCAATGGAGGGTTAAGTGACTTGCCCAAGATCACAAGGAGCAGCAGTGGGGTTTGAACTGGCCACCTCTGGATTGCAAGACCAGTTCTCTAACCACTAGGCCACTCCTCCACTATACTATTTGGAAGTGACCATCGAGTTCCAGTGGTCAAATCTTTGTTTCATGCTTTGCTCGGGACCTTAAGAAGGTAATGCAGATTCCAAATCCACACTGACTTGCCATTTTTAGATTGATAGATGCAGGTGTCGCAGGGCGATGTCTGAGGTGATCCACTGAGCAGAAGTGACTTTCTGCATAGCCTCATGCACTGCAAAAGACTGAAGCAGTCTTCTAGTGCTTGCCATTTTAAGATTAGCAGATGCAGTAGTGGCAGGTTCAGAAGCAGACATATTCAGAACCTGGAGATCATTAGGTATACAGGAAGGTGACATCTCCTTACGAGACACCCACCCTGCGGTGGGATCATCAGATTCCTGACCTGCTGAGCAGAAATGCCTCCCAGCATAGCCTCATGCTGTCCTCTTGCTGGTCGCAAGAGAGGGGATCAGGTTTTGAGAGCCACAGTGGCCATTGGCTGAGAGAGGCAATTTCTTCATCTGGCCTCTATATGGGACAGTCTCTCCTGTTGTGGGTGGCAGTGCTTTCTTCCAGAGTGCAGGTGACTTCCTTTTCTGAGTCCCATCTGTCTTCCATGGCTGCCTTTTGCAGTTCGGCCACTTGGGCTGCTGTCCTGGCTAGGCATTGCAGGCTTGATGTGGCAGCGACCTGTGGAGCATTGCTCCAGTCTGCTGAGGTTGTAGTACCATGCCCCACTTGAAGACTGATTTGATACATCCCATGATACATCTCTGGATTGATCTGTGGGACGCTATGGAAGGTAAAATTAGCCATTACCTGATAATTTTCTTACCATTAGTCCCAACAGATCAATCCAGAGGCCTGCCGTTTATTGCTCTGGGTTGAGTGTTTTCTTCTAGTTGCTTCAGTTTCATCAGATTCCTTTGATTTTTGGCTACAACCAAACCCCCCCCCCCCCCCCCAGGAAATCTGTTGTTACCCTCCCGCAGGAACGGTTGAGGCTAAATGGACTTTATGCAGGCAGGAGAGGACTTACTGTTGGTAGTAGTTTTCCTCTTCCTTCTTCCACTGCTTTGATATTGACAATACTGAGGTTATGGTGGTTGCACATAACCACATATAGTAAATCTCTGAAGTTGTTTATCTCCACCTGCTGGTAAAGGGACATAACCCACAAGTCTCTGGATTGATCTGTTGGAACTAATCGAAAGAAAATTTAACAGGTAAGGACTAATTTTACATTTATTTTTTTAAACTGAAATCTTTGTTTTTATTTTTTCCAACCCAATAGAAAGATTTATACAGAAGGGCTTGGAGGTAAAATAACTGTCCAAAAATTTAATGGAATGGGTTGAAACATGGCATAAGGGAAAGACCAATAAAACCACACCCTGAGTTTGAAAGTAGGCCAATTTTTTTTTGTACCCCGCGCTTTCCCACTCATGGCAGGCTCAATGCGGCTTAGGTACTTATTTGTACCTGGGGCAATGGAGGGTTAAGTGACTTGCCCAGAGTTACAAGGAACTGCCTGTGCCTGCAGTGGGAATTGAACTCAGTTCCCCAGGACCAAAGTCCACCACTCTAACCACTAGGCCACTCCTCCGCTCCTTGGGGTTCCAGAGATTTAAGACTCCTCCCCCCTCAGCTTCTATAGCAGAGAATAATTAATGGACTAGGATAAAAGATACAAGTTTAAAATAGATCTAATTGGACCAATAGTTCCAGAGAAATAACCCCCCCCCCCTGAATATGGCCCAGTATCTTCAGGGAGGGGGGAAGGAGACAGAAGGAAGGATAGATGCAAAACCTGGGGAGGGGAGAAGAGTGGGAGAGAGAGACAGGAAAGATGTAAGAGAGGGGGAGAGTTGCTGGATCTGAGGAGGGGAACAGAGAAAAAAGGGGGGGGGGATTGTGATGCTGGTCCTGAGGGGGAGAGGAAGGTAGGGAGGGAGGGATCTGTATATGGGGGTAGGGGAAGAGAGAGCGAGAGACTGGATTGGTGGCATAAGGGGGGAGAGCCGCTGAACCTGATACTAAATTTTGTTGTAAATTTTCAAATTTAAAAAAATAATGGAAGAGGGCAAGAAATGAGTGAGGCATTCAATTCAAGCTTCTCCTTCTTACCTACAAATGCACTCAGTCTGCTGCCCCTCACTATCTTTCTACCCTCATCTCCCCTTACGTTCCCGCCCGTAACCTCCGTTCACAGGATAAATCCCTCCTCTCAGTACCCTTCTCCACCACCGCTAACTCCAGGCTCCGCTCGTTCTGCCTCGCCTCACCCTATGCTTGGACAACCTTCCCGAGTCCTTACGCCAAGCCCCCTCCCTGCCCATCTTCAAGTCTTTGCTTAAAGCCCACCTCTTCAATGCTGCGTTCGGCACCTAACCCTTACCGTTCAGTGAATCCAGACTGCCCCAATTTGACTGCCCCTATCGGACCGAACGTTCACTTGTCTATTAGATTGTAAGCTCTTTGAGCAGGGACTGTCTCTCTTTGTTAAATTGTACAGCGCTGCGTAACCCTAGTAGTGCTCTAGAAATGTTAAGTAGTAGTAGTAGTAGTAGTTCACCATGGGGTTAGGAGCATAGCATGGGAGGTGTGCTAGGTGGATGCACAGCTGAAAGTTTGCCTAGGATGTCTGATACCTTTGGGCTGGGATGGGGAGGAAGGTGATTTTGAATAAAGAACAGGGGGACATAATAAAAATGGTTGACTGTGCATCTGCTGCTTGAGAAAGGCTACTGTAGTCAAACTGAGAAATAGTATGAGATGGTGGGAGTCTAGCAATATGTCATGAAGTTTGCTTGTTTATGTATTTTATTTATGAAAACGAGTTTCAGTTCTGCATTTCTTAGCTCTCAAGATTGAGTGGCATGGTGTTTTTTGTTGTGACAAATATTTTAGAATAGATGTTAGATGCACAAGAATGGATTGCCCTAATCTTGAAATGGTATTAAATTAAACTGACTCCTGCAAACTCCTCAGTACTTTCACCCACTCAAAAAATGTGATTGATCGGGAATGCTCCAGGGGAGAAGAGGAGCTTTTATATGAGTGGAGTTTAACTGGGGATGAAAATAGGTTATATTAATTTAGAAAATATGGGGAATTCCATGAAGAAAGAGAGATGCATAAGTTATGCAAAACAGAAGTCAGTTTTTGTGGGCTGACTCTAATTGGTAAGGATGAGTTGATGATTGTGTTCAGTGTCAGGCTTTCATTGTCTGCATTTATCAGTTTTGATTCAAGGAAACAGGAAGCCAGGTCTGCTAGGGTTTAAATAATGTTTAACTATGTTATGCAGGTTATAACTAATGTTAAGTACGTCTCTGGGTCTTGAAAATCTCTAGCTAGCAACCATTCTTTTTATTTCCTTTATTTCATTTACATTCATAAAACAGGTTTATTTGCAGAGATAGCTTCTTTTAAAATTGCTTAGATTACATGGGGTCCTTTTACAAAGGGGCGCTAGTGTTTTTAGTGCGCGCTAAACACTAGAGTCTCCCATAAAATATATGGGTGTCTTTAACGTTTGGTGCATGTGTATTTTTAGCATGCGCTAAAAATGGTAGCGCGCCTTTGTAAAAGGAACCCTACGTACATAGAGTTATGCGCCTACAGTCTGTAACAGGGTTCTAACTTAGCAGCTGTGATCTGCATTGGAGTCCACTGGCATTCCTGCCTGTCCCTCACAACAGCGCAATATCATCACACATTCTCGCAATCAGCAAGAATGCTGGCAAAGGGCTCCAGCACCACTCAATGGCGCTTAGTGGGAACCTGAACTGTGCAGAAGCGTTCCCAGGTGCAGGCTTGGAGGTGGGGGTAGCATATATTTACATAGCAGTTGTAAATGTGTGCAGGAACTTTCCATGGGGTGCTTTTCAAAGGGAAAGCATATGCATACTTCATTTTGCACACGTGCATACTTTCTGTACATGTAAGGGGGGGCTGTTACAAAATTATCTTCTTAATGACCATCAAAGGATTTGGGGGAGGGGGGAGATGGAAGGAAATAGCATTCAAAATCATTACAGTTGTAATATTTATTTCTTCCGTGTATACAAGAGATTTATTTTTTCAGTTTATGATTAAACTTCAACTTTTTATTTTTTAGGTATTGCTACAATATGCTGATAACCAAAATGCATCAGAAAACATATTGCCTCTTTTGGAAGTGTATCGAATATCCATACAAAGCTTTGCTTATGCTCGGCCGTATCTTACTACAGAATGTGAAGATGTTCTTTTGGTATTTGGAAGACTAGTCCTGTAAGTAAAAAATATTTTTTATAATATTTTATTTCAGTTGTTACAACACAATAGGAAGTAAACCAGCCCATATCAGTGGGGAAAACAGAGATAAACACATATAATAGAATCAAAGAAATCCGGATTAATTGAAGATTTATGTGCAAATAATAAATGCCAGTGGAGAAATATAGCAGGATTTGTCAAACATAAATGAAATTTCAAAATAAAATAAATGCTTCGTTTTAGAAAGTGTATGTTCCTTGTCATCAGCAGGGATGAATCCAGAAACTTGTGGTTTATGACCTTCTGCCAGCAGGTGAAGATAGAGAACGCACTGTGTCATATAGGACTGTATGCTCGTCAGTTATTCTGTATGTTCTTTATCTCCCTCAAAACCTTAACTGGATAAGCTTCAGCAAAAAATTCATAGTATGTTTATTGATTTATTTATTAATTACATTTGTACCCCCTCGCTTTCCTACACATTGCAGGCTCAATGCAGCTTACATAGTAACAATAAAAAGAATTACAAAGTTGGAAGAAGAATATACAGTTTGTGGTAAACGCAAAATTAATGGGGTTATCGGAATACGTAAGTTGAAACATAGGAGGAATTGGGTTCAGAAGGAGATGAGTGTTGGGAGGTAGGCGTAGAAAGATGGAAAGGAATAGATATGGGGTAGCAAAAAGGATAATGGGAAACATGGTCAATATATAACTATTGTCAATAAGAATCATGTGGGCAAGTTTTGGTAAGTTGAATCGTTAGGGTAGGCTATCTTGAAGAGATGAGTCTTCAGTGCTTTTCTGAAGGGCATAAGGCCGATGATAGGTCTTGGTAGAGCATTCCAAAGCTGGCTACCTAAAAAGGAAAAATTGGATGTGTAGAGGGATTTGTACTTAATACCTTTGCAGTTGGGGAGGTGTAGATTAAGGTAAGTACGGGAAGACGTCAAACTGTTCCTGGTTGGGAGGTCGATAAGGTGATTCATGTAGATGGGGGCTTCTCCGTGTAATATCATTGTGTGAACCTTAAAGTTAATTCTCTTTAAAGTTGCACAACAAAGCTGAAGAAGCTGTTGATTCTACTTATCTCATACTCAAGAACATCTCTAAAGGAGGAAGAAAGACCTCAGATGTCCTAACCATGGCATTTCACAAATACAACTTATGTCTACATTTGTTGGAAGAACGCCAGTGTCTTGTTATGCATATGATGCTATTTTTGAAGCTCTGAGTTGCAATTAAAAAGTATAGTTTGAAGTAATTGACACTTAGTTCCATGATGAAGTTTGATTGAAAGTGAAACGGAGATCCCCGTCAGGAGTGACGCTAAAGCTAAGTGCTCACTATTCACATTATTTTGACATAGTGATTCATACTAGTTGCAGAAGAATGACAATAGTGCACAAAAACATAGTAACATAGTAAATGACGGCAGATAAAGACCTGTATGGTCCATCCAGTCTGCCCAACAAGATAAACTCATTTTGCATGGTATGTGATACTTTGTATGCATACCCGAGTTTGATTTGTCCTTGCCTTTCTCAGGGCACAGAGCGTAGAAGTCTGCCCAGCACTGTTCTTGTATGAAAAGTTCTGAAGATTCTGGAATCGTAAAGAGTTACAAGATTCCAGAATCCCAATTAGTAGCAACATTTCATGTAGAATCCCAAAGAGTAACATAGTAAATGATGGCAGATAAAGACCTGTACAGTCCATCCAGTCTGCTCAACAAGATAAACTCATTTTACATGGTATATGATACTTTATACCCGAGTTTGATTTGTCCTTGCCATTCTCAGGGCACAGACCATAGAAATCTGCCCAGCACTGTTCTTGTACTAAGTTCTGGAGCTAACGTTGAAGCCCCTTAAAATTTACACTCCAGCCCATCCCTTATCTATTCAGTCACGATCAGGGTGTAGACCATAGAAGTCTGCCCAGCTTCTGTTTTGTTTCCAATTACCGGCGTCGCCACCCAATCTCCGCTAAGATTCCACGGAACCATTCCTTCAAAGTGGCGGTAAGGGCTCCCGTGCTAACCCGTCGGCAACCAGGCAGCATATGGCACTGCCTGATTACCACCAGGTACACACCGGCGCTACAAAAATAAAATTTTTTGTTTTTAGCGCCAGATATGATGCATACTGGGGGTGGGAACTATCGCCAAGCTGCTGCAGTAGCCCGGTGGCACTTCCCTTGCTTTAGGTTGAGAGGCTTGCACAACTTTTTTTTTTTTTTTTTTTTTTTTTAAAGCCCTGGGCTCCCTCAAGCCCCCCATCAATGTCTCCTCTTTCCCTCCCAACCCGCGTCAAGACACCCCCCCCCCCCCCCAGCCGTGCAGGCAGGCCCTTCCCCTGGGCCTACCTGTATTCCTGATGATCCAACAGTGTCACTGGGGATAACAACGCAGCCCCATCTCTCCTGCCTCTTGCGGCACCAGTCTGCTGTGACCTCTCATGCTAAAGTATGGAACGATATCCCAGCTCAGATTCAGAAAATATATATACTTTTTCACAAAGCGCTTAAAACATCTGTTTACAAGACAACCATAGTAGCCCGAATGTTTCAATTGATAGGGAATTAGGATATTTTATTTTTTATTATTTATGTTTTGTTTTTTGTACTTAAATAATGATTATTGTAAATTGCTTCAAATGTGAAATTATTCTTATTGTGATCTGCTTTACATCCATGCGGTTAAAAGAATGATTAAATATTAAGGAGAATTTTTATAAGACTGATGAGAAAAATGGAGCCCAACTAAGTTATACTTGTGAAATACCTCACTTGGGACATTTGATGTCTTTTTTTTCCTCCTTTAGAATAACTGCAAGAGATGTTCTTGAGTATGAGATAAGTAGAATCAACAGTTTCTTCAGCTTTGTTGTATGTTCTCTATCTTTGGCATGCGGTGGACGGTTTGTCACAAGCTCCTGGTCTCATCCTGGGCCATTGCTAGGGGGTGATTAGGCTTCTGGGGTGTTTTCTCTAGGGATACACCTGGTGGTGCCAGGTCCCCCCTCCTCCCTCCTGCTGCATTCTCTTTCTCTCCTTCTTCCCCACCCTCCCTCCCACCAAAAAAAAGAGAGGGGGAAGAACCCACAGCTCAGTGGCTCTGATCACTGGAGTGGACAGTTGAAACCCAGGCTGTGCGGCAGTACCAGGCAAGGGTTGTTTGGACACTGCAGGCACTGAGGCAGAGAAACTGGCAATCAAGGCAGCCTTGTGCATTCTGTGAGTATGCCTTTAAATTTTTATTGTTGGCATTGCAGTTTGGGTTTTTCTCGGGGCAGCATGGTGGCAGAGGCTATGAAATGCTGCTCGTGTTGTGGGAAGCACAGAGCAGCGTTGGGCCAGTGTTAAATGTGTCTAGCAGCAACACAGCTAGTGGATTTGGCATTGGAGATTGCTGGTTCCCATGTGGAGGAAGTTTTGGTGCGCACTGCATTCTTCTCCCTCAGGCTTTTCTCTGTCACTGACATCCGTGGCCATTTGAATCCCTGCGGCATTGTTCCATCGTGTTGAGTGCAACTCTCAGGGGGCTTTTAATACTTCAGGGGCGCCTCCTCTGTCAACTTCTTTGTGAGCTGGTTCTAGGGCAGATGCCTTTGGCACCTTAGTTTGTTTTGCTTGTTCATCAGGCCTTTCCATTACGCTCATTTCTACTATTCCAGGACAAATGGGTAGTTATGTCCATCGACCAGCAGGTGGAGATAGAGAATACAGAACTGAGCACCACTACATAGCTCCCTGCTAGCAGCTCAGCTTCTCAGTATCTTCTGTCTCCAAGATGGTTGTCTCTGGTTCTGAGGCCTTACTCCTGGTCCAGTTGGTCAACTGGTTCCTGATTGAGCATAGTGGGCAAATATACCTGGTGGTGCTTGGGTCCCTGTCGTGCTTTCCCCCCTGGAGTGTTCTACGTTCTTATGGGAGCCTGCTCAGCAACTCCGGCTTAAAAAAAAAATGCACGAAAGACAAGCAAGTGTGTATTGCGGTGCGCCACATGCTTTCCTGCGCTGCGTCAGTCTTCGTTCATGGGAGCCCCCGCTGGGAGTGCGAGGAGCTGCCCGTCTTGCAGTGGACAGGGTTCCTCCTCAGGCTGCTACACGGTGTGCAGTCTGGTTCCCGAGTGGAGAGGTTGAGTCGGGGCTCACACACAGAGAGCACCCTCAGTCGCAGCAATGCATTTCTTGCAGCTCTGGTCCCCAGTGCAGCGTCTCAGCGCTTCGCCTCAGAGGGAGGCGGGAATTGCAGCCATTTTTTTGTCTGCTGGTGCGAGGGCTTGTGCAGACAGCAGTAGCAGTGGGGATCTCTTCGGGGGGGGGGGGGGGGGGGCGGAGTCAGAGCCTACCCTTCTGGGCTTGTTCTCTTGCTCTGCCAGACTTTGGGTTGGTGCAAGTAGTCCTTTCTCCAGCGGCCCTAGCATCTCGTGGGGGACAGGGGACGGACGGCTCCCAGGAGTTTGCAGCGGATAACACCCACGTCTTTGTTTTGTTTTGCTGCAGTTGGGCTGCTCTATGGGGGTCTCCTCTGTCAGAGCCCTTGGTGGAGGATGAGCTCCCTCTGGGGGAGGGGGATGACCCTTGGGTGCTCGGTCTGTTTCAGCGGGGGGAGTTTGGCTCCCTGTTTTCGTGGCGCAGCGCTTCCCATAGCAAAACCCTGGGGTTCTCTGGAGGAGAGTCAGGCGGCTAGCCTTACGTAGGGCCTCAGGGGCTTGTCCAAGGTGTTCCCCATGTAATAGTCATTCGGGGCCTGTTTACCACAATGTACGGTGCACTTGACTGAGGCCTGCAGGTTGGGAGAACCATGGCCCACTTCTTTTCTCTAGTGCAGGGAGAAGGAGAAGCTCCGTTCCCTACATTGGACTAGGTGTCTGCAGCCACCTTGAATTTTCCCTTCCTGGTTGCTGGCGGCATTGCCTCGCGGAATCTGCTAGATGGGAAGCTGAATCAGACCTTGTAGCCCATCTTGGAGGTGTTTGCATTAGGAGCTGTAGGCTTCTATTGGTAGCCCTCTGTCTTTCATGCTGCGGGCTGCCTTGGGTCGAGGGCTGCGGCATGGGCCTGTTTGCAGTGGCAGCAGCAGTCTGTTTCCCGGGGCAGTCCCTGGGCTGCCTGGTTTGAGGCACGTTTTGCCTGTCTGGTGGGCGCTGTGTATGACATTCTTCGGGCTTTGGCCTAGGGGATGTCTTTGGCATTCACCACAAGCTGTCAGTTCTGCCTGCGGCCATAGGCGGTGGTTGCCACCTCCAAGGCCTGCGAGGTCAGGTTTCCACTTTGGGGCACCTTTCTCTTTGGGTACACCCTCAGCGATTTGGTTCAGGAGGACAACTGCTTATCTGTGTACCCTAAGTTTCAGTTCAATCAAAACTATCACTTGCCTGCCCCATTCTTACAGTATTTGCGTTCCACTGAAAATGTATTTTTGTAGTGACTTTAGAGTTTGAGTGCTAGATCTTGTTTAAACTCAGATAAAAGATGGTGATATTGATGTGCTTTGTTGAAGGAAGTTGAACTCTGTTTAACCATGTTTCCAGAATTCTGAATTAATTTCCACTGTCTTTCATAACATTTTCTATTTTCTACGTACATTTTTCTACCTTCAGCTATTTTAGCCACTTTGAATTTTATTCTGTTTCTTTATATTACCATAATTGTGCTGATAGTGACTCTAAAAACTGTGTTGATTTGATGCTGTGTGCAGTTGATTTTGTCACACGTCCTATTTATTTTTCCAGCTTTTGTAGTGTGTCGTTTTAATTCACTTTCTGGTTACACGCATTGTTCATCATCCCCTGCATCCTTTATATTTGTGTCAGCAGTGTGCTGTGAATTCTGAAGTGGGTGTTATTTCTTTTTCTACTAATTATTCTTTATCATTCAGTCCATTCAGAGCCAGAATAATAAAGGAGGCAGGGTTCTACCGAATATTCATATTCAATTTGGCCCCGAATAGTGCCCTGAATATATTGTTGTAGTCAGCCAAATAGTGATTTAAATTTGAATACAAATAATCCAGGGCTCTACTGTGCTAAATCCTACTGATCTCTGATTTCACATTTCTTCTTTTATTATTTGTTACGTTAAAGCGCAATGCCCATTATTTGTATTACGAATAGTAAAATATGCTATTTGATACAGCTCTAAATGGAGGGCAAGCCCAACCCTAGTTTGTAAAAGACACCGACCTTGATCAGAAATATCAGAATCCAGTTTTCCCTACATGGATGCATTTTGCAAGGCTTCCAGTGTCCGAGTCCCTCTCTCATACAAATACATTTCAGCCTAATATAGCCTTTAGATTCAACATGGACTTGATTAGCGTCTAATAACTGAAATATTTCTCATTGGAAGGCAATAATGTGGTGTGTCCTCATAGTAGGAACAAAGCCTTTGGCCTTGCCCTGAAAAACTTAATTTGGCTGACAGACTTGGATGAAACTAGGTTGTATTATCGTACTTCATATTTCCAGAATGAAAATGGTAGTTGCATGTACAAATCTGACATTTAAACCCATCATTATAAATGCTGGGTGTCCTGAGACTGATGTATTAGCTCCCCTTGCACCCATTCAATCTCTGTCTCTATTTAAACTGAACCACATCAATCATCAAGAGATACATAGGGTCACCCCGCCGAGCCTCATGACTGCATCTGTAATGTAATCCCTTCTGTTGTGAACTCTCAACTGCATAGAAAGAGTTGTATATAGTGGTTCTTGTAGAAATGTTTCAGAACTTGTACAGTAACAGATTTCTCTCTGATATAGATCTACTGCTGTTTGTCTTATTTTAAATGAATAGTCAGCACCATAAATCATATTATATAGGCAAATGAAGAAATGAATAATCATCTTTTCCTTATTGTCCATGCCAGACCAGTCCAAATAAGTGGGTTATTTCCCCCTGCCAGCAGGTGAAGTAAGAGGAAATAAAAACCTCAAAGTTGACTGAGAGGTGCATGGGATTGGGGCTAGCGGGAATCCTGCGGGGATGGACCCAGACCCTGAGGGGATCCCGTGGAAGTGTAGGTGAGTCGAGTGATATCTCCCCTCCAGCCTTGTGTGCCCTCCCCGAGCATACATCCTGGTGGTCTACTGGGGCAAGAAAGATACCCACTCTTTCCTGCCTGCTGCTGCCGATTCTCTCTCTACAGCTGTTTTATTTAAATGGTTGCCGAGACGTCAAGCGGTGGCCTTGCAAGACTTCCGTGGAAATCTTGTGAGGCCACCGATTGAAGTCTGCACATCTATTTTAAAAGAAACAGCTGCAGAGAGAGGATCGGCGGCAGCAGGTAGGGAAGAGGTGGGATATTTCCTGCCCCACTAGACCACCAGAATGTAGAAAGGTATGCTCAGGGAGGGGAGGGGAGAATAAACCACAGTGTTAAAAACATCAATACTTTTTTATTTTTTAGGAAAATATATGTTCAATGTCCATATCTCTGTCTTTGTGCAAGAAAAAGGTGACCTTTTAAAGGTTTTCTAAGAAGATCCGGGAGGATCCCGGGGATCCCGCTGTATCCATCTTTTATCATTTGCTGATGGAGTTGTGCATGGGGGGGGGGGGGGGGGGGTAAGGAGGACATACATGGAGAGGGAGGAAGGAAAAAGGGGGAATAGAGCACATGGGATAGAAGGGAATGGAGAGGAAAGGAAAGGGGGACATGTTGCTCACTGATGTTTGCTTTTTTTGAAAGTGTGCATTTTTAAACATTTTTTTATTTAGCAAAGTATGGAAGAAAATGCATTTGTTACTTTTACTAGTATTCATAGAATCTGGCTTTCTTTGGCGGGGGGAGGGGAGTCAGGTGGGGACGGGTTAGATTTCTGTCCCGTGCAATTCTCTACTTAACTCCCATTATGGGGAGCTAGTGCTGTTTTCAGCTTTTCAGTATTTCTCTGACTCTAGTATATGGTGCAGACATGTGGCCTGGTGCAGCAACTATTAACAGGTCAAGTAGGCTGCTCGTGGAAAGGCTGTAGGCCCAGATTCCTAGTGAAGCATAGAGCAAGACCAAGTATGCTGCGGGCAACAGTCCTTGAGAAAAGAGCTAATGGAACCCCCCCCCCCCCCCCCCCGACAGCCAGTCGGGGGAGGCAAGATCGCCAGAGACCTGGGCCGCAGTTGGCCTGAATGGTCCAGCAGGCTCGTGTGCATCAGTCACATGGTTGGGCATATTAGCAGGTTGCTGCTGTGCACCCTATGGGAGCTGGCAGCTGAACACAGCAGCCTGATTCTGTCTGCCCCAATTGTTACAGACCATTTCTGACTTTAGAAACTGTCCTGTGGAGGGCATGACTCAGCTTCCCCCCCCCCCCCCCCCCCCCCCCCCCCCCGCTGCAGTATCGTCCCAGTGCCTTTGGTGGGGATATTGGCAATCTAGGTTCCTGTTGCAGTTTCCCTGCCACAGGAATTCCGAGTCTCCATTAGGACTTGGGAGGGTGGGAGTAGTTGGTCCTTCACCATACCTGAGCCTGGTTCCCAGTGAGTTTCGGGGGGGGGGGGGGGGGGGGGGGGCGCTGAATGGTTTCAGCACATCATAGTCCAGCTGATCACTTTCACAAGGGGGCCTGGAGTGCCCAGCTGGGGGCGCCCTTCCCTGGGGCCAAATGACACAGATGGCCATGTTTTGTTGGGTGTCCCTCTGTTCAGTGTGGCTAGTTGTAGGGAGATAGATGACCTCTTGGACCCTGGGGGAGTGGGAACTGGAGCAGGCAACCTGGATCGAATGACGGTCTTGGATCTCATGGCCTCAGGCAAAAATGCCAAGGTGGAGTTTGTCGTCATTTGCAGGAAGGAAATGGCCTAGATGTGCATGGGTACCTTAGTTAGTTCAGTGGCCCAGGGAGGAGGAGCCCCTTTACATATTTCTGCCATGGTCTTTGGTTTGCCTGTTTAGTGACGGATCTGCTTCCCCTTCTGAGGGGTCGTGGCCCACTCATACGTCCTTCCGGTAGAAATGGAGGATCTGGTTTCCTCCTGGCTTACGGTTTTGCATTTTAAGAAGCAGTGCTTAGCAAGGAAGGGGCTTTCCACCTTGGTCAAGGCATATAAGCCATCCACTTCCCTGGCTTATATCCAGGTGTGTAATGTTTTGGAGGAATGTGCCTTTCTCCATGGAAGGCCCAGGTACCGGAAGTGCTCGGTTTTCTGCAGCAGGGGTTCAGTCAGGGGCTGGTACTGAATTCTTAAGGTTTATCTGGCACCCCTGTCCTGTCTCCAGGGGTAAGATTTTGGGGTTCTACTTGGCTGCTCATGGAGATATTGCTTGGTTTTCAAAGGGGATTAACCACTTATAACCACCTGTCTGAATGTCCATTCTCGCTTGGAATTTGGATCTAGCACTGAATTTCCTCCTTGGAGCTCCTTTTGAGCCCTTCAAGTTGGTTCTTATCAAGGACCTCACTTTGAAGATGGACTTTTTTGGTGGTGATTTTGTCAACCCAGGAGAGTGTTCGAGCTTCAAGCCCTGTCATGTTGGGACCTCTGTCTCTCCTCTGAGGACTCTATGTTCATCTGCACTGTTGACTCTTTTTCCCGGAAGGTGATCTCCCCCTTCCATGTGAACCAAGAGGTCTGCTTGCCTTCATTTGTGGATCATGTTTTGGATTCAGCCAGGAGGCTCCACAAACTGGATGTCTGTGGAATCCTGCTCAGGTTTTTGCAGAAGACAAATTCCTTTCATCTCTCCAATGATCCTTTTGGCCACCAAGGCCTCCATTGTGTGCTGTATAAAGGCAGCTAAATGAGTGTCTCCAGGGTTGAGAGCCCATTTGTCTTGGCACAGGTGACTTCTTGGGTGGAGACTTTAGTGTTCTGCCCAGAAGATATCTACAGGGTGGTGACTTGGTTGCCACTCCATTCCTTTGTGAAGCAGTAGAGCCTGTTCTGTTGACAGATCCATCATTCAGAGTGCCTTGTCCTCCCCTACTACTACTTATCATTTCTAAAGTGCTACTAGACTCTGCTTGGGTACATCCCATTGGTCAAGATGATGCAGCTTGGACATCAAGGAAGGTGAAATTGTCATACCAGTTCATTTTCTTTCCTTTAGCCTAGCTGCTTCATGGGGATCTCTGTCTTTCTCTCTAGTGTTTGCTTATTTATTTATTTAAATTAAGTGTTCCTGGTTCTGATTTGTTTATAGCTGCAGTGGTTGATGGGGCATGGGTGTGGTTTATGGGACCTTTGCTGTTTTGGCAGAAGTGTACTGTAGTGTTCCACAGAGTACCAATCTCCAGCAGTGATGTCACTGGGGAAAAGTGAGTTTCTCTACTTCCATCTGTTAGTAGGTGGGGAGAGCAATCCACTTGTCAGGATGATGCAGTTGGACTTAAAGGAAAAGAAGTTAACAGGTACGACTGAATTTCGCTATTTAAATCAGCACCACATGTGTTCACAGACACACACACACGATAAGAGAGACATATGACATACATACGTTCACAAGTATATACATATAAATATGGCAATTACTGTATTAAACATCCAGCTAACCCTAAGCATTTATGTTAGGATTATAACCATAGCTGCTCTGTGCAAGTTTCCACGACCTTGTAGGAAATTTGAAGGCAAACATGTTGCTGATTTAAGCATGAATTAACTGTGTTACAAAACTATGTAAGCCACATTGAGCCTTCAAATAGGTGGGAAAATGTGGGATACAAATGCAATAAAAAAAAGTCCTCTCTTTTTGGAAGCCTAATGCAGGTATACCACTTTGGCCAAGTCAAATTCTGTACACTGCTGTTTACCAAGGATATAAAAGAAAAAACTATCACACACACACATAATATGATAACATGGAAGGGGACCTGGAAGATAAATTTAAATATGGGTCTTGCAAGAACCAAAAAGAGGTAGATGACGAGCCGTGTAATAGCCTAAAAATAGGGTTGGTAGAGTCTAGTACAGTAGTATATAATTTCTATATGTGTGGAATAGAAAAGACAGAGAGATTGGGAAGAATGCATAGGGGGGAGATGGTGTTTGTTTAAATATTGGAATTGAATATGTTAATCTGCCCAAAGTGGTAGAGAAACAGAGGAAGGCAACTGGGCAGTGTGGGTAAGCCATTTGATGCTTTTCTGCCATTATCTACTATGTTATGTAACTTGGAGTCAAGAAATCACCCTTTATATATTTTTAAATGGTATACAATTGATTTGAACACTGAAAAAATGAAAAGTTTGAGAGTTTCTCCTTGTAAGTGGAATATCGAGTGTTGAACGGTACAGTCTCGATTATCCGATCTTCACTAATCTGACAGACACCCCCCCCCCACCCCCCGGCAATGTCATCATATTTATTTCTATTAAAAATGTTTGTTTTAGAACAAATTTTGAAAATCAGGAACTCTATGCCTTTGTTCATGGATTGTTTGAGGGTTTTATGCAGTTTTACTTCTCTGACAACGAGTCGTTTCCATTTATGTTGGATAGATAAGACAGTACTAAATATTTTGTAGGGTGTTTACTGTAAACTCCCTCCCCCCATAGATATGCACAGACAGGGTGTTGGAAAGAATTCCATAATCTATGTTCTATATCCTTTCCCCACTTATTTGTAAATGATATGTGATTGAGCAGTTTTGAAAGAGTTTTGGTGTAATGTTTGAATAGTTCAATGATCCAGGGTCTTAGTTTGTCAAAATTGTTTGGATCGGTGGGATAAAAATGTGTGTCTAACACTATAGAAATGATTCATGGTAATACATGATAGCATTATGTCAAATTATTTGTATTTCAGGAGTTGTTTTGAACTACTGTTGTCAGTGCCTGATAATGAATTATCCTACGAAACATGGTTACACTTCCAACAATCTTTGCAAGTAAGTGTGCTTTTGCTTTGAAAGTTATTTTGTGAGGTTGCTGATCTTTGATTTCTTTCTGATTTTGAAAACCTGGGACCTTGTGTGATTGTCTACTGACTGCCTTCTCTGTATTGATTTTGGCTTTTTTCTTTTCTTTTTTCCTGTTAAGCTTTGTTAGAGTTGACTAATTCTATTGAACCACCTTTCTTTTTGTGTTTCTGCTCTTGCCTTTCTAACTGCATTATGTTTTGTTTCTGCTCTTGCCTTTCTAACTGCATTATGTTTTGTTTCTTATCTTTCCTTATCTTCCATTTATGAAGGGAAAGATACTAGTGAAACACTTTTAATTTATGAGATGTCGATTGGAGTACCCCATCTGAAAAGTCAAAAAGAGTAGAGAGATAGTGGATACCTTAGAAACAGCTTTGCTCAGACAAACGGTGAGGGAAGGGGCATATATCTGCTAATTTCTTAGCATCAACTCCACCGTTCTGCACAGCTGAGTATTATCCCTTTCTACCATTATGTGGAGGTAGAGAAAACTGAATTCTGCCAGTGACATCACCAGCATAAGTAGATGTACTGCCTGGAACAATCCAATATTTTTCTCTACCTTCAGCAGGTTGTAGGTCATGCTGATGGTGTACCTTTCCCTGGCCTATCTCCCCACACTGCTGACCACGGACACACAGCGTGGTCGAACCTAGGGCTCCGTTGCAAGGCGGATCAAGGCAGCTATTGAGTCCGCCTACATCGGCAAGAATTGTCTGGTTCCTGAAGGCCTGATGGCTCACTGTACTAGGGTTCAGGAGGCCCGAGCAGTGTCCCCAGATGACATTTGCAGGGAGGCAACTTGGTCGTCATTCCATTCCCTTACTAAGCACTACAGATTGGGCGTGTTGGCCAGAGTCCTCTCGGACTTTGGCAGAGCCATCATTCGGAGGGTCTTCTCTTCTGCCCAGTAGACTTCTTCAGTACATCCCATTTGGACAGAATGGTGGAGCTGATACTAAGAAAGGAGAAGTTACGTTTTACTAGATAATTTTCTTTTCTTTAGTCAGCGACACCATTCTGTAATCCTGCCCTTGTAAGACCTTGGCCCGGAGTCATTTTGTGATTGACAGCCATACGGTGTTCCCGTAATATGGCCATATCCTGGTATATGAAGGGTAGCGAGTGCCACTCTTTGGTGTTTTGCTTGCTTGATTATTATTGCAGCTGCAGTGTTGATGGGGCATGTGTGTGTTACAAAGGGACTTTCTGTTGCTTTGGCAGATGCATACTGGATTGTTCCAGGGAGAACCTCTGCTTATGCTGGTGATGTCCCTGTCAATATTTAGTTTTCTCTTCCTCCACCTGTTGCTCATGAGGGATAAAGAAAGGAAAATTATCCAGTAAGATATAATTTGTCCATCGATTAATCTATCTAGTACTCACAAATTACCCTCCTAAATAGCATTGGTTATCAGAAGTTATGATTTAGTATAAAAGGTAAGGCAGAGATTGGATGCACAAAACTCAGTCCTAGGTTTCAAAAATGCTGACAGTGGCAGAATGGGAAGGTACTTGGAGGTGGTGATAGGGTGCGAAGAGACAAGCGGTGGAAAATCAGTTGTTTAAACTAGAAGGAATTTACAATATGTTTGTTTACTGATTATTTGATATACCGCCTTTACATTAAGCAGTGGCGTAGCCAGAAGGCAATTTTGGGGTGGGCCAACAGGTTGGATGGATGGGCACTAGAGAAACACCTGTCACCTGATATGCCCTTCCCACGCCCCTACTCCTACCGCACACCTACCCCACTCCCAATAACTTCAATGGGAGTAGCAGTGCTAGCCTCAGTGGCTGCAGGCCACATTGAAAGCTAGGGGAAATATACGAGGGTGCACTCTTTATCGTCCACTGAGCTGTGGTTCTCCAACCCACATATGCTTTCCCCAAATATGCCCTAAATATTACAGTGGGGCCCTAAAATATCAATACATCTATCAAGAAAACTGAACAAGCCAAAGTACTATAGAATACATAGAAAACTGATGCTAACAGAATACTTTGGTCACACACACAGAACACAAATGCCAAATACAGAATAAGTGACCACAAATCATAAACAAATTAAATTAAAATCCCAAGAGGCCAGACCTTGCTTTTAGCACAGCAAAGAGATGCATTTTCTCCTATACTGTGCAAAATATGATAGTACATGCAAGAGACAGTGTTAGGGGAGGTACATCTAGGGCAACTGCGTTTGGCCCCCTAGCCAGAGAGAACCCCAGTCCAGCTCAGCTGGAAGTTGAAGAAGGTGCAGCCTGTTAGTAAGTTTTTGTGTTCCCTCCCAAATTTCTGCCTTGGGCCCCAGCCATATCTAGTAGGTTGTACATTTCAAATCTGACACATTCTAGTCAAAAAATAAGAAAAATAAAAATTTTTTTCTACCTTTTGTTGTCTGCTTATTTTATTTTTTCAAGTCATGTTGGTCCCAGGCTCTGGTTTCTACATCCTTCTGTCTTCTCTTAACTCACTCACCAAGGTTTCATGTCCATTTGATATTTCTACTCTCTCTCCATGTCCACTATCCATCTTCTTCCATCTCTATACCTCTATCTTCCTCCTTCCTTGTCATCAAGCAGATGAATCCATTACGAATGGGTTGTGTCCACCTTCCAGCAGGGGGAGATAGAGAGCACTGAAAACCATAGTGCCTCTTGGCCAGCTAGCTCCATCTGCCTCTCAGTATTCTGTATCTCCCCAGCAGGGTTGGCGCAGCTTATTCAGCTCCTTCAAAAATCTGCCTGGGGTGGCTCCTGGGCTTTTGCCAGTTGTAGCAGGGGTGTTGTGGCTATTACAGCTTCACTTTAAAGGCACATAGGTTCACCCTTTCCCTGACTTACCCTTCCCCCTATGTGGATGCAGGCATATAGGTTTGCCCTGTCCCTGCCTTTCCCACACTCTTGTATGTGGATGCAGGCACATTGGTATGTCCTTTCCCTGCCTTTCCCACACTCTTGTATGTGGATGCAGGCACATTGGTATATCCTTTCCCTGCCTTTCCCACTCTCTTCTATGTGGATGCAGGCACAATGGTATGTCCTTTTCCTTGCCTTTCCCACACTCTTCTATGTGGATGCAGGCACATTGGTTCGTCCTTTCCCTGCCTTTCCCACACTCTTCTATGTGGATGCAGACACATTGGTTCGTCCTTTCCCTGTCTTTCCCACTCTTCTGGACCTCCAGAGTGCCTCTGTAGCTGTTTCCTCTAACTTTCCTCACAGTGTTAAAAAAAAAACGCGACGCGCTTGATAGTGCTGCGATTCTGAGGCTTCCTTCTGTCTGTGCAGCGTGAGCGGAGCTCTGTGACTCGGTCTGGTGAGGTAAGAGAGTCTTGTAGCTCCTCCGGGGAGGGCCCGTGATCGGGACGTTTTTGGCGCAAATCCGCCATTTTGAAATTTTCCGCCGTTTTCGGTGATGGCTGCGGAGGTTGTTAAGCGCTGTTCATGTTGTGGCAAGCGCAGATCCGCAGCGGGGCTCTGTAAATCGTGCTCTTCAGACGTCAGGGCCGGCCCGATCATGGCGAGTGAGGTTTCTTCCCGCTCAGTGGAGCTGGCAGCAGGTGCCATCCTATTTGGTGAGGAGTTGGAGAAAATTGTTAAAGGCCTGGGGGAAACTGTACCCCAGCGCTTACCCGAGGATAGGCCGCGGCCTTCTTCCAAGGGTCAGGCGGTTCCCTCCTCTTCCAGACCTCGCTTCCGTGAAGCTAGAAGGTACCGCCCGGGGTGTTCTGCTGGGTTTACTTCACGTGGCCCGCTTTCCGCAAATGAACTCCTTTCGCTTGGACAAACGTTCCGCAGCAGCCGGCTCAAGGCCTGGAGTTCATGGGCGACCGTCTCAATGACGGGGCACTTGCCCACTCCTCGATTCCTGCAGTTGGAGGATGTCTTTCCCTCTTTCTCGAGGAATGGGTCAAGATTACCTCAGATCAGTGGATTTTGAACCTGATCAGAGATGGCTACAGATTAGAATTCAATGCTCCGGTGAGAGACGTGTTTGTGGAGTCCCGATGCGGCTCTGCCGTCAAACGGGCGGCAGTAGAGGAGACCTTGCAAGGTTTGTTGCACCACTGGGCGGTGGTCCCTGTGCCTCCCGCCGAGATCGGCTACGGTCATTACTCCATTTACTTTGTGCTGCCGCGAAAAGGAATGAAGTCACTAAGAGTGCGGCATTTTTGCATGGAAACCCTGTGCTCCGTCATTGTGGCAGTACAGCCAGGAGAGTTTCTCACGTCTCTGGACCTGAAAGAAGCTTACTTGCACATTCCTATTTGGCCCCCGCACCACCGGTTTCTCCGATTTGCGATGTTGGGAAAACATTTCCAGTTTCAGGCCTTGCCTTTTGGCCTCGCCACAGCTCTCCGAATCTTTTCCAAGGTAATGGTGGTAGTAGCTGCCTTTCTCAGGCGAGAAGGTATCAGGGTTTTCCCGTACCTCGGCGACTTGCTCATCAGAGCGGACTCTGCAGAAGAGAGTCATCATGTAACAGCCAGAGTGGTCTCAGTACTTCAATCTCTGGGCTGGGTCGTCAATATACCCAAAAGTCACCTGACCCCCCCTCAATCTCTAGAATATTTGGGGGTCCGGTTCGACACAGCCTCGGGGTTTGTCTTTCTACCCGAGCAAAGGCGGTGCAAGCTTCAGAACCAGGTCCGTTTGCTCCTGAGAATGCCTCGCCTGCGAGCTTGGGACATAGTCCATCTGTTGGGGTCGATGACGGCCAACTTGGAAGTGGTGCAATGGGCGAGAGCGCACCTGAGACCTCTGCAGTGTTCCCTGCTTCAACAATGGTCTCCAATATCTCAGAATTACCAGCGCAGACTCACGTGGCTCCCTGCGGCCTGGCTCAGTATGGAGTGGTGTCTCTCAGCATGCTGCGGCGAGGAATGCCGCCAGTGCTTCCCGATTGGTGCCTGGTGGTAACAGATGCCAGCCTGCAGGGCTGGGGGCACATTGCCAGGGAAGGCATGCCCAGGGTCTCTGGACATCCGAGGAGTCGGAGTGGTCCATCAATCGCTTGGAGTTGAAAGTGATATTCCAGGCGCTTCTGGCCTTTCACACGATCCTGGAGGGACTGGCTGTCAGAGTTCTGTCGGACAATACGACAGCAGTGGCCTACATAAATCGACAAGGCGGCACTCAGTGCAGGGCACTGGTCGCACAGGCCGTGCAGGTTTGCCACTGGGCCGAGCTACATCTGCAGTTTCTGTTAGCAGCTCACATTGCAGGTCAGAGCAACGTGCAAGCCGATTATGTAAGCAGGCATCAAATCGACCCAGCAGAGTAGGAACTGGCAGACGAAGTGTTCCTTCTGATCTGTGCCAAATGGGGGGGCGCCCGTAGCGGATCTTATGGTGTCAAGCGCAAATGCCAAAGTCCCGTGCTTTACAGCAGATGGAGAGATCCTCGCTCGGCGGGGTTGGGTGCCTTGGCTCAACCCTGGCCTCAGGGCCTCCCTCAGTGGCCCTTGATAGGGCGAGTACTCCTGCGGATTCGGCTACATCAAGGAGAGGTGGTTCTCATTGCCCCGGATTACCCCGGATTGGCCCAGGTGGCCGTGGTATGCGGACCTCCGGCGGATGCTGGTGGAGGCTCCCCTTCCTTGTCACAGGGGCCGGTAACCATGGAGGACGCCTGCCGCTTTGCTCTTACAGCATGGCTCTTGAGAGGGCGCAATTGAGAGACAAGGGCTATTCCAACAAGGTCATCTCCACACTCCTTCAGGCCCGCAAGCGTTCCACTTCCGTTGCCTATGCTCGGATTTGGCACCAGTTTGAGGCTTGGTGTGCTGCTAAAGCGATTACACCCATGCGGGCTTTGGTCTCGCCGATACTTGACTTTTTGCAGGATGATTTACAAAAAGGCTTGGCCTATAATTCCCTGCGTGTTCAAGTTGCAGCCTTAGCATGTTTTCAGGGGAAGATGGCTGGCCTCTCCCTGGCTGCTTATCCGGAGGTGACACGGTTTCTTAGAGGGGTGCTTCAGCTCCGTCCTCCCTGTGCGGGCTCCGTGTCTGGCCTGGAACCTGGGGTTAGTTTTAAAGGCCCTTCAGTGTTCGCCCTTCAAGCTGCTTAGGCGAGCTTCGGAGAAGGATGTGACCCTAAAGACAGTCTTTTTGGTGGCCATTACATCGGCAAGACGGGTGTCTGAGCTCCAGGTGCTGTCCTGTCGAGACCCATTTCTGCAGTTGCACCTTCTAGATGTGCGAAGGGCTCTGTTGCAGTATCTGCGCATGTCAAATGCTTTCAGGACCTCTGATCACCTTTTTGTTGTCAGGTCCTCGCAGAGGGTCTCCAGCGTCTAAAGCTATTTTTTCAGCATATCTGCTGTCTGGCTGGCCTCCGCCTGAAGCCTTTAAGGCACATCCAAGAAAGCACAAAGGCAGACGGTCTGCAAACTCCAAGATGGAACACGAACAGAGCAGATCGTTTAACAAGCAAAAAATGATTTATTAATTGAAAAACAAATTGCACAATATGTATACACACAAACAGCCCGACACAGGCCGTATTTCGCCCAACAGGGCTGCTTCAGGGGCTATAAAACAATAATAAGATAATGAATTAAAAAATAAAAAATAATAAAAAAGTAGTAACATATATATTGTTTGTACTACATATATACAGCTGATTTCAAATGGTATCCAAACATATAACAATATGTAAACACATCATACACAAATATCTGTATAGAATATGTGTGATTATATAACACCAAAATCCCAGCATAAATTATATTTAACGTGACATAACTAGACAGACATATACAATTGGTGGTTTATAGTTTATGCCTTAACTAAAACCATAAAATCCATGCATAATGTATAGAATATTGTGAAGATTATTAACATAATATAAGTATAAAATGATATTAAAATAATATTACTACTTTTTTATTATTTTTTATTTTTTAATTCATTATTTTATTATTGTTTTATAGCCCCTGAAGCAGCCCTGTGGGCGAAACACGGCCTGTGTTGGGCTGTTTGTGTGTATACATATTGTGCAATTTGTTTTTCAATTAATAAATCATTTTTTGCTTGTTAAACGATCTGCTCTGTTCGTGTTCCGCCTTTAAGGCACATTCCAGAAGAGCGATTTCCTCTTCTTGGGCTGAAACTGGAGCACTCTCTCTTCAAGAGATATGCAGTGCAGCGACATGGGCTTCTAAGCTCTCATTTGCCCGACATTACAGGCTGGATGTGGCTGCCAGGAGGGATGCGCATTTTGGAGCACAAGTGCTGGCGCGTGGTGTGGCCTGTTTCCACCCTATCTAGGGATTGCTTTGATACATCCCATTCGTAATGGATTCATCTGCTTGATGACAAAGAAGGGAAAATTAATTTTCTTTCCTTTAGTCATAGCAGATGAATCCATGAGCCCTCCCTGATTGATTGATTGTTTGATTGATTAATGCTGTTTTGGGTTCCGTTTTTCCTGTAGATATGTTCCCTCATTGGGAGAAGTTGGAAAACAGACTTCAGGATTTCTGTTCTGTTACAGGAGGTTGAGTTCGTCCCTCCTTTGAATTACTGCTCCTGTTCTGGGGCGTTCGTTCACTGTGAGGAAAGTTCGTGTTATTCTACTTTGTGGTGTAACACTGCTTTGGAAGCTTCAAATACTGAGAGGCAGACGGAGCTAGCTGGCCAAGAGGCACTATGGTTTTCAGTGCTTTTATCTCCCCCTGCTGGTAGGTGGACACAACCCATTCATAATGGATTCATCTGCTATGACTAAAGGAAAGAAACTTACCAAGGTAAGAAACTAATTTTCCCATGTTTAGTATCTCCCTTTCTCTGTGTCCCTATATTTCTCTGTCCAGCTTCTCCCCTCTCTTCATCCCCAGTGCCAGTATATCTCTACCCTCTCTGACCATATCCCATCCAGCTTCTCGCCCTCTCACTCCCTCCCACACGCTGTAGGTGTAGTATTTGTTCCCTTTTCCTTCATCTCCTTGGTCTGGTATCTCTGTTTCCCTTCTCTCTCTCCTTATGCTGTACCAGCAATTCTCTCACTTCCCTCCAGTTCTCCTCCCCCTCCTCCTCCCACATCCAGCAGCTCTCTCCCTTCCATCCAGATCCTCTCCTCCTCTTCCTCCAGCAGCTCTCTCCCATCCATCCAGTTCCCTCCTCCTCTTCCTCCCATGTCCAGCAGCTTTCGCCCTTCCCTCCAGTCCCTTCCTCTTCCTCCATTGTCTAGCAGCTCTCCAGCCCCTTCCTCCTCTCCCTCCCATGTCCATCAGTTCTCTCCCTTCCACCCAGTCCCCTCCTCCTTTTCCTCCCACCTCCTGCAACTCTCTCCCTTCCATTCAGATCCCCTCCTCTTTCTCCCACATCCAGCAGCTCTCTCCCTTCCCTCCAATCCCCTTCCTCCCACAAGTACGGCAGCACTATCCCTTCCCTCCAGCCCTTGTCCTCCCCCCACAAGTCCAGCACTTAGTTCTGCCTTCCTGATCCTGCCCCAACCCAACATCTCTTGCTGTTGCTGCCTTTCCTCCCACTGCTCTGGGTACGGCCGTCCAGGAAAGTTCAGCATTGCTTGCATGCCTGAAATTCTTCTCCCCGCCGCTGTTTCCATCCAGTGTCCCCCCTTTCCCCTTCCATCCAGCATCTCCTCCCTCTCCCCCTTTGCAGCATCTCCCATCTCCCTCATTCATCCCCTTCCATCCAGTGTCTCCCCTTCCCTCCAGCATATTCCCCTTCTATTGTGTTCCCTTTTCCTTCCAGTGTCTCCCCTCCCCCTTCCATCCAGCATCTTGTCCTCTCTCCCTCTTTACGGCATCTTCCATCACTTTTGTTCATCCCCTTCCATCCAATGTCTCCCCTTTCCTCCAGCATCTTCCCCTCTATCTCCCTGTCATTGCCTCCCCTCTCTGTCTTCTTCTATTTAGTGTCTCTCCTTTCCCCATTCCCTCCAGTGTCTCTCCCTTCCATCTAGAATCTCCTCTCACTCCCCGTTCCTTGCTACAGCCATCTAGGATTTCTTGTCCCACGCCTCGCCTCTCGCTCACTCTCTCCAGCCCATTCCCCACCTCTCAATCCATCCCCCCTCATGGGGCAGGGGCAAGGACATTAATGCACAGCCACTAGCTTCTCCTGGCCACTGCTGTGGCAGCCTTGAGGAATCACGAGCTTCTATACTCTGCTCTGCCATGCCCTTCCCTGCCTCTCTCTCCACCAACCCTGCATCCCACTGCGGCTGTAAAAAAAACAAAATCAAAAATGTGCACAGGGCTGTAACTCTGCATGCTACCCTCGGTCCCTACAGCATTCTTTTCTTCACCCGGCAGTGCTGCCATTCATTCACACAGGCAGCTCCGCTTTGCCGCGTCCATCCAGCCCTCTCTGATGCACTTCCTGTTTACGTAGGGCCAGATGGACGTGGCAGAGGAGAGCGGAGCTGCCTGTGTGGATGGCAGCGCTGCCGGCGACGGGCGAAGAAAAGAATGCTGCAGGGACCGAGGCAGCGCCGGTGGGGAGGGCAATAATTTCAGGGCAGGCAAAAGGCAGTGACATGCGAGGGGATGTTGGGTGGGTAGGCGGGCCTGGAGGGAAAGTGGCTGGGCCTGGGCCCGTCCAGGCCCACCCGTGGCTACGCCCCTGACATTAAGTAGGTCAAAGCGGTGTACAAAACAATTTAAATCAAAAGAAAGTGGAAAAGAGAACTTCAGGCACAGATAGGACAGTGAACCAGTCACACAGGAAAACAATCGTCCAGGTAGAGAAATAGTCGGGTAATTCAGAATTGAATGGACTTGGGGTCTCCGCAAGATCTCTCAGTCAGTAGGTACTATCCTTGGAGACATTGAAAAGCCAGATATTTATGTAAGTAAAACTGAAAGCAAGAGGAAAAGGAAACAGATATGGTTCACTAAGGAAATGGGTGGAAAAAAAGGACAACAAGGTTAGTGTTTGCAAAATACAATGGATCTCTAAAAGGGGAACACCGAAAAGAATACTTGGTAAAGCTGAAAGAGACAAAGAAGGAAATTGGGAGATACAAGACTAGAAGAAAAGATAGCTAGTGACGTAAAGTGAGGTGATGAGACTTTTTCAGCTATGTTAGTGAGAGGAAGGCGGTCAAAAGTAGAATTGTATCTGAAAAGTGTTGAGTACCCAGATGTGGACAGTGATGAGGAAAAGACAGAATTGCTGGAAGAGTGTTTATGAACGTCCTACAAAACAATGAGAAAAGCATGAGGTTGGATGAGTTACATCCCAGGATATTAGAGAGATCCTCATGGCTTTATGGAAAGATATATTCAACAGACTTTTGGAAATGGGAGTGTTCTATAGGATTGGAGATGAGCAGTTGTGCTCTCCCTTCACAAGAGGTATCAAATTAGAGGAGTGAAAAACAGGGTGGGAAAAGTAATGGAGATGCTGCTGAAGAAAATGCTAGTAAAATTTCTACAATACAATAGGTTACAAGATCTGAGGTAATATAGTTTTACCAGAGGCAGGTAATATCTGTTGAATCTGATTTTGTTCAGTTGGATAACTAGAGAATGAAATCGAGGGTATTTGTTGGATGTAGTCTGCTTAGATTTCAGTAAAGCTTTTGATACTGTATCCCATAGGAGGCTCACAAATAAATTCAGTGACCTGGGGTTGGATCTCATGGTGGTGAACTGGAATAGAAAGTGGTTGACTGACAGATGACAGAAGGTAGTGGTAAATGGATTTCACTTAGAGAGAGAAAGGTAAGTAGAATACTTCAAGAATTGGTTCTGGAGCTAGTTTTGTTTAATATATCTTTGTGGGCATTATTGCTGACGGTATAGAAGAAAAAGTTTGTCTTTGCAGATGACATGAATTTCTGCAACAGATTGGATATACCATAGGGAATAGAAAATATGAGAGGTGATCTACAAAAATGGAAATGCTAGGCAGTTGAGCTTTGATGTGAAGAAATGCAGAGCAATGTGTTTGGAGTACAGAAATCCAAAGTTGCTGTTTGTGATGAGGCAGAGAGATCAATATGCATGGATCAGGACAGACCTTGGAATTGATGTTAGATGATCCCAAATAATAAAACAGTTTCAAAAGCTGAATAGAGGGAAGCATAACAAGTAGAAAAATGGAGATAATTGCCCTGTATAGGTCTTTGGTGAGGTGTCATCTGGTTTAGTGTGTTCATTTCTGGAGTCCACATCTCAGTAAGGATATAAAACAGCTCACTGTGGTCCCTATTGGAGGACCATATTGTATATATCTTAAAGAAGAGTTCCCAAACCTGTCCTAGAGACCCCCACCCAGCCGGTTGGGTTTTCAGGATATCCACTGTGAATAATCATAAGAGAGGTTGGCTTGCCCTGCAAGTTTTGGGAGCCACATCAGAAAAAAGTTTGATTTACAGAAAGAGTAATGAATGCTTAGAATACTCTTCCGGAGAAGATGGTGGAAGCAAAATCTGTGGTATAGTTGTGTCCATCAACCAGCAGGTGGAGATAGAGAACTGAAAATTGAGCTGAGACACATCTCTCTTGATGTCCAGTCCAGCTCTTCAGTGTTTTCTATCTCCAGCAGATAGACACAGTTTTCAGTTTCAGGTTCCGAGTGATTTGCTCCTGGTCCAGTTGGTTAACTGGTCCCCGTTTGAGTTTTGCGTAGTGGCTTGAGTCTTTAGATCCCTGTCTCTGGTTCCCCACAAATTTACTTCTTCCCTCTATTCACCTCTCCCCTGTTTCCTGTAGAGCTCTCCTTTTCTAGCACAACAACATTAAAAAAAAAAAGAGTGGAGAAGGTTTATTGGAGAGCCTAGGACAGAGTATGTCCTGATCCTTTCTCATCTGGGGTAGGACTTGTGAAGACTGTGACCTTGGGGGGAGCAGATGGCAGTGGTACATCGTACTAAAATTTGACTCAGAACCTCTTGGGGTCTGCAAGTTCTACTTGGTACAGAGGAGGGATCCTGACTCGCTGGTAGGACTGTGTTCTGCTGCGCTTGTGACAATTGGAGTGAATGATGACTCCCGCTGAGACAGTTAAGCTGTATTTCGGCTTTAGGACGCACCAGCCAGTGTTGGGGTGTTGCAGTTCGTGCAAGCAGGGAATTCTGCTGGAGACAGAGGAAACAGTCGATGGTAGCACGTCTTTGGACTTAGCATAGCATCCGAATATATCGGGGGCTTTAGGCTCTCCAGCAGGACCATTGCGCAGTTTGATGCAGGAGAGCAGAGGAATGGGAGCCATTTTGTTGGGGATGATTGATGATGAGGAACAGCCTCTTTGATCACATGCAGATCAGTCGCCATGTTACAGCCTCAGGGCCCAACCGAGCATTCAGCTGCATGGGATCTTTGTTTTCTCCAGAGTTTATATTGCTCTTAGACCAGGCCTGTTTTCTGAAGCAGGAACAGTCAAAGTTGCTGCAAGGTGCTTCAGTTTCTTGCCCTGCTGCCCCTCCAGCTTCTAAGAGATCCTGTTTAGACCTTCAGGAGCAGGCAGATGAGGCTGTCTGCTTCTCCCTCCTTATTTAATGTGGCCTCGGCCTATTTAGAAGAGCCATCATTGAAGGATAGGAGAGGGATAATCGAAAAGTACTGAGGTGGTTTCATAAAGAGGAGCTCAGTACTCTTGTTTCTGAGGTACTGGTGGTGCTTTCCATTGAGGAACCTTCTGCTTTGGTGTCAGGAGTGCCATCTTCATGAGAGGGCATAGAGGTCCTTTTAAGGCCTTCTTAATGCATCTAAGCATTTAGTACCTGATTACAGCAGAATGGATGTCACTGGATGCGGGGCTGAGAAAGGGAAGAGCCATGACTCGGCTTTACTCGTTGGTTCTGGATGAGAAAGATAAATTGCAGCTTCCTAGGGTGGACTCCCTGTCAGCTAGAGTGCCCAGTGCCTCCAGAATGTGTCAGTGATGCAAGGCTGATCCATTCTTCTCTTCCTCCGGTGGAAGTATGGTCTTCAGGATTTTAGGGAGGAGTTGTCCAAAATCACATCAGACGAGTGGGATCTGGATATTCGTTTAGAATGTTACAAGTTGGAGTTCTCCTGCCTAGTTGCCTCCTCTATTCTTGCAGTCTCCTTGTCAAAAGGAAACCAAGGTGCTTGAGTTTCTACCCGTGTAGATTGTCTGGTGCTCTGCGCCTTTGTTTCAGTTCCCCAGGCCAAACAGGGACAAGTTAGATACTCCATCTACTACTTCATTATCCCAAAGAAGGAAGGCATCTTTCATCTGGTCTTAGATCTCAGAGGTCTAAGTTGCTGCATCTGAGTATTCTGCTTTCTCAATGGAAATGCTAAGAGCAGTCATAGCCTTGGTTCAACTGGGAGAATTTCCCACCACTCTCAGTCTCAAGGAGGTGTATTGCCTGTATAGCTGCTGCATCAGAGGTTTCTGCATTTTGCGGTGCTGAGGTCATCGCTTCCAGTTCAGGGCTTTGCCTTTCAGTCTCGGCATGGTTCCAACAATGTTTACAAAAGTTATAGTGGTGATGGCAACCTTCCTTTGGTGCCAGGGAATCTTCAGCCACGTCTAAGCGACTGGCTTATTTGTGCATCGTCCTATTTGGACAGCGTGGCAGCAATAGCCTTGGTTCAAGTGGGAGAATTTTCCACTGCTCTCGATCTCAAGGAGGCGTATTGCCTATATGGCCGCTGCATCAGAGATTTCTGCATTTTGTGGTGCTGAGGTCATCGCTTCCAGTTCAGGGCTTTGTCTATCAATCTCCTATTTGGACAGCGTGGCAGCAACAGACAGTTATTGAGTTGGGTAATCAATTTCGAGAAGAGCAGACTAACTCCATTGCAAATGCTGGGCTATCTAGGCATTCTCTTCGACACAGCAAGGGAGAGGACCTTCCTCACGGAATGCAGGAGGTCAAAGCTGGTTCAACAGATTTGTCTTCTAAGGCAGGCCCAGGGTCTGAGACTATGTCCAGGTTCTGGGGTCAATGGTAGCGGTGATGGAAGTGATGCCATGGGCAAGGGCTCTTGTGGCCATTGCAGGAGTCTCTTCTCAGCTGCTGGTCTCCGATGTCACAGAAGTACGACCTTCATCTTTCTTGGACCCTGATTGCCAGACAGAGTATGCAGTGGTGGTTGTCACCTAGGAATTTGTTTGAGCTCCCTTTCTGATAACACAATGGGAGGTGGTGACAACGGGCGCTTGCAAATCGGGTTGGAGAGCTCGTTACAAGTTCCATCTGGTACAGGGCACCTGGACAGAACAGGAGTCTCAGTGGTCAATAAATCGCTTGGAACGCGGGGCAATGCAGAATTCCTTATGTGACTTTGCTCCCTTTCTGGCGGTGGCTCTGGTCTGAATTTTCTCCAACAATGCGATAATGGTGGGTTATATCAATAAGCAAGGTGGTATCTGCAGCTGTCCGATGGCAGTGGAGGTGGCCTCCCTTATGAGTTGGACAGAGAAAAATCTTCTCTGTCAGGTCACATTGCTTGGTCCTTGAGTGTGGAGGCGGCCTTTTTCAGCAGAAACTCATTGGACCCAGGAGAATGAGAACTGTCCAGCTGATAGTGGAACGATTGGGTTCTCTGTTTCTAGACTTTATGGCGACAAAAAGAAATGCTAAAGAGCCCAAGTTCTTCAGACGTCAGAACCTGGCTTAATAGGGATTGATGCCCTACTGCAGCCTTGGTTGGAGATGTATCAACTGTATGTATTCCTACATTGGCCCATAGTAGGCTATGTGTTGAAAAGGATTGCATTGTATCAGGGTCGAACAATTCTCATAACCCTGAACTGGCCGCAGACCTGTTTCAACTGCTGGACGGGGATCCCCTCCATCTTCAGCAGGTACACGGCCTACTAAAGCAAGGTCCAGTGTTGATGGAGGATCCATACTTCTTTGGTCTTGAGACAAAAAGTTTATTGTGATTCGGTCATTGCTACCTTCCTTCAAACTCGGAAACGCTCTACATCCGTGGCATATGTGAGGGTGTGGAGGGCATTCAAGGGCTGGTGTTCAGAGCATGGACTTTCTCCTTTCTCTGCTCAGATTGTGCACATCCTAGCATTTCTTCAGTTGGGGGTAGTGGGTTTTGGGGGGGGGGGGGGTTGGGGGGCTCAGCATACAAGGTAAGTCTGTGTACCTGGGAGCAATTTACGAAATCCACTGCAGTGCCCCCTAGGGTGCCCGGTTGGTGTTCTGGCATGTCAGGGGGACCAGTGCACTACAAATGCTGGCTTCTCCCATGACCAAATGACTTGCATTTGGTCGTTTCTGAGATGGACGTCCTTGGTCTTGAAAATTGCTGAAAATCAGAAATGACCATGTCTAGGGATGTCCATTTCTAAGGACGACCAAATTTAGGGATTTGGACGTCCCTGACGGTATTTTCGAAATGAAAGATTGACGTCCATCTTGTTTCAAAAATACGGGTTTCCCCGCCCCTGGATCAGGATGTTTTGCAAGGACGTCCAAATTGAAACGTGGACATCCCTTTTCGAAAATGCCCCTCCACATGATACTACATACATAGGTATCTGGAAGTCACGAATGAGTTTTGCAAATTGGACGATCTGTTTGTGCTTTTTGGTAAACAGAGGCTTGGGCTTATGACTTCCAAGCCCACAATTACTAGATGGAGAATATTGCGTCTGCTTATTTGCTTGCGAGGAAGCAGGCTCGTTAGGCTTTATGGACTCCTTCTACAAGGTATACATTGACACTATGAGTGAATATTTGCAAGACAGCAATGTGGTCGAAGCTGCATACCTACAGGGTGGACATTGTGGTGCACTTGGAAGCCAGTTTTGGGACTTTGGCCCACAGGATGGCAGTGCCACAATCCCACCCACTCTAGGGATTGCTTTTAATCATCCCACATGATCTGGAATAGTGGAACGCTACGTAATAGAAGAAGAAATTGTCTTACCTGATAATTTTCTTTCCATTAGTCCTTTCCACTATTCCAGAGGCTTGCTGAGGTTTTTGAGATGTTTAGTTGGTGCAAAGTAATGGGTCAAATAATGACTCTCACCTTGCATGTTGCTTCCTGCATATCTCTCATTCTCTAGATGTTGTCCAGAGATGAGAGAGGTCCATACATGTTGGCTTGTCTTTATAGTGTTACGTTAATGAGTTGTTTAAGGTTATTGTTTTTATTCTGAGTTTTCCTTGCCTACTTAATTACTGAGGAACTGGACTGGATGCTTAGAGAGGTATGCCTCAGCTCAGTTTTTAGTTTTCCATTTCCACCTGCTGTTTGATAGACACAACTATCTTACAGGTCCTGGAATAGTGGGAAGGGGAAAGAAAATTATCAGGTAAGACCTAATTTCTGCTTTATGCTGATTACACGCTCTACCTCTTGCATTCCATGATAGACTAAATTCATTTTATAGTATAAATTGTTCTGAAACCACTTTACAGGCTCATTGGTTATGCAAATGAAATGCAAACTGTTCTGAGTCTGTGTTTTGCAAAAGTAGCTCATGAATTCATCTTGACTTACGGTTGCTGGAAGTAGAACGGAAATCCTCTTAGGAGCAATAAACCCTGGTTCTTTATTCCTCTGAGTGCAGTTTCTTGTTGTCACATTGATCTGTAATAGTGTTGTTACCCTTGACTAATAGTGCTTTTATGTCTGTAATATTTGCAGTTATGATTCCCATATATTCAGTGCTGCTCGTGTCTGTTAATTTCTGACCCAAAACTAAGAAAAGAGTGGTTTCTGTGTAACTCGTCACTTTAGAATACTTCTTAATATGACTTTTTTGGTTTCTAGAAGTCACATGATGCATTACTGGAATTTGGGAACAATAACCTTAAAACACTGGTTGATATTACTAAGGAAGGAGGAGTTTGGAAGAACCCATTATATCTTAAAATTCTCTCCCAGCAGCCTGTGGAAATGGATGAAGGTAAATTGAACATTTTTCAAACTTTGTTTAGAGTAGTAAAAATACGCAAGCAAAAAAAATCATCTAGTAAAGTGAATACTTCTGGCAGATGCTAAGCACAAGACATATATCATTCAAAGCTTCCCTAATTATTACTGTAGATTAAAGCATCACAGAAATGAAAAGAAAATTGTGCAGCTGGACCAACTAGAGACAAATTATGGACGGAACCTCCTCATATTGAGTGATACTGTCTAAGCTGCCCCATGAGCTTAAAAAAAATGCTGAATGCTAGAGATTTCAAGTGCTTCTATGCACCATTGATCCGTTACTTTAATCAACTTCCAAAACATAACAGTTGTGCAGTGAACCGTGTACCAGATGTATAAGATTCTTTTTTTTTGGTGGTGGGTTTTTTTTTTTTGGTTTATTGTAATTATTAATTTCTAAAATAGGCAGCTATTTCAACCCCCCCCCCCCCACACAAAAAAACAGTAGTTAAGGCCAAAGAGAGAAATAGAATGAAAAATAAATACAGTGCATATAGGACAAAAATCCAAACAAAGGAGCAAAATGTATCCTTGACAAACATTTACCCCAGGTACTTGCAGTACTTCTCTTAAATATTTGGTAGCAAGGTCAGTTTTTCCTGTATGATCAGTCTCTCAATCAGAGCAATCCCATGCACATGTCTACGCTGTTTGAGTAAGGATGGAATGCAAGAAGCTATTCATAGTGCATTGGAGCAACAGCAAGCAAACAAAAAACCAAGTGTGAACAATACAAATGAACGTGTTATGGCTGTGCACTCATTTTGAGCCATGAACCTGAACTGATGCACTAGATCACAAGCCCATTGTGTAGGGATGTACCGTATTTTTCGGACTATAAGACGCACCGGACCATAAGACGCATCTAGGTTTTAGAGGAGGGAAATAGGAAAAATTTTTGTTTCCTTTTTCCCTCCTCTAAAACCTAGGTGCTCCGGTGCGTCTTGTCCGAATCCCTCCCTCCGAGTTCGGGATCGCCCTCCCCCCGGCCCTGTCACCACTTCTCCCTACTCACGCGATCTTCCCTGGTGGTCTAGTGACGTCGGGGCAGGAAAGAGCCCCCCTCTTTCCTGCCCAGCGCGCTGCTCTCCATCCTCCTGTATGCATTGCTGCCTGACGGTCTCGGCGAGATTCAAAATGGCCGCCGAGAATTGAAGTCTCGGCGGCCATTTTGAATCTCGCCGAGACCGTCAGGCTGCATACAGGAGGATGGAGAGCAGCGCACTGGGCAGGAAAGAGGGGGCTCTTTCCTGCCCCGACGTCACTAGACCACCAGGGAAGATCGCGTGAGTAGGGGAGAAGTGGTGACAGGGCCGGGGGGGTGGGGTGGAGGAGGTAACTCTGACGGCGATCCGGAACTCGGAGGGCGGGCGGCCTGCCAGCCAGCCAGCCAAATCTACCTTCGGACTATAAGACGCACCCCCCATTTTCCTCCCAAATTTTGGGGGAAAAAAGTGCGTCTTATAGTCCGAAAAATACGGTATATATCAGACTGACAGCAGCCTCTTCAACACAAGGTTTAATTTTGGAAATGAAACATGGATCCCTATGTGCTCAGTGTAAGAATTGGATCATCAACACCATGTGCTTACAGCCGATCCCCAAAATTTAAAGAAGTAATTTCCAAGCTTATTCCATTTCCACTGGAGTGACAGAGAAATGTCAAACCCATATTTAGACAAAAGACCTGGAAAAATAAAAGAATATGTGCCATGTATGGAGGCAGAATAAAGATTTCCTGAGAATAGAGAGGGTTCTTGTTTTTTTTTTTTTTTGGGGTGTGGAGGGAAGCTGAAAAGGAAGAATCAAGTGTGATTTAAAAATAATGGTCATGAGAACTGAGGATTGTAATTGTATTTGTTATAATTGAGAAAGTGGAACAAAGAGGGTAATACATGTTGTTTGGTAATATTCTTGAGAAGATGGAGTACTTCAGAAAAAAGGGACTGGGTAGATGGGGAAGGTGAGTGAAGGTTGCTGTGAATGAATGTGATCCCCTGAAGCAGGAGATGCAAAATGGGGGAGGGGGGGGGCTTTGTTGGGGTTATGATCTACAGATATTTTTAAGATGACTCATGGGCTCTTAATGTCATTAGAAGTTATAAGTAGTGTATGCACTTTATTAAAATTTCTATTAAACAATTATTCTTTTTATAAAGACCTGTGATTATACCATATATGAATATATTAAGGTATATATGGCATATATATCAAGGTACAACTGTGATTCAAGTCAATGTAAGTTCTGAGGTCTTTTTTTTCTCCTTACTATTGAGTGGGTGAATGGTGGTATTGTATCGGTTTGTCATTTTGATTCACTGACACCATGTGGTTTGTTATGAACAGAATGATTTGAATAACATCAGCATTCAAGATATGATATAGGTCTGTAAACTCATGAGTGATGTGGGCATCAGAAATTGCTCCTGTAACACATGGGGAATAGGCAGAGCCACAAGATGGCACTGGCGATGCTAATGTTCCAGATAAGGGGAAAGAATATCCAAACTACAGAGCACTCCACTCTCCTTCCAGCTCCTCTCCAAACAAGTTAGCAACCCCCACTTCCTTAGTGTCCCTCAAGCCTTCCAGCAGATGGAGACTGAGAACTCTTGACTCTCGAGAGAGCCAATAAAGAACCCTGGCTAGGTATAGTTAGATTCAGTATTCTTAGTCTCCAGTAGGTGGAAGGTGGTAAGCCCTTCAGTCTCTTTATTTTTTCTATCTGCTTTCTTTTTTTTTTCTCTTATCCGTGCACGGGTGTCACTTGTGTTTATCAGAGGCCGAGACCCGCGAGGGGTTCTCTGCAAGCCTCAGGAGTGTCACACTGGAGTGGGCGGGTCCCTCACTCCTCCTCCCATGATTTACTTTAGTGCAGACAGGAGCTGCCTGGCCTGGGTGATATGCAGTAGCCTCAACCTCTTAACAAGTTAGCAATCCCCACTTAACCTATCTTCACCAAGCCCTTAGTGCTGTCACTATGGGGCTCATTTTCAAAGCACTTAGACTTACAAAGTTCCATAGATTACTATGGAAATTTGTAAGACTAAGTGCTTTGAAAATATGCCTCTATGTGTCCTTTACTAAGAGGATATAGTTGGGGAATCCAAGATTGAGAGATGCTAAGAATTGAGCATGATCAAGCTGTATTAGACAGCAGGTTTGTCAAGGACAATTACAGGAAAATGCCTTGTATTTGGCCTTACCAATGGTTACTTTTGTGATATTTGCAGTATAGGATTCAGGTGGGAAGAGATGAAGACAAGAGGGTGATAAATTGAATCTGGAATGTTAATTTTCCCAATTAAATTATGCTTGTGGTTATTTCAGAATGTGGATGTAAGAGTCCTCAGCAGTGTTACTTGCTGACCACATCTTTGTTAACTGTGTTCTGTAAAGTTTTCAATAGCGTGCAAACATTTTTTTTTTACTGATTTGGCAACCCTAAAGCAGAACTATAGTTTGGAATTCTCTTTGTTTTTTGATTCTTTTAAGAAAATATATACTTTATTTAAAAATGTATAAAAACATGTTGGTCAGTGCTCAGATTAATTTGTTTGTGATAAGCATTTATAGTACATTGATTTTAGTTTTTATGCTTATATGTTTATCTGGCTCTTCAGTTGTAAAATAGTTATTTTTAAAATTTTAAATCTTTAGTTAATACGCTGATTACGCAAGAAGGCCCTTCCTTTCTGCAGTTGCGAATAAAACATTTGATGAAGTCGAACTGCATCTCACAGGCAGCTACTTTGGCAAAACTCTGTGTTGAGTCTTCAGAAATTTCAAATGCATCCTCCTTTCGCCAGTCGTACATCACTTGTTTATGCACCATGCTACCTAATGAAGAATCAATTAAAGAGGTTAGTACTTGATGACTAATATCTTTTAAAGTTAGTTTCATGTATCAGTTTCATGTATCAGCTCTGTTGCTGCCATTTTGAACTTATTCTTGGATCAGCATTCACTACCCTCTCTTTCATGAAATGTAATTTATTACATGGTCAGTGTTCTTTTGTGGACCAAATTCATAGTAGTTGCGTCCACTGCTGGATTTCATTGTTTTGGGTTGCATGCACAATGCTTCCATTTTATGCAAATAGACCTCATGCATATTAATTGTGGAAATTCTGAAAACCTGATGGGGTTGTGACTTGAAGATCCAGGTTGCCCACCCCTGATATAGGCAGATGTTATACAACTGCATGGCCATGTATTGAGTAACCAAGTAAGTTTTGTTACAAACTTGAATTTAGCATTGACTGAAATGGCTAACTAAATGTAAATTAAACCTAATTATATATGAGGTACTTTGGATTACTAGACAACATAGACTTTTGGAAATACTACTTAGAATTTGTGGGATTGGACTGGAAAGAAGAGTGAACATTAAGGGGCTCATTTTCAAAGCACTTAGACTCACAAAGTTCCATAGATTACTATGGAACTTTGTAAGTCTAAGTCTTTGAAAATATACATTAGAAGTGTGCATTCTTCTTTGATATTTGAACCTCAGATTACTAATGTCACATTTGTGTATGTACATCAGGTTAGAAGAGTTTGTCTGTGTTTTATGTAAGCAATATCTGGCAACTATTATTTGTGTCTTAGTAATCATTCAGTATTTTATTCTATATATTATGGTTTACCAAAAAAAAAGTACATAAGTATTGCCATACTGGGACAGACCAAATGTCCATTAAGCCCAGCATCCTGTTTCCAACAGTGGCCAATCCAGGTCACAAATACCTGGCAAGATCTCCAAAAAAGTACAAAACATTTTATGCATCTCTTATGAATCATTTTCAGCATCTCTAAAACACAGAAGCTACCAGTACTGAAATGGTGGCATTGCAGGGTATGTAGAATGAATAGGATTTTGCTCCTAAGATGTGGAACCTCATACCTCAGGAAATTAGGATGGAGAATTCTATTTGAAATCTAGGAAAATAATCAAAACTTGACTTTTTTACTCAACTGTTTTTAGATTTGAGTTTGGTTTATGGAAGCTGTCAATTGCTTTATATGGATTTTGTTTATTTTGTCTTTATTGTAATCCACTTATGGCCAATTAGGGCCCCATGTGACTCAACCCTAATGTGGCAGGTTTTCGCTCTTACTTTGCAGCATTTGCATGAGTTGGGGGCAGTGGAACCCGTTCTGCTAGCAGAGCAAAGGTTAGGACTTTACTTCATTTATTTTGTAGTCTCAAAGAAGGGTGGAAGCTTTCGACCCATCCTGGATCTAAAAGGTGTGAATGCTTGCCTGCCAGTTAAGCATTTTTTTTTTGCATGGAAACTTTTAACTCTGTGATTGCCTTGATTTGTTCGGGAGAGTTCTTGGACTTCACGGATGCCTATCTACACATTCCCATCATAGCCCATCACAAGAGGTATCTTTGCTTTTGAGTGCTGACACAGCACTTCCAATTTCAAGTTCTACCTTTTGGTCTTTCTACAGTGCACCACACCTTTTTTAAGATAATGGCGGTGATGGCTGTGCATCCATGTCATCAGGGCATCCGGTTTCATCCCTACCTGGAGAATTGGCTGATTTGGGCCAACTCGGAAGCGGAGGCCAGTTTGGCCACTTCTCAGGTCATTTCTCTCCTGAAGGACCTGGATTGTATCATGTATCAGCTCAAGAGTCACCTGGCTCCCTCACGGACCCTGGAGTACCTGGAGATTCACTTTGACATTGCTGTGGGAATGGTTTTCCTTCTGCAGGACCAAGCAGAGAAGCTTTGGGTACAGAAGTGCAGATTGTGTGAGCTGGTGGCCCCCAAGGTTTGGGACTACTTGCAGCTTTTGGGATTCATAGCAATGATGCTGCTTACCCTGGGATTGGTAGCATGGAATGTTGCTACTATTTGTGTTTCTGCCATGCACTTTTGACCTGGATTGGCCACTTTTGGAAACAGGATACTAGGCTAGATGGACCATTGGTGTGACAAGAGTATGGCTACTTTTATGTGGTGTCTTGGGCAAGAGGCACATATGCACCCAATGCGGTGGGCCCTGTTGGTCTGTTGGGCCCAATTTTCTCAGGACTTTGAGCATCCCTTGCCTTTCCCTGCCAAGGTTAGAGTCAATCTGGACTGGTGGGATAGTCTTATTTACCTCCTGAAGGTGGTACCGCTAGAAACCCTGGAGTGGGTATTGGGCATCACGAATGCGAGTCTCCATGGCTGTGGAATCCCATTGTCAGAGTTGAATGGTTCAGGCAGCCTGATCTGCACAGGAGATGGCTGGTCTATCAGTTGCCTGGACATTTGAGTGGTCTGTCTGGCCGTACTGGAATTCTTGACTCTTGTTCAGGGGAGGGTGATGGCCTATATCAACGAGCAGGGGAGCACCAGGAGTCAGGCAGTGGCCTGGGAAGCAGTCTGCCTCTGTCATTGGGCAGAAAGACACCTGCAGGCACTGTCAGCAGTGCATGTTGTGGGCAAGGACAACGTGAAGGCACACTTGCCAGAGGGAGCCATCCTCTCGGGGGATAGATGCTCTGGTGTAGCTCTGGCTGCAGGAAGAGCCTCTGTATATGTTCCCTCGGTGTCCCTTGATTGGCTGGCTGTTGTGCAGGATTGCATATTTTCTTGATTTGATAATGCTGGTGACACTGGATTGGCTGTGGTATACAGACCCCAAGCACCTGTTGATGGGAAAGCCTCTCCTGTTGCCCAGAGGTCAAAGCCTTCTCTGGCAAAAGCCTTCTCTGGCTGTTGAGATGCGGCGCTTAGAAAGGTGTGCCTTTTCTTCAGCAGCAGTTTCTATGCTGTTGTGTTCTTGGAAGTCTATAAAATAATGAGTGGAATGGGTAGATGTGAATTGCATGTTTACTCTTTCCAAAAATTCTAGGACCAGGGGGCACGCAATGAAGCTACAAAGTAATAAATTTAAAACAAACTGGAGAAAAGTTTTTTTCACTCAATGTGTAATTAAGCTCTGGAATTCATTGCCAGAGGAGAAATTTTTTTTCACTCAATGTGTAATTAAGCTCTGGAATTGGTTGCCAGAGAATGTAGTAAAAGCAGTTAGCTTAGTGGGGTTTAAAAAAGGTTTGGATGGCTTCCTAAAGGAAAAGTCCATAGACCATTATTAAAATGGAAGGGGAAAATCCACTGCATATTTGTAGGATAAGCAGTATAAAATGTATTGTACTTTTTTGGGATCTTGCCAGGTACTTGTGACCTGGATTGGCCACTGTTGGAAACAGGATGCTGGACTTGATGGACCTTCAGTCTGTCCCAGTATGGCAATACCTATGTACTTATGAACCTCCATTGCTTAAGTCAGGGTTTGGAGGGTTTTTGAAACCTGGTGTGCGGGGCAGCTGCTGATTCCTGATTCTGCAGCAGGGCCTATCATTGGGCTCTTTGAATGTGCAGATGGATGCCCTCTCCAGTTTTTGGGGCAAGGTAGAGGGCATCTTACTAGTTTTGCAAGAGGAGGTGGTCGGTTTCTGAAAGGGGAGGTGCACGTGTGCTCTCTGCTGCATTCACCTGTTCCTTTATTGGACCTGAATTTGGTTCTTCAAATACTTGCTGATGCTCCATTTCAACCTCTGAGGTCAACTTCCATCAGGGACCTCATACTCAAGATGGTTTTTCTTGTGGCTGTCACCTCGACCCAGAGAATCTCCAAGCTTCAGGAGCTGTCTTTTTGAAATCCGTATCTCTCCTTTGAGGGGGGGTTTCAGTCTCCCTTTGCACAGTGCCTTCCTTTCTTCTTAAGATGATGTTTTTCCATTTCATGTGAATCAGGAGGTCTGTTTGCCTTCCTTTTTAGCAGAAGGCTGTGATCTTGTGGATCGGAGGCTATACAAGCTGGATGGCAATCAAACATCGCTGCAGTACCTGAAAGAGATGAATAAGTTTTGTATTTCAGATCACCTCTTTTGCTTTTCCATTGCTCTAGGATGGCTTTGATTGTGAGATGGATCAAGGCAGTTATTGAGGCTGCCTGTATTTGCAGAAATCGTCCAGTTCTCAGAGCTTGAGAGCTCACTCCACTCGGCCTCAGGGCACATTCTGGGTGGAGGCCCAGGTTGTTGCTCTGGAGGAAACCTTATGTACTGCAAGGGGACCAAATTTTTGCAGCTATGCAGTTTACAAGACTATTAAAAATTAGAAGCAAAAGGATAAGGGGAAGGGAGGTGAAGGTAGGAAGAGGGTGGAGAGTAACAAAATTGAGGAGGTGTGGGGAGGAGCCAAATGTGTCATGGAAAAGATGAGTTTTCAGGAGGGTTTTGAACTTACTGAGGTAACTGATAGCAGTTTCAAGTGAAATATTCAAACGAAGGGGGAGGGAAAGGAGAGGAGACTTGTTCTGAGCAGAGCCAGGTGTACAAGTGGGGCATAGGGAATGAAAAGTTTATTAATGTAAGCAGGGGCAATGGGAAGTCGACCTTTGAAATCAAGAAGGAGTACCTTAAACTTAATACGGACAGAGACTGGTACCCAGTCTTCTGTGTGGAGGAAAGGGGAAACATGATTGAAACGATGGTCACAGTGAAGGAGCTTAACTGCAATGGATTGAATGAGTTGGAGGCGTTTGAGAATAAAGGGGTAAGCCATCATAAAGTGTTACTATAGTCTAAGTGAATGATATTGACAGCTAGAAGCAGTGAATATGTGAGGGAAAGGGAGAGGAGAGAGTGAACAGTGAAGGGCAGAGAACAGTTGAAAGTGGCACCCAGTGGTTGTCATGTCATTCGTTTGTGAAACACTACAGGTTGGACATGATGGCCAGGGCCTGTTCGGACTTTGGCAGAGCCATCATTCAGGGAGCTTTGCCTTCCCTTGCCCAGTAAATCTGCTTCGGTACATCCTCACTTCTGCAGAACAGTATGGATAGAGGACAAGGAAGGTGAAATTTATATTTTACCCAATAATTTCCTTTCCTTTAGTCAGCTGTTCCATTCTGTAACCCGCCCTTGGACGATTAAGGCTTGGGATGCTTTGCTCTTTCCCATACAGTTTCAAAAAAAAAAAAAAATCAATTTAAACAATCCTGGAGTGTATCGGGTAGCGAGTGCCACTCTGTGGTGTTATGCTTGCTTAATGTTCATTCCAGCTGCAGGGATTGAAGGCGTATCAGTGTGCGTTACAAAGGGATCTTCTGCTACTTTGGCAGATGTATACTGGATCTTTCCACTCAGGACCCGCTAGTTTATATTGGTGAGGTCACTGGTAAAGACCAGCTTTTTCTCTACTTCCGCTTACTAGTAGGAAGTGGTAACGCCCACTTTTGCAGAATGATACAGCTGAGTAAAGGAAAAGAAATTATCGTGTAAGATATAACTTCGCCATAATCTCTGCTTGCATTGTGGGGAACAGATACATCCCAGTATGCTGAATGAATTATGAATAGGCAAATTAATTGAGATAGGCAAAGCCCCTGAATGCCAGATGGTGGGAGCATACGAGGCCCTAGGGAATCAGAGACGATAGTGAACCTACGCTGGACTTATTCTAGTGCAGCACACCATGACCTATAAATAAAATAAAAAATTAAAATCTGTTTCAAAATTGTCTTTTCCTATGATAGAAAGATGGTTAGAAGGAATGGCTAGTCCTCCTTCATGGTCCTCAAACTATATATTCTGTTCAAAGGGGGATATTGTCCTGGTGTTTGAAGCAGCTTGAGAAGGACAGACATGCAGATCCTGTCTTGGAAAGGCATTCCAGATAGGAGAGCTTTTACTCTTCTGTGATCAGAAAGATTTAGAGAGAAGGCATTAGAACTCACCTGGATCTCATTATTCTTCCAAAGTACTTTTGCAAGCTGATCAGACCACTGAATAATGTACTCAGGAGGTGAGGCCTGGTTTCTAAGTGCTTTATGAGGACTACCAAAGCAGATGTTTATTCGTATAGAGGAAGCAGAATCCTTGAATTTTGACTTTCGCTGTGTCCATAGTACAAATTATTGTCCTTGGTATAAATATTTGTTCAGAGCTATTGTGAAATAGGCTTAGTGACTGGAGTGAGAGGACTTGATAGCTGGGAATGGTTTAATTTAATTCTGGCATTTATAATCCATTTAACCATCAGGTTCAAGGTGGAGAAAATAAGCAGGTACCTTCTCTGTCCCTAGAGGGCTCACAGTCTGTACTTTTGGGTCACAAGGAACTACAGTGGGAATCGAACCCAGGATGCTGGGATCAAGGTCCGCTGCGCTAACTGTTAGGCCACCCCTCCACTCCACTGATGGGCATAGTCAAGGTTTCCTGTGTATCTTTAAATGCTGGATGACAAGTTCCTAGCAGACATATCATTCAGTTCTGTGGCAATGTTGGTAATGATGATGTATGTAAGGTCTGTGGTTAAAATAGTGGTTGACTTATGGTAAATTTAATGGAGTTAGCTTTTGAAGATAAACCTCTCTTTGGCCTACGTCTGAGTAAGACTGCAAAAGATCTGCCAGGTAAGTTGGTGTGATTACCCAACTCGCCCCTCTCTTGGTGTGTATCCATACTTAATTCTCTTTTATCTCCATTTTGTACTGTTGTCTTGGAGGAGGAGCAGCAGAGAGTCCTGAGGGGGGAGGGGTACACCAAGTGAGGGCTTCATAAAAGGACTTGGTGTTGGTCTGCTGTACCATTCATGATGCAAGTTTCAAGAGACTAAGAGAATTTGCAAGTATGAGTAATTTTTTAAAATGCTATTTATGGTAATTAAAAAATGATAAATATTAGTTATGCCAAATGTAACTTTTTTTCTGAGAGAATCTTATCATTTGTTTGAATAGATATCGAAAGTAGACTGCAAGGAGGTGCTAGACATTATCTGTAATCTGGAATCTGAGGGTCACGATAATACAGCATTTATTCTGTGCACCACATATCTCACTCATCAGCTTCAAACAGAAAACTTGGATTGCTCCTGGTAAGTAATTTTGTAAAGCCTTTTTCATACTTTACATGCAGAAATAGGCTCTTTATAAGATTGTATGGCTGTATAATGCACACATAAGTAGCACACTGACAAGATAGCATGTACTTATATTTGTGCTGTAAGTAGACCTTCCCCGGGCATAGTTTGGGTGGAGCCAAGAGGGAGTTGCAGTGTATTCGTGTGCACGTACACATGCGCGTTCAAACACGTGCACGCATTCACATTTAAGGATTTGGAGCGGATGTAAGTTTATTCAAAAAGTGAAGGCTTAAATACTCAAAATCTACAACACTTCATCCATGCTATATTAAAAAATAAAATATAGGGCTCTTTTTCCAAAGTGGTGCACTGAATGCGAAGAAGCCCATTTAGTTGCCATGGGCTTCTTTGCATTCACCACATGCTAATTGGTAGCACCGTTTTGTAAAAGGAGCCCATAGTGTTGTGGGACCATAATACCAAACGCAGTGAATGTTGCCCAATGAATGCAAATATTTCATTAGCAGCTCTTTGGTATTGTAATCATAAGTCCCATTGCCTTAGTGAACAATCATGTGAAAATCTTTTCTCAATCATCCAAACTAATTTCTTCAAAATCTGTGTTGAGAACATAATCAAAATCTTCAACAAAACATATCTTGCTATCACTGGTCCAAAGAAGAGAGGCTCAAAGCACAAGGCAAAATGTTAAGCGAAACATTGACAAGATCACGTATTACTACTACTACTTATCATTTCTATAGCGCTACTAGATATACGCAGCGCTGTACACTTGAACATGAAAAGACAGTCCCTGCTCGACAGAGCTTACAATCTAATTAGGACAGACAAACAGGACAAATAAGAGATAAGGAAATATTAAAAGTGAGGATGATAAAATAAGGATTCTGAACAAGTGAATAAGGGTTAGGAGTTAAAAGTAGCATCAAAAAGGTGGGCTTTTAGCTTAGATTTGAAGACGGCCAGAGATGGAGCTTGACGTACTTGCTCAGGAAGTCTGTTCCAGGCATATGATGCAGCAAGATAAAAGGAACGGAGTCTGGAGTTGGCGGTGGAGGAGAAGGGTGCAGATAAGAGAGATTTACCTAGTGAATGAAGTTCCCGGGGAGGAGTGTAGGGAGAGATGAGAGTGGAGAGGTACATGCACTTATAAGTCAATAAGAGGAATTTGAACTGTATGCGGAAACAGATAGAATCCCTGAGATACACCAACTGACAGTGGGATAGAAGTAGAGGAGGATCCACCAGAGTATACACTAAAAGTACGCTGGGAGAAATAAGAAGAAAACCAGGAAAGAACAGAGCCCTGAAATCCAAGTGAGGACAGCGTATCAAGGAGTATGCTGTGATCAACAGTGTCAAAAGCAGCAGATAGATCGAGAAGGATGAGGATAAAATAGAGACCTTTGGATCTGGCCAGGAACAGGTCATTGGAGACTTTAGCAAGCGCTGCTTCAGTTGAATGAAGGGGGTGAAAGCCAGATTGAAGTGGATCAAAAATAGCTTGAGATGAAAGAAAGTCAAGGCAACGGTGGTGAAAAGCACATTGAAGTATCTTGGGTAGGAGTGGAGGAGTGGCCTAGTGGTTAGGGTGGTGGACTTTGGTCCTGGAGAACTGAGTTCGATTCCCGGCACAGGCAGCTCCTTGTGACTCTGGGCAAGTCACTTAACCCTCCATTGCCTACCGCATTGAGCCTGCCATGAGTGGGAAAGCGCGGGGTACAAATGTAACTAAAATAAAAAAAATAAAATAAAGATGGGGCGATAGTTGGAAGAACAGGCAGGGTCCAATGAAGGTTTTGAGGTATTGAATGAAGGTATTGAGTCATAAGGTTTTGAGGTATTCAATGAAGGTATTGAGTCATAGCTTTGCAACTTGACATGACACTTCACTGTTTAAAAGTAAAAATTAAAAAATCAATTTCTCTGCAGTTAAACAAAAACAGGGTTTCAGCAATTGCAGTTTACATGTGCATCCAAACTTGACTATATAAATAGATAACTATATCCCATCAATACCAAATAACATTTTTGAAAAAAAAGACCACTTTCATTCTCCCCAGATTATTCTCAGGCAGTGTAACAAAAGCTATAAAATGGCACCCATCCAAATATCCAAGTTCAAAAATTGAAAGAGCCAATAAGAGAGAAACCATGTTACATCTATCCACTAATCAGATTAAACTAAAGTCATCCATTCGATTGAATCATTCAGTCTAAAGAGAGGAAGCTGTGTGCAATTTGTGAATCCAGAATTGTTCATGATAAACCAGCTTCTGTACTCTTGTTATCTCCAGGGGGATTTGGGGGTGGGGGATGTAAGCAGTGACTCACCATCTGTGTTTTTTTGTAGAATAAGCCATAGCAATCTAGTGACACTAGGGGATCTTGTTTCTTTTGTGGTGTGACTATGGCTTTTAATTTTTTTTTTTAATTTAATATAGTGAAGTGTTACAGATGTTGAGCTATTATAAAGTAGGCATAAATTACCCCATTTTGTATTTTTCAGATACCCAGTAATAAAATGACCTCCTTTCAGTGTTGATAAATTTATGGAAAGCTACTGTGTTGCCCAGAATTCCCCCAGGAATAATCTATTGCTTATTGACAGTGAAATCCAATTCTCTGTTTTCATCTGAGTTTTAGTATTGTTGCTCCAAATGTACTTTTCTTTATTGTAAATTCTTATCATTATGCTTTTGATTTTCTTTGTTTGATACACATTATCCTGATTCCTTTAACCAACTTCATAATCCTTATTCATATTATGTGTTTTCATAATGTTCCTTACTCACTCTTCTTTACCCAATTCTGGAGCCATTTCCAAATCATCAGTCTCAGTAGATCTACCTCCTTCCCATAACCTTTTGGTTAAATGTAATCTGCTGTGTCACTAAGGAACCTATCCAGAACCCAGTGACTGTGACACTTTGACCTACTCCATGCTTTTTACTTTGGATAGATTATTTGCATAATTCTGTTTTTGCTTCCCATTCAATAGGGAGCTGACTCTGTTCTGGAGCAAATTGCAAAGAAGAATTGATCCTTCTTTAGATTCTTTTCTAGAGAGATGTCGACAGTTTGGTGTCATAGCCAAAACTCTACCACACTTATTTTTCTTGATAAGAGTTGTACATGCAGAGGTAAGCAGTTCATTTTAACTGTGCTAGTAATTTTATTAAGAATAAGGGTAGGAGTAATATAGAACATTATGTGGTAAGCATCCTCACTGTTGGAAAATAGTGTTCCGTTACGTAGCTTCCCACCATTCCAGAACCTGTGGGATAGTTGTGTCCATCAGCCAGCAGATGGAGATAGAGAACTGAAAACTGAGCTGAGACATACCTCTCAGCATCCAGTCCAGCTCCTCAGCACATGGATGGACACACTTTTCATCCTCTGATTCTGAGTGATTTTCTCCTGGTCCAGTTGGTCAGCTGGTCTCCAGTTGAGCTTTGTGGGTGACTTGAGTCTGCAGAGTCATATCTGGAGGTCTTCAGATCCCTGTCTCTGGTGCCCCGCAAATTTACTTCTTCCCTTCAGCTCTCTCCTGTTTCCTGTGGAGCTGTCCTTTCCAGCACAACAACCTTTAAAAAAAAAAAAGAGAGAGAGAGAGGAAGTGGAAGTGACGTCAGCTGAAGCAATGGCAGTTCAGGGTTAAGGCTTCGTTCGAGCTGCTTGATATACATGCTGTTTCACCCCCACCCCACCCCCGATTGCCTTCTCCACAGAGACTTTTTTTTTGGTGCAGCGGATCTCCTGTAGGATGGCATCTTGTAAAAAGTTGGAAGCCAGTAAATCCTTGGCTTCATACCGGGTCAAAAGCTCTAATAAGGCTAGAGAGGTGGAATTGCATAACTGCACTGGCGGTAGACTCCGAGTGGAGGACAACTCGGGCACCGATTCAGATGCTTCCTGCAGTGCACTTCAAGCGTGAGCTATCAAGAAGTGGATATAGGAGCTCAAAGCAGACTTTCAACTAGTGCACCAGGATTTGAAATTTACCCTTGCAGGGATTAAACAAGAGCCGGGAGCTATGTTGGCAGGACAGGAGAAGATAGAGGGGAGACTCGCTCATTGTGAGGAATGTACTGAGGAGATGCAATCTTTCTGTGACTCCCAGAGCACAGAAACCAAGCTACTCAGGGGCCGAGTTGAAGACTTGGAGAGTACAGGTAATCTCCGTCTTAGAGGTGTCCCGAAGGAAGCATTTTTTGTGAATTGCACGGAGGTGTTTCAAGTTATTATACTTTTTGCCAAACTTCAACAAAATCCTCACAAATGAGCATATTGATATTTTTTGAAAAATTTTTAATAGATTTTTTTATACATTAAACATACAAAAAAGGAAGGAAAAACCCTCATCTGACTCCTTTTCTTTATCAGTCAAAACGCCTTAAATTTCTTGGAGTACAAAATGTCATCATTGGCTAAAAAACCTTCCCACTTTCCTTAATGGTGTGTTTATTTCAAATTTTAAGCAAACAACACAAAACAATGAGCAACTACTTAGCTTTTAGCTCGTATCGCTTTGCTGGATCTCTTTCCCTTAATGGTATTCCACAGCCGACCGTGGCCAAGGTTTCATGACCTTCAGGACTCGTGGAAGAAAAGTTTGACGTGCAAGGATCCAGTTACCACGTCTGGTGTTGAGGAGCTCCTTGCCTTGGGCCAGATGGCCTGGAGTGGTGTTGCCGACTGAAGTCAGGATGACCCATCAATTGACTAGAAACGAGCAATCTACCTGGTCCTAGGAAGGTGGTCTAGGTGATGTTTGACCACACCATGACAATGGCTTACATTAAGCAAGGAAGGATCCAGAGTGCAGCAGTAGCTCTGAAGGTGTTGAACTTCTGCAGCTGGCAAGCACAACACGAGTGAAAGTGAGGAGAGTTCCAAATAACCGAGGCAAACAAGAAGTAAGAGCATCCAAGAGTTTATCAGCCAAAGTCAGCTGACCCAAGAAGACCCTATACGGGCCTTGTATTGGCTAAACGCCTTCCTCAAGGGTCTAAAACATAAAAATTTGAATAAAAAACAGCCATTAGCGCTGGACTAGTGCTCTCGTTTACTGGCACAGTATACTGGAAGACCCCTACCACTGCAAGTAACGAGCACAGCCATCATCTTTGCGGGTAACGTACAGATACATGCAAAAAAGGGACATTATGTGCCCTGATGCTCGTATTCCTGTACCACCTCAAATCCTACGCCAGTTCTGGCGTAAAGGCTAGAGAAGACTGTGCTGAAAAATGAGGTGTGGCCTTGGACCATACTTTCTGCCTGCATAAAACCAACGGTCAGTTGTTATCCCTCTTCCTCCCCCACCTCCTTGGACTTTTGGTTCTGGTCAACTCATTTTTGTGGCTGTGTGAAAAATACACTCTAAAAAAAATATCTAAGCTTAAGGTTTTACATGCGGCCTGTTTGCTGATAGCTTAAAACGATTCCAGAGTTGCAATGTTTGAAACTTCCAGTTGAAATGTGTGCAGGAAGGACTTGGCAGCAGTGGTAGGTGCCGGGCTGTTTTAGTCGAGCACAAGCATATGCCAGCACCATTGTCTTGCATTATGTCCTCATGATCACAGCTAATATCGTGCATATCATTATATCATTTGCATACTATTAGCTTCGATCATGAGGGAGTTAGTTTTGGGCGCTACTGAGGCTGTATTTTCTACCGCTGTTCTGAACAGCGCCAGAGTTTTGATCATCTGAGCTTGAATTATTACAACCATTACGGAAATGTATTGTTATAGGAAGATTACCTCTTTGATCTGTATCTTGATTGTGGTCCGCCTTGAGCCATTTCGGTAAAGCAGAATAAAAATGCCAGTTAATTAGATTGGAGTAGGTTGAGTCACTGGCTATTAGCTCAGCGACGACTTGGTTGGCCCTTTGTTTCCTTGTGAAGCTCTACAAAATTGATGTGCTCACTAAGGTTGACTCGGTCTTTGGCAGAGCAGTTAGGGAGGACCTTGTATTGCTTTTGTACATCCCATGCCTTGGAAGATGGCTGCTTTAGGGATTTTTCTTGGATCCAGTTTGCTCTCCCTCACTCTGTTGTATAGTAGTAATACTTTATATGTATACCCGAGTTTGATTTGTCCCTGCCTTTCTCAGGGCACAGACCGTAAAAGTCTGCCTAGCACTGTATAATTAATTGATATTGAGGGATAATCTGTATGGGGACAGATTGGTGTATGCAGTTTTGGACCTTTTCCTGCTTTGGCAGTGGCATAACTGGAGAATTCCAGAGTGCACTAGCCCTGTACTGGTTATGTCACTGGAGTAGTTCAGTTTCTCTACCTTCATCTGCTGGTTGGGAAGGACACAGTTGCTTGTCTGGACTGGTCTAGCAGGACTCAAGGAAAGACAATTAACAGGCATGAATAAATTTCACCTGTAAGTTAATGTCTGTAACAAATCTCCCTTTTTTTCTGTATATAAATATTTGCCTGCTTCCATATCAGGTTGTGGCAGTTTCCCTTTATCAGATAGCTAATAAGAACTGCGATACTTAACTGCATTCGAGTTAAATGATAAGTAGTAGTAGTAGTAGTAGTACTAGTAAATTGAGTTGTACCTGTAGTTTTTAAAAATGTTTTTATTAAAGATGATCAAAGGTCACTTGTTGCATGGCATTGGATTCACAGTGAATAATTTCCTTAATTAACATGAATTTCCAACCTCCCTCCTCAAATTATTTTGACAAAAACTTAAGTTTCTAGTTTAGTTGTTTTTGTTCTAAATATAAGCCTTTTGATTATGGAAGAAATTTTTTTTTTTGGGGGGGGGGATTAAGCTTTTCTGGATTGCTACACAAGCTTTGTGTTGGCCTTTGAGGTTGGCACTTGATTTGAAAACTTAGTACTAGTCAAATATTTTTAGATCTTTCGGGATTTTTGGGAAGATCTTTCATTTTTTTTCTTTTTGCTCTGTTTTATTACTTTTTTGTTTGACTTTGGGTCTTTTCACTAAAGTACACAAACATTTTGCAAGTACTGCACATTAGTGGCAAAAATTAACATGCATAACTGCAGTGTGTTGGGTGCATGCCCAGTACTCGTACAGTTAACGCATATTAAGCATACTGTCTCTGTGTTAAGTGTATTACAGATAATGTGATGTACTGTGGGGTAATTCCCTGCAATGCAGTTAACACATCAGCATGTGCTGTCAAACCATGTGTTTAATTGTCAGACCAGCTGAGCACTAACAGTGCTAAATACCCATGTTAACTGCTTAAAGTACCTTTGAAAAGAGCCTTCTTTATTTCTTACCTTGTTTTGTTATCTTAATTTTGTGATTTAAATATATTTGCTCAGATGTGTTTATGTGTGGAGGGGGAATTTCAGCTTGGATAGTCAGGGGCACCTGTCAAACTGAAACTGAGAGATTACATTTAGTCACAAATGTTTGATTAGTCTTTACCATGCCCTCACTGAACTTGGTTGGTCAATTAGGATCAGTAAGGGTTCCACTACTACACCTTGGATCAGAACTGAGGCTCTCAAAGCACTCTGTATTGCCTTGGCAATGAAATCATGAACTAGGTCTGTACTAATGATGTTGAGTTTAATTGGCACAGCAATCTAGGTTTATTCCTTGTGAGTTTATGTCCATATGAGACAAGCCCGGAGGAGACAGAGTTCAGTTTTCACATGCTGCTTGGAGCATCAAGGACATTGGGTCACTTTGACCTTGTGCCATTTTTATTTAACCCGGTAAAACATTTGTACTGAACTGAAAGGTAACATTTTGTGTTTTCTGTGTTAAAGCACCTTTTAGCAGTATTTCTTTATTTGGTGACAGCATTCCGCTCTTAACTTGTTAACTACAGGGTTGGAAAAATTCTGTGCTTCTGGTTGTCTGGGAAACTAAAATTATATTGCAGGTGCCTGCTTTGTGCACTCCTGTTGGGTTGGATTGAGTAGGATGCACTGGTGGTAGGCTAGAATCACTTACTAGAGGTGATAGATGTGGGAGTATTGGGAGAGAACTATGTGCTGAAATGACTTCTGCCTAGACATCAGTGAGGGACTGCTTATCAATGCTGCTGAACAAGGAGTGCATGTTGGTGCAGTCTCCAGGTTGTTGGGAAGGTGAAACTGTACAGTCCTCATCTTAGTGGTGGGAAGGTGCCGGCGCAGCTCCCATCTGGCTGACAGATAATACATAACTGCAGCCTATTGCGGGCCTTGCTAGAATGTAACATACATAGGGGCTCATTTTCAAAGCACTTAGCCTTACAAAGTTCCATAGTAACCTATGGAGCTTTGTAAGGCTAAGTGGTTTGAAAATACGCCTCATAGTAACATAGTAGGTGATGGCAGAAAAAGACCTGTACGGTCCATCCAGTCTGCCCAACAAGATAAACTCATATTCGTTATTGTATATGTATACCTGACCTTGATTTTTTTCAGGGCACAGACCGCAAAAATGTGCCCAGTACTAGCCCCGCACCCCAAACACCAGTGCTGCCACCCAATCTCTGCTAAGCTTCTGAGAATCCATTCCTTCTGAACAGGATTCCCTTTTGTTTATCCCACGCGTTTTTGAATTCCATTACCGTTTTCATCTCCGCCACTCCCGCGGGAGGGCATTCCAAGTATCCACCACTCTAAATTTAAGATGATTAATGGAGATAGAAGAGCTACAATTAGCCAGACTGTGTGGGGGGTGGGAGGGGGAAGGAAGCTGGGAGAGGGAATTTGAAGAAGAAAAGCAGTCTCCCAATAAAATACACCCCCCCCCCCCAAAAGATAAACATAACCCTTCAGATGATGTTAATTACATTGAATGTTGTTTTTTTTTTTTTTTTTTTTAATGGAAAGGCATGTCATAAATTATATTCCTTAGCATCCTGCTAGATCAGCCCAGATGAGTCTGTTATGTCCCTCAAGCAGCAGATGAAGACTGAGAAAACGACGACAAATTAGTGATGTCATCACTAGTATAAGGAGTGGTGTAATCCTGGAACTTAGGAGAAGAACAAGAGTGTTCTGCAGAAAACAAATGGCAAAAAACAGAGATGGCCACGGGAATAATGATGTCACCGAAGCCACATTCTGTTTATAAATTTTGTTGACCTGACATGGCTGTGTTTTGGCAATGCCTGCATCAAGGGCCCTTGTTTTCTTAGCCTCTCATCAGTCGAACCAACAAAATACTGCAGACCACAAAAGAGTGTGATGATTTTCTTTCTCTGTGCCATTTTGACATAGCATTGTTCATGGTTTTGCTTCATAACCTTTTTTCAGGGCCCTGTGCAATGGCATGCACTAGCTCCATTGTATGCAGATCTCATATATTCATATTCATTGTGGGTATCCTGAAAACCTGACTAGCTAGGTTTGTCCCGAGGACTGGGTTGAGAACTGCTGTTCTATGATGATGATAAAGTGTTTCAGATTTGTTTTGGCAATAGTTGTACTGGCAAATTCTAGAGTTAGACCACTCCTTACACTAGTGATGGACATCACTGATTTGTCAGTGTTCTCTGCCCCTATCTGCTGGTTGGGGTGCGCATAATCCATTCATATGTAGCAGGATTCAGGGAGAGAAAATTAGCAGATAAGAACAAAGTTCACCATAAATATTACAAAAATAGTAGAAGCAAAAAAAGAATAATTCTAAATAAAAATGTTGTGTTGCTTAATAATTTACCTGCTGCCTATATTCTAAATAGTTTCCACCCTGATTATCTACAAACTGGGTTGCATTAGACATTGTTGCTGAATGTTATGCAGTACAGTAAATATGCCTCTATTCAGGGGGGGATCATGTGTAACCAGTCTGTTAGTGGCCACATACTGGAATCCATAATAAATATTTTTTAATTACTTTGGTTTTTGGAGCTCCTCTAGATGTTGCAAGAGTTGAGTGGCCTTGCGCAAAGGACATATGGTTATCACTGGTGCAATTTCCAAGTTTTCTAGTAAAAGTTGTCAAATATAATTTTATTTAAGGATTTATATTTCACCATATCCATAGTTCAACCTATGCATAGTATTGATTTTAGAAAATTATTTCAAATAATTTTTTTTTGTCTTCTATATAGGCAGAAGAAGTGGGACTTTCAGTTTCTGTGCTTCTGTGCATGCAAGCTCTTCAGATTAAATCAAATGAAAATGATGAAATGAAGACCTCTGTGTGCAAGACAATTTCATGCCTTTTATCAGAAGATCTTGAGGTTAAAAGAGCTTGCCAATTAACAGAGTTCTTACTTGAACCAACCATTGATGCATATAATATGCTGGAAGAACTCTATCTGCAACCAGATCAAAAATGTGATGAAGAAAACGCCCAGGTTCCAAATTCACTGCGTTGTGAGCTCTTGTTGGCTTTGAAGGCTCATTGGCCTTTTGATCCAGAATTTTGGGATTGGAAAACATTAAAACGCCAATGCCTTAAACTGTTAGAAATTGAAGCTTCTGAGTCTGAAGACAATGAAAGTGGCAATGAAATATCCATTAATGAACCTGATGTTTTAGAGAAACATTCAAGTGACTATGAAGATGCTAAAGAGCTTCCAGATTTCAAATTCACCAACATAAGTCAGCAAACAGATAAAGCAAAAGTGAAAAAGCCAGTTGGGTCTTCTGAAAGATACCAGAGATGGCTTCAGTATAAATTCTACTGTGTGATGTGTAAAAGGGAAGTTATAGAGGCTCGAATACTTCATCATTCTAAAATGCACCTGAAAGATGGTGTTTATACCTGTCCGGTATGTTTAAAGAAGGTGAAGAAAAAGGAAATATTTGTGTCACATGTAATGGAACACGTAAAAATGCCACTTAGGCACCAGCGTAGAAAGAAACTTCTGGTGAAAAAAGAACACAGAATCTCAAGATCGAAGAAGAAAATACCTAGTGTCTGTTCTGCAGAACATGAGGAAAGTAATCAGTTATATGATCAAACTTCAAGTGACCCACTGGAATATGTTATGTTCAGCCGTATAGAAGACTATCACTTACAAGACAAAGACTTGTATCCATGCCCTGGAACAGACTGCTCCAGAGTTTTTAAACAGTTTAAATACTTAAGTGTTCATCTGAAGGCTGAACATCAAAGTGATGATGAAAATGTGAAACACTATTTGGAAATGAAAAATAGGAGAGAAAAATGTTCTTTTTGCAGGCGACATTTCATGACAAGGTTTCATTTACAGAAGCATGAAAGAGTGCATTTTGGTCCTCAGCCTTATATGTGTCTGTCTATAGACTGCAATGCTAGATTTAATTCAGTTAATGCATTACTAAGTCACAGACAAACACACAATGATCTGCAGTATAAATGTGAGTTAAATGGTTGCAATGTTGTTTTCAGTGACTTGGCACAGCTGTATCACCATGAAGCTCAGCACTTTCGGGATGCCTCATACACTTGTACCTTTCTTGGCTGCAAAAAGTTCTACTATTCTAAAACTGAGTTTCAGGATCACCTTATAACACATGATCTTAAAGAAAAACAAACAAATCAGGCACCAATTAAATCTGAAGACTCAATTACAGTAGAAAACGAAATCAAACTTGATAAATCTCAGTTAGTTAAGCAGGTGGATGCCCCCCAAAATCCAGTTGTACCTGAAATTTCTAATTCATGTGCGCATCCTGCTGCTAATCAAGTAAATGCACAGGTTAAAGAGGAAAATGTGTCTGAGGAAGTAAATAATGGTAACCATATAACACTTTTAGAAAACCATAATTCAAGTACTTTGAAAAAAACACAGATATCCCTTGAAGTAATTGGAAAAGGAGAGAGAACTCAAACTGTCACAAGTATTCCAGCAGGCAGTGGAAAAGTAAAATTGTCTTGTTTAAGGGAACAGTGTTCCAATGCCATAGTTTGCTTTGATGGCAAAAAATTTGCATGTGGGTATGAAGACTGTGGTTTTACATGCAAAACAGCAAGGATTATACAAAAACATCTTCGTAAGGTTCATCCGCAGCATTTCAAACTCCAGAAAAGGCCAAGGATTGAGACTAAAAATTTTATCAAACTATTCAGCAACAGTCAAAAGAGTACCAGGAAAATTAGGACAGGGAATAAACATAGTTTCAAAACACATACAGGTTTTCAGAATAAAAATATAACTTGCACATCAAATTCCAGGCGAAAAAATGTCCAGAAAGAAGACGGAAATCTTCTCATCCAAGAAACCTCGGCTTCTCTTGATTGTAAAGGGCCAATTACCGAGGAGGTCATAATGGAACTTCTATCACGCTTGAAACATTTAACTCTGCAGAATTCCAATAAAAACTGTTCAACACAGAAACAGTTTTCAACATTGCAGACTGGTACTGCCTCCCTCAAATCAGTAAATCAGACTGTATCAGGATCACGTTCTCAAGGGCATCCGGAAATTGCTCCCAGCCAATATCTTATCCAGCTAGCAGCTAAACCCTTTTCCTGTGAACTTCAGGGTTGCACATATCAATGTGTGACTAGACAAGCTCTATTAATGCATTATGTTAAAAAACACAACTATTCAAGGGATAAAGTCCTCCAGTTGAGCAAGTTTAAATATAAGTATTCACCATTCGAATGTCATATTTGTCCGAGTGCATTTACAAGGAGAACACACCTTAGAATACATTATAAAACAAACATCAGCTAAGCAACTCAAAAGTAAGTGGCAAGATATTCACTGCTGCCAAATTTTCTGAAAAAATACAAGAACCTACTGTACAGAAACTGAAGAAAAGAAGTAGTAGCTACTCAGATTCTGCTTTCCATAACAGCGATGCTGAAGACAAAAGAGGGTACTCTGAACAGCGACTGAAGCGTAAAATCCATCGCCCCCAAAACAGAGACTATTGCTCTGAAACAGATATTGATTCCATGTCTGAAGAAACAGAGACTAGCTTCATCAGGAAATCTGAATTTTCAGCCTTGGACAGCCATTCAGATGACCTGGAAACAAAAGAAGGAAGGGGAAGCAAAAGAACAGTCGCAAAAGGGAATACATGCTATATGCTGAATAAATACCACAAACCATTTCACTGTATTAACAAAAACTGTAATTCATCCTTCACCAATCAAACAGGTTTGGTCCGTCATTATAGAACTGTGCATCGATATAATAGAGAACAATTATGCTTGGAAAAAGACAAAGCAGGAACAAAAAAAGAGCTTGTGAAATGTAAAAAAGTATTTATATGTAAATATGAAGACTGTAGTAAGAGCTTCTTGTGCAACAGAACACTTGCTAAACATAACCGTGACTATCATAACTTTGACAGTGAAAACGATCAAAAAGTGCTGTCATTAAGTGAATCTGCAGAGTTTTCTAGTAACCATTCTAAGGGACTTGCCATGTTTTACGCTTGTAACAAGCTGAAGCGTCATCAGATGGAAGACGGTAGCACTGAAGGAGAAATACAAAATGATTTTGAAATTCGTTGTGACTTAAATGGCTGTGATAGACATTTTTCACGTTACGGTGTTTACTCACAACATGTCTATCGTCAACACAGGGAATATTATGATGACCTTTTTGGTAGATTAGGAGAGTCAGAGGCAGTGGACAAAGTGGAGACTCTTAGAGGAGACAGTGAACAGGAATGTGCAAAAGAAAATCGCCGGTGTGTTATAAATCAGGTCAGCAAGAAAAAAGCAAGGTCTTCTGGGTCAAAACTTAAACGTTTAATACAGTTTAGAACAAGAGAGGAAGCTCAAAATATGTGTTCAGAAGAGATAGAACACACACAGTTTCCTTGTATGATACAAGGGTGTTTATCTGTAGTGAAATTAGAAAGCAGTATTGTAAGACATTATAAACGCACACATCACCTGGAGGCTAGTTATGTGGACAAGCATTATCATAAACTGATCATGTGTGTTAAATATGATCTAGAAGACCTAGAAATTAATGTGGATCCCTGTTCAGAAAAATTATATTTGAAAAAAAAGAATGTTATCCACTTTGTACAGAAAAATACAACACACACATCTCAGTCATGTGAAAATGAAGAGTGTACTATTCAGAATGATCTTTCTGTCTCTCAAGATAAAGAAATTGAAGATCAGGATAAATGTGTAGTGGAAAATAATGTGGTCAGTGAGAAAGATCCCCTGCTCTGTAGAACCACAATAAACCATAATTCAAATGCACATTGTTTTGAAGATCCACCTTTATGTAAAGTTGAAGAAGTCTTACCTGAAAGTAGTGTGAAAGAGAATAAATCAGTTTTCCATGCTTCTCCATCACCTTTGAAAAGGAAACATGATGATGATTGTGAACGTAACTCAGTATATGAGGATATTAGAAGTACTTCTGGAAGTGCTTCAAAAGAAAAATATCAAAAACATTCACTAACCAGAACAATTGATTTAAAATCCTTCAAACCAATGGGGTTTGAATCCTCATTTTTGAAGTTTATTCAGGAGAGTGAGGAGAGAGACGACGATTTTGATGAAGACAGTGAGTGGGAGCCAGTAGAACACAGCCCAATAGATGATATGGAAATTGAGAGTGAAGGGAACAATAGTGGGACATGTAGGACTTCTACTGATGAAAAGCAAAACATTACTATACCTCGAGCAAAAAATGGATCTGCATTACATGAGAAAATTTCAGCAATCCAGCCTTTGCTCTCTTCTATTGAGTCACCAACAGCACCATCTTTACAGAACCTGAGGGACATATTGGACAAGGCATTAAATGACTGTGGAGACCTTGCCTTAAAACAACTTCATTATTTACGCCCAGTTGTTGTCCTAGAGAGATCCAAATTTTCCACACCCCTTATTGATTTGTTTCCATCAAAAAAGACTGATGACCTTTGTGTAGGAAGCTCATAACGAATAATTTTGTTCATAGCTAGATTGCCTCTGGTATATTGAAAAAGGGGGAAAGAGGATTTCCAATTCCATTAACTCTTGCAGAGCAGAAAGGTGCTCTGGGGGTAGAATACACAGTTTTTAATTCCATGAATGTATTATATCTGTGTAGACAGTATTGACAAAACACACTTGGCTTGTTCCCCCAGTCGTTTGAAGAACTCAAATGGTCTGCTTTTTTGGTGCTAACATATTAAAATACTGGGGCTTCCTCTTGCAAGGTAAATGTGCATGATTGTATATGAAGTAAGTTAAGTACCAAGGTACTTTGCGCGGTATAAAAAGTTCTTACTTGATTTGAATGTGCGCTTTAGCGTGCTTTGTGTAATATATTGTACACTACAGCATCTTATATTTTTTTGAGTTATGAGTTTCAATAAATTACAGTTTTTCACCCATTTTATTTATGGTACAATAAACTTTCATACAAGATTTTCATTGTAACTTATGGTGTTTTAAATATTTACAGAATCGTGTGTGGCTACTGTGACATGCAGTATACAGATTTCAGAGTTACAGGATCCAAACAGTGTTTCTTAAATGGCCTATAAAAACTAATATTTCTTGACTTTCTCATTAAAACTTTTATTAGGACTGTCTGCTTTGAATATTTTTTGAATGGTGGGAAAGTAATGTAATCAATAATGGAAGATATGAAACAAAACTAGTAGGCGACTGCTGCACACCTTAACAACATAAGATTTGCCCTACTGGGTCAGACCAAGGGTCCATCCATTCTGGGTCACTAGTATCTGGTAGAGTCCCAAAATGTAGCAAAATTTCATGTTTGTTAACCCCAGGAATAATCTATGGCTTTCCCCATGTTTACCTTAATGGTGTATGGTCTTTTCATCCAGGAATTTGGCCAAATCTTTTTGAAACCCAGCTGCATTAACTGCTTTTACCACTTGTTCCTGCACTGAGTTCCAGAGCATAACTATATGTTGATTGAAAAAAGAATTTCTCCTACTCGTTTTAAATGTGTCACTATCAGGGGCATTTTCGAAAGAGAATGGCGCCCATCTTCCGACACAAATCGGGAGATGAGCGTCCTTCTCTCAGGGTCGGCCTAATCAGCATAATCGAAAGCCGATTTTGGGCGCCCTCAACTGCAGTCCGTCGTGGGGATGACCAAAGCTCACGGGGCCGTGTCGGAGGCGTAGCAAAGGCGGAACTGGGGCGTGCTTAAGAGATGGGCGTCCTTGGCCGATAATGGAAAAAAAGAAGGGCGTCCCTGATGAGCATTTGGTCGACTTTACTTGGTCCATTTTTTTCATGACCAAGCCTCAAAACGTTGCCCGAACTGACCAGATGACCACAGGAGGGAATCGGGGATGACCTCCCCTTACGCCTCTAGTGGTCACCAACCCCCTCCCACCCTAAGAAAAAAATTTTAAAACATTTTTTGCCAGCCTCTGTGCCAGCCTCAAATGTCATGCCCAGCTCCATGACAGCAGTATGCAGGTCCCTGGAGCAGTTTTAGTGGGTGCAGTGTACTTCAGGCAGGTGGACCCAGGCCCATCCCCATCCCCCCCCCCCCCCCCACCTGTTACACTTGTGCTGGTAAATGTGAGCCCTTCAAAACCCACTGTACCCACATGTAGGTGCCCCCCTTCATCCCTTAGGGCTATGGTAGTGGTGTACAATTGTGGGTAGTGGGTTTTGGGGGAGGGGTTGGGGAGCTCAGCACCAAAGGTAAGGGAGCTATGCACCTGGGAGCAATTTGTGAAGTCCACTGCAGTGCCCCCTAGGTACCCGGTTGGTGTCCTGGCATGTCAGGGGGACCAGTGCACTACGAATGCTGGCTCCTCCCACGACCAAATGCCTTGGATTTGGTCATTTTTTAGATGGGCGTTCTTGGTTTCCTTTATCGCCGAAAACCGGGTACGACCATCTCTAAGGTCAACCTAAATGTTGAGATTTGGGTGTCCCTGACTGTATTATCGAAACAAAAGATGGACGCCCATCTTGTTTCAATAATAGCGGTTTCCCCGCCCCTTCACGGGGCCGTCCTGCGGGGACGCCCTCAGGAAAACTTGAGCGCCCCATTCGATTATGCCCCTCCACGTAACTTCATGGAGTGTCCCTTAATCTTTGTACTTTTTGAAAGAGTAAACAGTTGATTTTGCATTTACTTGTCCCACTAATTCATGATTTTATAGATCTGTATTATGGATTTAGTCAAGGGAAATCTTGCCTTACCACTCTACTACATTTCTTTGAAGGGGTGAGTAAGCATATGAATAAAGGTGAGCCGCTTGATATTGTGTATCTCGATTTTCAAATGGCATTTGACAAAGTACCTCATAAACGACTCCTGAGGAAATTAGAAAGTCATGGGATAGGAGGTAGTGTTCTATTGTGGATTAAGAACTAGTTAAACAGAACGTGCGGTTAAATGGTCGGTGTTCTCAAAGGAGAAGGGTAGATAGTGGGGTTCTCCAGGAGTTCTGTGCTGGGACCGCTGCTTTTTAACATATTTATAAATGATCTAGAGATGGGAGTAACTAGTGAGGTAATTAAATTTGCTGATGACACAAAGTTATTCAAAGTTGTTAAATTGTGAGAGGATTGTGAAAAATTGCAAGAGGACTGGGCGTCTGGGCATCCAGATGGCAGATGGCGTTTAATGTGAGCAAGTTCAAAGTGATGCATGTGGGAAAGAGGAACCCGAACTATAGCTATGTAATGCAAAGTTCCACATTAGGAGTCATTGACCATGAAAGGGATCTATGCGTCATCGCTGATGATACGTTGAAACCCTCTGCTCAGTGTGCAGCGGCGGCTAAGAAAGCAAATAGAATGTTAGGAGTTATTAGGAAAGGAGTGGAACCCAAAACTGAGAATATTATAATGCCTTTGTATAGCTCCGTGGTGTGACTGCATTCCGAATACTGTTCTGGTCATTGTATCTCAAAAAAGGTATAGTGGAATTAGAAAAGGTGCAGAGAAGGGTGATGATAATGATAAAGGGGATGGGACGACTTCCTTATTAGGAAAGGCTAAAGAGGCTTGGGCTTTTCAGCTTGGAGAAGAGACGTCTGAGGCTAGATAGAGATCTATAAAATACTGAGTTGAGTTGAACAGGTAGACGTGATTCGCTTGTTCACCCTTTCTAAAATACTAGGACTAGCAAGCATGCAATGAAGCCACTAAGTAGTAAATTTAAAACAAACTGGAGAAAGTATTTCTTCAAGTAGTGTGTAATTAAACTGTAGAATTTGTTGCTAGAGAATGTGTTAAAAGCAGTTAGCTTAACAGGATTTTAAAAAGTTTGAATAATTTCCTAAAAGAAAAGTCCATGTGCCGTTATTACGATGGACTTGGGAAAATCCACTGCTTATTTCTAGGATAACCAGCATAAAATCTATTTTATTGTTTTGGGATCTTGCCAGGTATTTGTGAACTAGTTTGGCTACTGTTGGGAACAGGATACTGGGCTTCATGGACTTTTGGTCTTTTCCAGTACGGCAATGCTTACAGTGGTGGAAATAAGTATTTGATCCCTTGCTGATTTTGTAAGTTTGCCCACTGACAAAGACATGAGCAGCCCATAATTGAAGGGTAGGTTATTGGTAACAGTGAGAGATAGCACATCACAAATTAAATCCGGAAAATCACATTGTGGAAAGTATATGAATTTATTTGCATTCTGCAGAGGGAAATAAGTATTTGATCCCCCACCAACCAGTAAGAGATCTGGCCCCTACAGACCAGGTAGATGCTCCAAATCAACTCGTTACCTGCATGACAGACAGCTGTCGGCAATGGTCACCTGTATGAAAGACACCTGTCCACAGACTCAGTGAATCAGTCAGACTCTAACCTCTACAAAATGGCCAAGAGCAAGGAGCTGTCTAAGGATGTCAGGGACAAGATCATACACTTGCACAAGGCTGGAATGGGCTACAAAACCATCAGTAAGACGCTGGGCGAGAAGGAGACAACTGTTGGTGCCATAGTAAGAAAATGGAAGAAGTACAAAATGACTGTCAATCGACAAAGATCTGGGGCTCCACGCAAAATCTCACCTCGTGGGGTATCCTTGATCATGAGGAAGGTTAGAAATCAGCCTACAACTACAAGGGGGGAACTTGTCAATGATCTCAAGGCAGCTGGGACCACTGTCACCACGAAAACCATTGGTAACACATTACGACATAACGGATTGCAATCCTGCAGTGCCTGCAAGGTCCCCCTGCTCCGGAAGGCACATGTGACGGCCCGTCTGAAGTTTGCCAGTGAACACCTGGATGATGCCGAGAGTGATTGGGAGAAGGTGCTGTGGTCAGATGAGACAAAAATTGAGCTCTTTGGCATGAACTCAACTCGCCGTGTTTGGAGGAAGAGAAATGCTGCCTATGACCCAAAGAACACCGTCCCCACTGTCAAGCATGGAGGTGGAAATGTTATGTTTTGGGGGTGTTTCTCTGCTAAGGGCACAGGACTACTTCACCGCATCAATGGGAGAATGGATGGGGCCATGTACCGTACAATTCTGAGTGACAACCTCCTTCCCTCCGCCAGGGCCTTAAAAATGGGTCGTGGCTGGGTCTTCCAGCACGACAATGACCCAAAACATACAGCCAAGGCAACAAAGGAGTGGCTCAGGAAGAAGCACATTAGGGTCATGGAGTGGCCTAGCCAGTCACCAGACCTTAATCCCATTGAAAACTTATGGAGGGAGCTGAAGCTGCGAGTTGCCAAGCGACAGCCCAGAACTCTTAATGATTTAGAGATGATCTGCAAAGAGGAGTGGACCAAAATTCCTCCTGACATGTGTGCAAACCTCATCATCAACTACAGAAGACGTCTGACCGCTGTGCTTGCCAACAAGGGTTTTGCCACCAAGTATTAGGTCTTGTTTGCCAGAGGGATTAAATACTTATTTCCCTCTGCAGAATGCAAATAAATTCATATACTTTCCACAATGTGATTTTCCGGATTTAATTTGTGATGTGCTATCTCTCACTGTTACCAATAACCTACCCTTCAATTATGGGCTGCTCATGTCTTTGTCAGTGGGCAAACTTACAAAATCAGCAAGGGACAAAGACATGAGCAGCCCATAATTGAAGGGTAGGTTATTGGTAACAGTGAGAGATAGCACATCACAAATTAAATCCGGAAAATCACATTGTGGAAAGTATATGAATTTATTTGCATTCTGCAGAGGGAAATAAGTATTTAATCCCTCTGGCAAACAAGACCTAATACTTGGTGGCAAAACCCTTGTTGGCAAGCACAGCGGTCAGACGTCTTCTGTAGTTGATGATGAGGTTTGCACACATGTCAGGAGGAATTTTGGTCCACTCCTCTTTGCAGATCATCTCTAAATCATTAAGAGTTCTGGGCTGTCGCTTGGCAACTCGCAGCTTCAGCTCCCTCCATAAGTTTTCAATGGGATTAAGGTCTGGTGACTGGCTAGGCCACTCCATGACCCTAATGTGCTTCTTCCTGAGCCACTCCTTTGTTGCCTTGGCTGTATGTTTTGGGTCATTGTCGTGCTGGAAGACCCAGCCACGACCCATTTTTAAGGCCCTGGCGGAGGGAAGGAGGTTGTCACTCAGAATTGTACGGTACATGGCCCCATCCATTCTCCCATTGATGCGGTGAAGTAGTCCTGTGCCCTTAGCAGAGAAACACCCCCAAAACATAACATTTCCACCTCCATGCTTGACAGTGGGGACGGTGTTCTTTGGGTCATAGGCAGCATTTCTCTTCCTCCAAACACGGCGAGTTGAGTTCATGCCAAAGAGCTCAATTTTGTCTCATCTGACCACAGCACCTTCTCCCAATCACTCTCGGCATCATCCAGGTGTTCACTGGCAAACTTCAGACGGGCCGTCACATGTGCCTTCCGGAGCAGGGGGACCTTGCGGGCACTGCAGGATTGCAATCCGTTATGTCGTAATGTGTTACCAATGGTTTTCGTGGTGACAGTGGTCCCAGCTGCCTTGAGATCATTGACAAGTTCCCCCCTTGTAGTTGTAGGCTGATTTCTAACCTGCCTCATGATCAAGGATACCCCACGAGGTGAGATTTTGCGTGGAGCCCCAGATCTTTGTCGATTGACAGTCATTTTGTACTTCTTCCATTTTCTTACTATGGCACCAACAGTTGTCTCCTTCTCGCCCAGCGTCTTACTGATGGTTTTGTAGCCCATTCCAGCCTTGTGCAGGTGTATGATCTTGTCCCTGACATCCTTAGACAGCTCCTTGCTCTTGGCCATTTTGTAGAGGTTAGAGTCTGACTGATTCACTGAGTCTGTGGACAGGTGTCTTTCATACAGGTGACCATTGCCGACAGCTGTCTGTCATGCAGGTAACGAGTTGATTTGGAGCATCTACCTGGTCTGTAGGGGCCAGATCTCTTACTGGTTGGTGGGGGATCAAATACTTATTTCCCTCTGCAGAATGCAAATAAATTCATATACTTTCCACAATGTGATTTTCCGGATTTAATTTGTGATGTGCTATCTCTCACTGTTACCAATAACCTACCCTTCAATTATGGGCTGCTCATGTCTTTGTCAGTGGGCAAACTTACAAAATCAGCAAGGGATCAAATACTTATTTCCCCCACTGTATAATGAAAAATTGGAGGCACTGAAATGTAGAAAAATGTTTTAAACTGCAAAGTTTGGTAATAGTTGATTTAAAGTATATTTTAAGCAGTCAGGTTTATACAGTCTCTTGTCTTTTACCTTTGATCTCATACCCTCTGTCATGATTTTAAACAGTACAGGTGCTGATAAGATTTAGCAATGAATAAGATGATTACTTCATCACACTCACCAGTCATATTAAAAAAAAAAGTCCAATTTTCTTGTTCATCCAGGACACAGGTAGTAATATTAAGGTTCCCCCAAGTTTGTTGTGCATAAAGTAATGTTATACATAAGTCAGATTACATGAATGGAAATCAAGGTTGTACACATATACTCCATTTCTCATACACACCCACCCTCTTTTTGACACAGATACATGCTAGCCATCCAGGTAAGTATGACAGTATGATTGTCTGATGTACTCATACTTAAACTAACACAAATGCACAAAGCACATTCCCAACTTTTGCCTCTGTCTTGCACTCCCCAAAACAGTTTTCCATTCACAAAGCAAGTCTTCCCATGTCTCATACACACAAGCGAGTACATATATTTTGCAAATTTTTTCTAATATTTTTTTTTTTATGAAGTACCTTCTCCTGCTGGTTTGGGGCTGAGATCCTGGTGCCATTTGCAGCTATCTGGGTATTTTCCCTGTTTTATACCTGCCCATTACCCCCAACATATTTATGCTCTTAATGTAGAGGTGCATCATAAGTATCTAAGGCAGGGATTTTCGTGATATCCTCATTGAATTCAATAGGGATATCCTGAAAACCCTGATCAGCTGTGTGTGCCCCAAGGACTGGGTTGAAAACTTTTGATCTAAGGTGTGTTCTCCGCAGACAAGCAGGAGGATGCAGGCACACTCCATGGATGATTTCACCGTGTGCTGGAGCGTTCCTCTGACTTAGAGAGGTCTTTTTTGATATTTCCATAAAAACAAGCAAAAAACAGCAAAAACATGCAAAATAGATTTTCATCATACTAGCAGGACATCATCTAAACCAAAAGTACTTTCACTTATTGATTAAACGGTGACCCATCCCATCTATTACTGTCACCGACCATTTGTGGTCACTCTGGAACCCTTATGGATAACTTCAGATATCTAGGGATTATATTAGATGACTAATTCTCATTTGAGAAACAAATTTCATCATAAGATTCTACATTTCACTCTGCAGCAATTTACGTCAGTTGAATATTATTTGAAAATTTCCTGACAGTTGACCCTTCTTCGTTCTCTCTTACTCTTAAAACTTGATTATTGTAATATCGTTTATTCTGGCATTACCAATCTGCTCTTTGACATCTTCAAACAATCCAGAATACCTTGATTTGACGTTTCACTTACTAGATATACTGATCATTTTATATTCACATCAATGCGGCCTCATTAGTGGAACTGCTCTCTCCAGAAGAGGACCTGCCATTTTCATTGGATAAAAAGCCTGAAGAAGAACCAACAGAAACATTTTCTTAATTTAAGTTCTTTCAAATGATCTCAAAGGCTCTTTCCCTAGTCTGTCAGCCCCTATGTAATAAGGATTTTCAATCCATACTTCAATCTTGCAGTGCTCCCAAAGGAGTCATAGTAGTCTCAGCATTCCAGATGCTTCAGGATCTCCAAATGTTGATATGAATACCCCTCTCTTTGTTCAAGAACTTTGAGATGTCTTGAACTCAGATATAAAGTGCTCCTGGCACTGGGGCACGACCAATACCAGCTTCCTTACCAAACTGTGCTCTCCAAAAGCAGTACTGAGGCATAGCAAAATCTCCAGGCTGAAGTGCATGGACATCCAGGAACGTACCATAGAATCTTGGAGATCAGTGGGAAGAAGGTTTATTGGGTGCTCTGCTGAATCTTATGATAGTTATTCATCAGCTGGAAATTTTACATTATCATTCAGTTTTGCAATAAATCAAGGATCAGTGCCATTGAACATTGTCCTCGCAATTGCTGTACCTTTGTTTTTGAAGAAGTTGCCAGAGACTTTGAGACTTATTCCTGATTTATTGTGTCTTAGAAAATATTTGAAAGCACATTTATTTCTTCAAGTTTTTAACCTGGATTATAAAGAGCAGTTTCTGTGATGATGGAGGAGCAGCATCTGTGTTTTATTGATGTGATGTTTTGTGATTATAATTGTGTGTTTTTATTGTAACCCGCTTAGTTAATAGGCAGGTTAGAAACGTGTAAAAATAAATAAAGGTCAGTTTTAATCTTCATGAGCTTTCAAGAGTCTGGCTAACACCTCATACTGTTCACCTATTATGTCTGTGATAAAGCAGTGTAAGTGGTGACCACTGCCATACCTACTGCATGGCTAAAGGCTCTAGATCTTGGGGATGATCTCCAAGATTGACAGATGCTTCATTTTTAGGAGATAATCTGTTTGGTGTTAGTCAAGGATGTTATCTTCCAAATACATGACCAGTTCTCTATAGTCCGAGAGCTCTTCTTGCAGCCTAGCGACTAGACCTCTTAATCTTGTAAGAAACAAGTGCAGTTCAGGAAACTTTATCGGTATTATTACTTCCAGCAATATTGTCACAGGAGATATCAAAATTTAATCCAAACTGTCAGCCATCAGAGGGGCATATCTATAAAAAGCATGTAAGAGAGTGGATGCCCTCCACTTCCTTCACAAAAAAACAAAATCCCCTATTTTGTGAGGTGGAAGGCTCTAATTTTTCTTGGAAACGTGTCAAACCATTGCCACAGATCAATGCATATTTAACATCAAACACCAAGGTTATGAAATAAATTCCTCCCAAGACCCATCCAGATAATGGCCATGATAGAGGAGGCAGTCTATTTCAGCACATTGTGATGCTAGCAGAAGAGATTGCTGCATTCTTATGGGCCAGAACAATAGAAGAAGTTCTACTCCCAACAGCAGGGTCAGGATTTTTACTCAAGATTCTTCTTCATCCCCAAAATTTTGGAGCTTTTAAGACCTATTTTCAATTTATGCAATCTCAATCTTCATCAAGAAAGAAAAGTTTGAAGATGAGCTCCCTAGCTAGCCATAGTCCTCCCACTGTTGGACTGCAGTGACTAGCTTGCTGCTTTAGATCTGATGGATGACTGCACCCACATCCCGATTCATCTTAATTAACATTGTTATGTATTTATAACCTGCCTTTTACTGGTGATACCCAAAGTGAAGTCGCAGATCAAGAATCTAGTGAATAGCACTAGGAATATTACAAAAAAATTTATGGTGGTATAGTATTACAATTTTTAGGTTAAGTATTTTTGAAAAAGATTGTCTTCAGTTGCCTTTGAAAAAGATAATAAGACAGTATTAACTAGATAATAGGAAGAAGCGAGATCCAAGTTTTAACAGACTACCACTCAACCTACCAGAGCAATCCTTAAAGCAATAATAGAACTTTTAGAAGACTGCCTGTATAGTGTTTTATAAACTAAAGATATTTTTAAATGATTTGGGCCTTCACAGGCAAACAGTGAAGCCTGGATTAATATAAAGGGGATGCATGATCAAATTTTGTCATTTTAAAAATTAATTGAACTACAGTATTCTGCAACAACTGAAGTTTTTTTCCAGTTTTTTTTGTGAGATGCCTACGTACAGAGAGTTGCAGTAGTCCATCTGGGTCAAAATTAGCAGTTGTACCACAAAAGCAAAATGATTCCTGTATAAATAGGAGCAAATCCATCAAAAAGTTGTCTAACTTTAAAAAAAAAATCTTTGCAAGGTTGTTAACTTGAGTTTCCATAGACATGGCAGAATCTAATATCACTCCCAGAGGGTTTCTCAGCTAAAAGGGAGGAATCATTACCTAATAAATAGCATTTGGAACTTTATTTAAATCAGAACTAAACCAAAGGATTTTAGTTGTATCTGTATTTAGCTTTAGAAGACAAGATAAAGACCAAGCTATGATCTTATCAATATACATTTTTATCCCGAGATGGGAATAAGGTCGATCTTGAGAAATTGGTAACAAGATAAAAATATCCACATATGAAAACAAAAATTCTCCAAGAGCCACCAAGCCTAAAGAACCTCATAGATGTTAAGAGGTGAGATAGGGGAGCACTGAGGAACTCCGTAAGGTGGCCGCCATGAAGATCATTCTTAATTTTTTGATAACACCAATTTTGTCAAACAAATCATTATACCATTGAAATACATTGTTAGTGATTCCTAATTCAGACAATTTACACATCAAACTATGATCAGTATCAAAGGCTGCTAACATAATTAGATCAAGAACTTCCACCATTGGCATAGGAGTTAGCACAGTCTCACCCATTCGAGTGCAGGGTGTGTCCATTCAGCCTTTCTTCAACACCCAGGGTATTTACCAAATGTCTTGCAGTTGTTGCTGCCTGCCTCTGCAATTGTTTACCCATACTTGGATAACTGGCTAAAATCTGGTGAATCACTGCATACTGCAGTTGTCACTGTGCAGCTCATCCACAAGGAAATAAAATCTGCTCTAACTCTCACACAGGTAGGAGCACTTAATTGGTGCTCATCTAGACACCAGAGTAGCAAAGGTGTACCTCTCAAGACCATACCCTCCAGTTCTTGGCTGTGTGAGAACCATGTGGGCTTACCCGCAGTATCCTCAGCTGTTGGGATATATGGCGACAGTGGTTCATCTCCCTCTAGGCAGGTTACACATGACCTCTTTAGTGGCATTGGGAGCAACGTAGTCAGTCCCTCAGCAAGAGAATCCTGTTGCGACAGGCCATATCATCATCCCTAAAATGGTAGATGCACGTGCCAAATCTGGTCAAAGGCTGGCTGTTTCAGATGTAACTCCACATAACTTTCACCATTGATGCTTCCAGGTGTGGTTGGGGAGCCCATCTGCTCCAGTAACTGAGTCAAGGGTTCTGAAATCATCATGAAAAGAAAACTGCACATCAATGTTCTAAACTCATCTACAAAGTGATTTGAACCTTCTCATCCTGGGTTCTGCTCAAGTTCTCATAAGAATGGACAATCAAGTTGCAATGTTTTACATGAGCAAGGTGGTTCACGGTCCTTTTATCTTTATCGAGAAGCTGTATAAATGTGGCAGCTTGCATGTACATTTTAGACCGCTCTAAAGGACAACAAAAAGAGAGTCCAGATCTCCCGCAAAAACACACACAAACTTCTTTTTGTGCTCTTACCATCTGTGCTTTCAGTCTGGTCTTTTTGGGTTTCTTCCGCTTTTCTTGTTGTTTTAGACCGCTCTAAAGGCCATTTATTTTCTAGGACAGCAAATTTAAATAGTAGACTCCATAAGTTACCAAGTAGATCCCCATGAATCTCTAGACCTGTACACTGTACAGCATCTGTTCAACTGTTGGAGATGCCTGATAATTATTTTGTATCTGCAGAAAATGCAAATTGTGCTCTCCTGCCCCATTCACCCAAACCCACAAGTTTGTTGATGATGCCTAATCTATTTTGTGGTGTCAAGGACTTCTGTATGCCTTTTCTCCCTTCACCTTTGATCCCAAAGGCTCAACAAAAGATGTGCAGAGACAAAGCTCAGGCCATCCACCGCTCCACAGTGGTTGACAAATTTGGTTTCTGTGGCTACTGACCCTGTCAATGAGCCAACCCTTATCAAAAGGGTACCATCCATCATTTCTGACACAGCATCAGGGTCTGTTCTTATATCCCAACCTGAAGATCCTGTTGCTAATGGCTTAGAGATTGAGTGGAGTATAATGAATTTCTGCCTGTTACAGAATCAGTAAATTAAAAGTTACTAGCATTCAGAAAACCACATGAAAATCATATCAAATTAAGTAGCACTAACTAGGCAAAAGCTCAGAAACAACATTGCTTGCTTACCACTGCAAGTTCTTTCCTATCTTCATCTCTTAGAGTCAGGATTAAAGATTATATCTAGCAGCCACAAATTGATGGAAAATCTCTTACCATTCAACCTCTAGTTTCATGATTCATGAGAGGCTTAACATTAGTCCCTTAAAATCCCACCTCCGGCTTGGGACTTCAGCATTGTCCTTGCTAGACTCTTAGTCCTTTTGAGCGAATGTGTACAGATTCACAGCAAGAAGAGTTAGCAAATTGAAAGAATTAGTTCCATAACCACCCAGTACCCAATTCTTCCACAAAATGGTTGTTCTCTGAATTCATACAAAATTCTTACTCCAAAATGTTTTGGGATTTTCACCTAAACCAGTCACTCATCCTTCTCACTGTTTTGCTTGTGACAAGCAGAAGTATCTCGCCATTATTTAGATTATAGGTGGGCCTTGCTTTATTATTTGCATGGCACCAAGGACCTATGGAAAACTTTGCTAGTTTTTGTTACATATAATCCCAGTGATCTAGGCAAGCCTTGCCACCAAGCATACACTCTCCACCTGGGTCTCAGATCCTTTTTGTTGCTCTTGTCTTCTGGATTATCATGCCTCTCCTCCCCTGTCTCGTCTCTGGAGATACTTGGCAAAATTTGACTAAGAACACTTTGACCCCTGGCCCTGCTTGTGGAGTCTGATTTTCTGCTTTTTTGTGACTTGGATCTTACTCTTCTGTCTATAGCTCCCATGCATAAAAATGACCATTATGTGGATATTGTTGCAACCCATGATTTTCAATCCCTTCTGGGTTCTTTTCATAGTTTTTCTGATCCATGTTCTGATCGTTTCTTAGTTTTTCTCTTGTTCTGGGATTTCTTGCCTGGCTTTCTGTTCTCCAAGGATTCGCCAACAATGAAACAACAAAATTTCTGTGACTTGGACAGGAATCGTTTTTCTTTTCGTTGCCTTTCAGCTTAACAACTATTCACTCTTCCCTTTGAGGAACCGACTTTTGCCTTTTCCTTTCACCTCTATTCTATGCTTGCTTCACTTCTGACCTCTATCTATCAATCCTATAGAAAGAGCCAACTTTGGTATACCCCAGCCTTGAGGACTAACAAGCCACTGGTATGTAAGGCAGAGTATGCTTGGCATAAATCAAAGACCTTGTCTCCTTATCAGGAATATGGTGCTGCTTTCCTAAGAGATATATGTATCATTGTTCAGGCTAGGCCCACCTACATGAGTGAACATATTCACTTTGGTGAGAATTATCCCTATGAATTGTTCTCTGTAGTTGAGTAACTTTGCTCTAAGCACCTGTCTTCTCCCCAGTGTCAGTCCTGTTTTTAGGTTGAATTTTATCTTTATTGTGGATGTTAATTTGTTTTCCACCAAGTATGATGAGATTGTGCAGCTAATAAATATTTAAAATAAATCGATCTTAGGAGTTCCCCAGGGCTCTATGCTGGCCCCAATTTTGTTTAATGTCCTAGTAACATTGTTTTATCAACTGGGGACCAATTGAGTTTTGAGACCTCTAGTAGGGTCTTGGGAATTATATTGGATTCTCAGTTAACAATGGAAAGCCAAGTGAGATGTTTGAGCAAAAAGATTTACTTTAAACTTCGTCAGTTAAGAGCTATTAGAAGACTATTCTTTCCTGAAAATTATCGTGTTTTAGTTCAGGCAATAATTTTGTCCCATCTGGATTATTGTAGTGTACTGTATTAAGGAATACAAAGTAAATTACAGAATAGATTGCAAGGAGCAGCAGTGGGATTTGGACTGGGCAGCTCTGGATGTCAAGACTGGTGCTCTAACCACTAGGCTACTCCTCCACTCATTGTCTAGCTGAGGGAAGAGTTCAGTCTAGCTATTTGTTGGATACGGATTCTGCATAGGAAGTGATGGTTCCTTCCTGGTTCTGTACTGGTGGTATATCACATTCCCAGACAATCAATACCATTGGTCCTGACTTGTAGAAACTGAACAATTGACAGGAAAATTTCTGCTCTCTGGCTGCTTTTGCTTTTACAACTAAATGCCTATGTACAGCTTCCTCAGATTGACTCTCAGTAAGCTTCACTCCTTGGAGATGGACCTGCTGTTTTTAGCTTAGACCATTCCTCCCCATGAATTTATTTAGTCCCTGCGTTATGATGCTCACAATCTATTCATATATTTAATGCACTGTGTTCACTGGGCAGCACTATGGAAATACTAATTATAATCTTCCTATTAAAGGTATATTGCCTCATTGTGTAAGATTCATGCCTCTATGAGTTGAAGAGCAGTAAAAGATATACCTGAATAAGGAAAACATTCTGACGTCAATAAAGAAAAGTAAGACATTTACTTTAGCAGTTTAAAATTACTGTCAGCACTGAGAAATTAAAAATAAGTGCTGATACAAAGTTATTCTTTAACTTCATACTGAAGGGCAAAGGAGTGCAAATCCTAAAACTTTGGATCAAATGACTCGGAACCCAAACGCCATAGAGACAGGTGTTCTGTACAAAGCAAATATTTGTAAATGAATGAGGTTTAGGTCAGGGCCATATGGATGTGCCAGGAGTGAATCAGATGTGATTGAGTAGCTTTCTTCTGTAGCTGCTCTTTATTTGTCGGAACGTGCTGCCAACAGAGATCTGAGGGTTGCTTGGGGGTATTTGCAGTTTAGGAAGGTATTAAATTTATGGTGATTCAGGCAGTCTGAGTGTGTTACCATGTTTATAAAGGATGCTTGATTAAACAGGTCCATTGATTCCCTGAAGCAGCATAATGAAACGTTGGTCTACTGTTGGAATCGATAACAGAGGCACAGTTATGCGTAGGCAAATTGGAAAGGCCAGCCTGACCTGTAGGTGGCCAGGAAGACCAAATAGAAACCAACAGAAGATCAGTATGGCATAAAGATAATAATGTAAACCGCTTTGATTATAATCACAGAGCAAAACAAGAAGTACCAGGAGCCTTCAAAAACAGGGGCTAGAACCTTTAATCATATATTTTGATGAAGCAATTCCGCCAGGGTCGCTTTACTCATACCACCCCTCTCCTCAAGACCCTTCACTGGCTCCCTATCCGTTTTCGCATCCTGTTCAAACTTCTTCTACTAACCTATAAATGTACTCACTCTGCTGCTCCCCAGTATCTCTCCACACTCGTCCTTCCCTACACCCCTTCCCGTGCACTCCGCTCCATGGATAAATCCTTCTTATCTGTTCCCTTCTCCACTACTGCCAACTCCAGACTTCGCGCCTGACTGGAAACAGACCCGATGCAGCCATGTTTCGATGAGCACCTGCATCAGGGGTGCAACATCTAAAAATAATAAGCATATAATAGATACTAAATAGATATAAACAACATGAAAAGTAATGTTACACACAGCACTGAGCCATACTGGTGAAAGCAACATACAAAGTTTGAGATTTTTTTTTAATGCTATATTCTTGGCTTTATAAGATTTTGGAAAGGTTTTTGCCAGTGATTTTATAGAGATTAAGCACTTCTGTAATGTTGTGCTTATGACACATTTCCGAGTCTTTTCTCCTTCCGGTTCTTTGCCATTATTTACAACATCAAGCAAAGTGGAGTTTCTTCTATTCAATTTATTGTGTGTTATTCAGGCAGATGCATGCAGGAATGTTGGCGTGAGGAATGCTAGGTTTTCTGGCATGTTTTATGGTGAAAGGTTGGGCAAGTAAAGCTGTGAGTGGGTAGGGTGGGTTGATCATTGGGGGTGAGATAGGATGGAGGTTTATGGGGTTCTGGTGTGGTAGGATGAATGTGGGATTTTAGGTTTTATTGTGTAAGTTTTTAGAGTTGAATGACGAGGTTTTGGAGTGTTTTGAAGATGTATATGGTTTACTTACATAAATTGCTTTGGGTCTGAAGATAAAGGCAATGAATAAATAGAAATTCTTTTTGCAATCTTAAGGGTTAGCTATTGTGCATGATTTTTTATTCACTATAGTCATGGGTCTGTAATTCAATTTCTGTTTAAAAATTTTTATTGATGTTTTTTTATTTTCAACCAAAAGGAAATTGGAAAGAATTATGGCAAATAGGGTCAAGAATGCCTGTCTGGGGACAAGATAACTCTGAAACTTGAATGCAATAGGATGAACATTTGCATTCTGGGGGAACTAGTATTAAAACACACCAATTTTGAAAATGGGCTGAACTGGACTGGGGAATCCAGAGAAATAACTGCCCCCTCCAAAAAAAAAATGGCTCAGTGCATCTCAATGGGGGGAGTTCCAGCTTTTGTAGTCTAAAAACAATGGGCCCGATATTCAGCTGGGGCGGGCAGTGCTTTTGCTGTCCACCACTGGCAAACCCAGGTTTTCAATGCTGAGCTGTTTCCGGCAACAGGCATTGAATATCCGGGTTAATGTGATCAGGGCCTCCATGGATCATCTCAATTCTCTCATCCTGGTGTCTTTCAACTTGTCCTCTGCTTTTGACCTGGTGGATCATGCACAGTCTCTCGATCTCAGATGTGGTTCACTCATGGTTTCAATCTTCTCTTTCTGGTACATCCTTTTAAATCCATGGTGGTTTCTCATACTCCATTTCTTATCCCTCATGTTGTGTTCATCACAGGTAAAAATTTTTTTAGATACATTAAAAGCAGGAAACCGGCCAAAGAGTCGGTTGGGCCGCTGGACAAAAATGGTGTTAAAGGGGCGATCAGGGAGGACAAAGCCGTAGCGGAGAAATTAAATGAATTCTTTGCTTCGGTCTTCACCGAGGAGGATTTGGGGGGGACACCGGTGCCGGAAAGAATATTTGAAGCGGGGGAGTCGGAGAAACTAAACGAATTCTCTGTAACCTTGGAGGATGTAATGGGTCAGTTCAGCAAGCTGAAGAGTAGTAAATCACCGGGACCTGATGGCATTCATCCCAGAGTATTAATAGAACTAAAAAATGAACTTGCGGAGCTACTGTTAGAAATATGCAATCTGTCCCTAAAATCGAGTGTAGTACCGGAAGACTGGAGGGTAGCCAATGTTACTCCGATTTTTAAGAAGGGTTCCAGAGGAGATCCGGGAAATTATAGACCGGTGAGTCTGACGTCGGTGCCGGGCAAGATGGTGGAGGCTATTATTAAGAATAAAATTGCAGAGCATATAAGTACATAAGTAGTGCCATACTGGGAAAGACCAAAGGTCCATCTAGCCCAGCATCCTGTCACCGACAGTGGCCAATCCAGGTCAAGGGCACCTGGCACGCTCCCCAAACGTAAAACATTCCAGACAAGTTATACCTAAAAATGCGGAATTTTTCCAAGTCCATTTAATAGCGGTCTATGGACTTGTCCTTTAGGAATCTATCTAACCCCTTTTTAAACTCCGTCAAGCTAACCGCCCGTACCACGTTCTCCGGAAACGAATTCCAGAGTCTAATTACACGTTGGGTGAAGAAACATTTTCTCCGATTCGTTTTAAATTTACCACACTGTAGCTTCAACTCATGCCCTCTAGTCCTAGTATTTTTGGATAGCGTGAACAGTCGCTTCACATCCACCCGATCCATTCCACTCATTATTTTATACACTTCTATCATATCTCCCCTCAGCCGTCTCTTCTCCAAGCTGAAAAGCCCTAGCCTTCTCAGCCTCTCTTCATAGGAAAGTCGTCCCATCCCCACTATCATTTTCGTCGCCCTTCGCTGTACCTTTTCCAATTCTACTATATCTTTTTTGAGATACGGAGACCAGTACTGAACACAATACTCCAGGTGCGGTCGCACCATGGAGCGATACAACGGCATTATAACATCCGCACACCTGGACTCCATACCCTTCCTAATAACACCCAACATTCTATTCGCTTTCCTAGCCGCAGCAGCACACTGAGCAGAAGGTTTCAGCGTATCATCGACGACGACACCCAGATCCCTTTCTTGATCCGTAACTCCTAACGCGGAACCTTGCAAGACGTAGCTATAATTCGGGTTCCTCTTACCCACATGCATCACTTTGCACTTGTCAAGATTGAACTTCATCTGCCACTTGCACGCCCATTCTCCCAGTCTCGCAAGGTCCTCCTGTAATCGTTCACATTCCTCCTGCGACTTGACGACCCTGAATAATTTTGTGTCATCGGCGAATTTAATTACCTCACTAGTTATTCCCATCTCTAGGTCATTTATAAATACATTAAAAAGCAACGGACCCAGCACAGACCCCTGCGGGACCCCACTAACTACCCTCCTCCACTGAGAATACTGGCCACGCAATCCTACTCTCTGCTTCCTATCTTTCAACCAGTTCTTAATCCATAATAATACCCTACCTCCGATTCCATGACTCTGCAATTTCTTCAGGAGTCTTTCGTGCGGCACTTTGTCAAACGCCTTCTGAAAATCCAGATATACAATATCAACCAGCTCCCCATTGTCCACATGTTTGCTTACCCCCTCAAAAAAATGCATTAGATTGGTGAGGCAAGACTTCCCTTCACTAAATCCGTGCTGACTTTGTCTCATCAGTCCATGTCCATATACAAAAACATGGACTGATGAGACAAAGTCAGCACGGATTTAGTGAAGGGAAGTCTTGCCTCACCAATCTAATGCATTTTTTTGAGGGGGTAAGCAAACATGTGGACAATGGGGAGCTGGTTGATATTGTATATCTGGATTTTCAGAAGGCGTTTGACAAAGTGCCGCACGAAAGACTCCTGAAGAAATTGCAGAGTCATGGAATCGGAGGTAGGGTATTATTATGGATTAAGAACTGGTTGAAAGATAGGAAGCAGAGAGTAGGATTGCGTGGCCAGTATTCTCAGTGGAGGAGGGTAGTTAGTGGGGTCCCGCAGGGGTCTGTGCTGGGTCCGTTGCTTTTTAATGTATTTATAAATGACCTAGAGATGGGAATAACTAGTGAGGTAATTAAATTCGCCGATGACACAAAATTATTCAGGGTCGTCAAGTCGCAGGAGGAATGTGAACGATTACAGGAGGACCTTGCGAGACTGGGAGATTGGGCGTGCAAGTGGCAGATGAAGTTTAATGTTGACAAGTGCAAAGTGATGCATGTGGGTAAGAGGAACCCGAATTATAGCTACGTCTTGCAAGGTTCCGCGTTAGGAGTTACGGATCAAGAAAGGGATCTGGGTGTCGTCGTCGATGATACGCTGAAACCTTCTGCTCAGTGTGCTGCTGCGGCTAGGAAAGCGAATAGAATGTTGGGTGTTATTAGGAAGGGTATGGAGTCCAGGTGTGCGGATGTTATAATGCCGTTGTATCGCTCCATGGTGCGACCGCACCTGGAGTATTGTGTTCAGTACTGGTCTCCGTATCTCAAAAAAGATATAGTAGAATTGGAAAAGGTACAGCGAAGGGCGACGAAAATGATAGTGGGGATGGGACGACTTTCCTATGAAGAGAGGCTGAGAAGGCTAGGGCTTTTTAGCTTGGAGAAGAGACGGCTGAGGGGAGATATGATAGAAGTGTATAAAATAATGAGTGGAATGGATCGGGTGGATGTGAAGCGACTGTTCACGCTATCCAAAAATACTAGGACTAGAGGGCATGAGTTGAAGCTACAGTGTGGTAAATTTAAAACGAATCGGAGAAAATGTTTCTTCACCCAACGTGTAATTAGACTCTGGAATTCGTTGCCGGAGAACGTGGTACGGGCGGTTAGCTTGACGGAGTTTAAAAAGGGGTTAGATAGATTCCTAAAGGACAAGTCCATAGACCGCTATTAAATGGACTTGGAAAAATTCCGCATTTTTAGGTATAACTTGTCTGGAATGTTTTTACGTTTGGGGAGCGTGCCAGGTGCCCTTGACCTGGATTGGCCACTGTCGGTGACAGGATGCTGGGCTAGATGGACCTTTGGTCTTTCCCAGTATGGCACTACTTATGTACTTATGTCCATTCTTTCTCCCCACATGCTTTAACATATATTTCTATCTCCTCTTGATTCAGTCCTTTGGCTGCAGCCTCTATTGTTATGCTGATGTTTACCATTTTGGTTGTAAGGTGTTATAGTAAATTTTACAAAATAAATGTTCAAATTCTTTTCAGCCTGTCAGATGTTCCTCTCCTCAACTCGTGCTTTCAGGCAGTTTCTACTTGGCTCAAGTAGAGGACTGTGATGTTAGTCCACTCTTAAGGTTATCAGTAGAAATCAAACAAAATAAAACATGGAAAAGAAAATAAGATGATACCTTTTTTATTGGACATAACTTAATACATTTCTTGATTAGCTTTCGAAGGTTGCCCTTCTTCATCAGATCGGAAATAAGCAAATGTGCTAGCTGACAGTGTATATAAGTGAAAACCTTCAAGCATTACTATGACAGTCTGACAGGGTGGGAGGATGGGGGTGGGTCGGAGGTATGCATGGGGACATCAAAGCATATCATTGATATTCTAACAGGATGGGTGTGGATAGGTGAGGGGTGGGGTGATCAACAGAGACATACAGCTTTATGGTTTATAATGGGCTAGGAACCCCAGGTCCTTGTTAAGTCCTTTCTGTTGGGTGTTAAAATATTCAATCATTCTGACTTCAAAGCTCTTACGTTCTTGAATGGTTTTAAAGTTACCTTTCAGGATCCTCACTGTGAAGTCACTGGTACAGTGTCCTGGTCCTGTAAAATGCTGACCAACAGGGGTGGGAGCCCTACTGGCACCAGTATTGTTCATGTGATGTCTATGTAAATTGAATCTTGTCTTACCCATCCGTCCCCATGCATACCTCCTACCCACCCCCATCCTCCCACCCTATCAGACTGTCATAGTAATGCTTGAATGTTTTCACTTATATACACTGTCAGCTAGCACATTTGCTCATTTACTTGGCTCAAGAAAGATTGTCTATTTTGAAATTCCTCCAAATGTAAGTTTATTCAGTTCCCTAATCCTTGCTTTGTCTGTCCCTCCTGCGTCTCCCTCATCATACAGGGTTGCCCACTTCCAAACCAGCAATCAATATGCATACATAAGGTTATATTTGATTTCAAATTCACTTTCAAGGCCCAGACTGATTCAGTGGTTTGTTCATTCTTTTGCTCTCTCTACCTTATTCTGTTAAAACCTTCCTCCTTTTCAAACTTCTCAGAACACTCATGCTGGTACTTATTTTTCATATTTATTGTAGTTCGATTTAGAGAGGTCTCCCCTTAATGTTCATAAAACAGCTTCAGGTAGTTCATTCTACCACTATCAGATTATTACACAATGGCTGCCACTTTGATCATGTAACCCCCTTACTTTGATCCAAACATTGTTTGTCTTATTCTCTGCTAGACTTAATCTATGCCACGTGTTTAGAGGCCTTGACACCAAGGTAGTTGGCTAATCTCACTTCTTGTGTCCCCTCTTATGCTCTCCGTTCCTCCTAGCCAGCACTTCTTGCTGCTCTGCCCCCATCGCATCTCATCTTGATATCTGTAGAAAAGAAATTATACTGCAGGGAACAAAAGTCAGGCAATGTTATGTACTTTGATGTGAAACTGTCTCTAGATATAACTTTTAAAGGACTAATGATTTTTTTTTTCTAGAAGTTGAAAATCACTCAAAAATAACCAATGTACAGTTTAGGACTTCCGTTCTTGGCCTGCACATCTGGAACTCTCTTCCATTGGAAGTTTACCAGAATACTTTCTTTTCTGAATTTAAAAAACAAACAAACCGGTATATACTTGGCTGTTTCAACTCGCCCTTGGATAACCCTTAATTGGTTCTCCCGCTCACATTGCAGCACTTCCTCCTTTGTATTCCACCCCCATTACTTGCTGCCCTTTTCCCTTCCTCCTGTCTCATGTTGCTTTTCTGCTCTTTCTCACTATTTCTCCTGGGTTTTTATTTTTTGAAACATTCTAACTTTTTTTCTCTTTCTTTACTTATGAGTGTAAACTGCTCAGCAGTGTCTTTGGTGTGGTAGACAGTACTGCCTTCAATGACAAAAGGAAGCAAGTGCCTATTTTTAGGGAGGGAGGGGGAGGGGCGGGTCCTGGAACTCGAAGGGGAGGGAGGGAGGCGGGGAGAGGTGCCTGGAACTCGGAGGACGTAGGGAGGGGGTCCTGGAACCTTGCTAGCACCCGTTTCCTTTCTGTTGGAAACAGGCCTCGTTTACTAGTATATACATATAATGGGGGGTGTAGGTGGAAAGAATTAATGAGAAATGACCTTCCCACTTGTTTTTATACTGAAATACACTTTAATTTCTCTTCCTTCAAATGCCATACCACTAATATTAGACAATACAAAATACATAGCTTTGCCACTCTTGCTTCACTCTTTCCCAGGGTCCCACATATTTTTTAATATAATAAATCATCTAGTTTGTTCCACAAAGAATGTTTTGAAATTGGCCTTCTGAATTAGGGACTTAACTAATAGCAAAGTCCATTTACTCTGTTATGGTTTAATAGCTTTCCCCTGGGTGAGAGAATAAAAGACCTGTAGACCATCTTGCTTATGTAGCATACATGATCCTTTCAACCAAGTGGAGAAAATGTGGAATGTAATTGATTGAGATGATCACGTATGCTACGTGGGCCGTCATTCATTTTGTTACTATAAAATCAGTAAGATGCACAAGTGTCAGCCATCAACAGTGAGCGGCTGATGCACAAAGCTTACCACGCTAGGAATGTCCAGTTTTGACTGGTTCTATCTAGTTTAGCGTGCGTGTTATTTAGCGAGTAATGCACAAAGGGGTTCTGCATCCATCTTACTGATTACAGTAGCAGGCAGTGATAATCCTATTTATTTTGTAACATTTGTATCCCGCATTTTCCCACTTATTAGCAGGCTCATGTGGCTTACAAAATACCAAATATGATAGGTATTAAACAAATACAATTAGAAAAAGGGTCAGGTAAGGTAGGGGTAAATGGTACAATAAGGGACAAAGAAATAAGAAATAAAATGTCCATTGCAATGTATGTATAGATGCATTGTAGAGTTGAGGCTTTTAAGTAGAATCAATAGGGTAGGCCTTGCAAAACAGGTCTTTAACGTTCGCTTGAAGTTTTGATGATTGTGCATTGTTTTCACTCTTTGGTAATGCATTCCACATTTGCGTATGAAAAATTGGATCCATAGGTTGATTTGTATCTGAGTCCAATACAGCTTGAATAGCGAAGGTTCAGATAAGTACGTGATGAACTGATTCTATTCCTAGCTGGAAGATCTATTAAATCAATCATATATCCTGGGGTCTCACTGTAGATTATCTTGTGGACCAGAGAGCAAATTTTGAAAGTAATGCGGTCCTTGATAGGGAGCCAGTGTAATTTAAATCGAAGAGGTTTTGCGCTATCAAATCTTTTTTTGTTGAATATCAGTCTGGTAGCAGTGTTTTGGGCTGTCTGGAGTTTTTTCATAAGCTGCACTTTACAACCCACATATATTCCATTGCAATAATCTGTGTGGCTCAATACCATTGATTGTGTCAAGTTACGGAATATATTCCTCGGAAAGTACGGTCTTATGCGTTTAAGTTTCCACATAGAATAAAACATCTTCTTTATACTGGCATTAACTTGGCTCTCTAGTGTAAGATGGCTATCAATAATAACTCCTAATATTTTAAGGCTATCAGAAATATGGAGGGAATAAGCTGGAGTGTTTAGGGTTGTAGGCTTGTAATTATTGAATGCAGATGAGAGGATAAGACAGTGTGTTTTTTCAGTGTTTAATTTTAGTTAAAATGAGTTAGCCCATAAATCCATGATGTTCAAGCAACGGGCGATGTCGGTGGAGATATGAGAGAGATTATGTCTAAAGGGGATATAAATTGTGACATCATCAGCATAAATGAACGATTGGAAGTTCTGTCTGGACAAAAAGTTGGCCAATGGGGACATCATTACATTGAAGAGAATTGGCGATAATGGTGAACCTTGGGGTACTCCACAATGTGCATTCCATGATGATGAAATATTTTCATTTGATATAACTTGGTATGTTCTTGTGGTTAAGAAACCATTGATCCACTTAAGTATGTTACCTCCAATCCCGAGATGATGAAGTAAACGTAAATGTATACTGTGATTTATCATATCGAATGCGCTCGACATGTCGAATTGGAGCAGGAAAATACTTTTACCTATTGCAATTTCATGTTTGAATTTTGCTAGAAGAGTGACTAGTACAGTTTCCGTATTGTGAAAGGGGCGGAATCCTGACTGTGATTCACGCAGTAATGAGAATTTGTCTATGTAATCTATTAGTTGTTTGCATACCATACTCTCCATCAATTTAACTACTAGTGGAATGGATGCAACAGGAGGGTAATTAGTTAGGTCGTTTGGTTTTTTCTTTATGTCTTTAGGTACTGGGGTGAGTAAGATACTGCCATGATCCTCAGGGAAGAGGCCATGTTGGAGCATGTAATTTAGATAAGATGTAAGGTCTACAATGAAGCACTTGGGTGCAGATTTAAATAGGTAGCTGGGCCAATTTACAATATTATATCTATGCAAATGTATTACAATGATTAGTATTAAAATGAGCATTCAGAGCAATGCACAGAAAGGAGCCGCCTACCTTTTAACATGAAGTCTGGAGCTGTCGTCTGAGGGTGACTTCTGGGAGAAGCACTCTGCTTGCATTTTTCAATAGCAACACTTGTCTGAGAGGAGAGAACAGCTTAGAGGGGGCATTCAGGGCAATAGGGGGCCGAATATTCACTACAGACCTTAGATGGCTGCATGGAACAATTTCCCCATCAAGCACCACTCCTGCCCATGGTAACACATCAACAGCTGTAAGTCATTTCAGTTTGTTTTGATACAGTCCTTTCTATTTAAGAATACTGTGTGTTCATTCCACACATTTTTGAATCCCATAGTGGTAGGGGACAATAACCTCAAAAACAAACAAACATGATAGGACGGACTAACCTGAACCAGGAATTACAAACAATAGCTGAATAGTGAAGGGTACAATTTGGTATACATTTTTGTCTTGAATCATACTTTAGTTATTTTAGAGTGATTTTAAACTCCGAGGTATAAAAGGGGCACTCAGGGAAGACAAAGCCATAGCGGAGAGATTAAATTAATTCTTTTCCTCGGTCTTCACTGAGGAAGATTTAGAAGAGATACCAGTGCCAGAAAAGATATTCAAAGCTGAAGAGTCAGAGAAACTGAATGAAATCTCTATAAATCTGGGATGTAATGGCGCAATTTGACAAATTGAAGAGTAGCAAATTGCCTGGACTGGATGGTATTCATCTCAGAGTACTGATAGCATTGAAAAATGAACTTGCGGAACTATTGTTAGTAATATGTAATTTATCTTTAAAATCAAGCATAGTACTGGAAGGTTGGAGGGTGGCCAATGTAAAGCAGATTTTTTAAAAAAAGGTTCCAGAGGTGATCCGGGAAATTATAGACAGGTGAGCCTGATGTCTGTGCCGGGCAAAATGTTAGAGACTATTATAAAGAACAAAATTGCAGAGCATGTTCAAAAGCATGGATTAATGAGACAAAACCAACATGGATTTAGTGAAGGGAAATATTGCCTCACCAATCTACTACATTTCTTTGAAAGGGTGAACAAACGTGGATAAAGGTGAGCTGGTCAATATTGTGTATCTGGATGTTCAAAAGGCATTTGACAAAGTACCTCATGAAAGACTCCAGAGGAAATTGGAGAGTCATGGGATAGGAGGTAGTGTACTATTGTGGAGTAAAAACTGGTTAAAAGAAAACAGAGAGTAAGGTTAAATGGTCAGTATTCTCAATGGAGAAGGGTAGATAATGGGGTTCCCCAGGGGTCTGTGCTGGGACTGTTGCTTTTTAACATATTTATAAATGATCTAGAGATGGAAGTAACTAGTGAGGTAATTAAATTTGTTGACAACACAAAGTTATTCAAAGTTAAATCACAAGAAGATTGTGAAAAATTACAAGATGACCTTACAAGACTGGGAGACTGGGCATCCAAATGGCAGATGATGTTTAATGTGAGCAAATACAAAGTGATGCATGTGGGAAAGAGGAACCTGAACTATAGCTATGTAATGCAAGGTTCCACATTAGGAGTCACCAACCAGGAAAGGTATCTAGGTGTCACGATGATAAATTCATACCCTCTGCTCAGTGTGCAGCGGCGGCTAAGAAAGCAAATAGAATGGTAGGTATTAGGAAAGGAATGGAAAACAAAATGAGGATGTTATAATGCCTTTGTATCGCTCATGCACCTCGAATATTGTGTGCAGTTCTGGTCACCACATCTCAAAAAAGATGTGGTGGAATTAGAAAACAAATTGAAAGAAGGACGATGAAAATGATAAAGGGGATAGGACAACTTTCCTATGAGGAAAAGCTAAAGGGGGAAGGGCTTCTCAGCATGGAGAAGAGACGGCTGAGGGGGAGATATGATAGAGGTCTATAAAATAATGAGCAGAATGGAAAGGGTAGATGTGAATCGATTGTTTACACTTTCCAAAAATACTAGGACTAGGTGGCACGCAATGAAGCTACAAAACAATACATTTAAAATGAATTGGAGAAAATATTTCTTCACTCAATGTGTAGTTAAACTCAGGAATTTGTTGCCAGAGAATGTAGTAAAAACAGCTTAGTGAGGTTTAAAAAAGGTTTGGATAGCTTCCTAAAAGAAAAGTCCACATTATTAAAATGGAGAAAATCCACTGCTTATTTCTAGGATAAGCAGCATAAAATGTATTGTACTGTTTTTGGTTCTTGCCAGGTACTTGTGACCTGGATTGGCCACTGTTGGAAACAAGATGCTGGGCTTGATGGACCTTTGGTTTGTCCCAGTATGGCAATAATGTATTTACTAGTAAAAAAAGGCCCGTTTCGGTAGGAAATGAAACGGGCGCTAGCAAGGTAATTCCCCAACCCTCTCTCGCTGTCTCGCTCTGTCCCCTGCGAGACCCACACCCCCCTCCCTTCCAGTTCAAGGCCTCCTCACACCCTTCCCACTGAGTTCCAGACTCCACCCTCCCTCCGATTTCAACACCCCCCCTCCGCATTACTGACCCCTGGACCCCCCTGCCGCGACTCTCGATCCCCCCCTTTCCGGCGAAAACCCACCTCCGCTGTCGCATACCTGTGCTGACGGGGAACCCCAACCCCCGACAGCCGAAGTCCTCTTCTCGTCTGCGCCGGCGTTGTTTGCTTGCTGAATCTGATCAACTTTCTGTGCGTGCGTCTGATGTCAGACGCACGCACAGAAAGTTGATCAGATCATTCTTCAAGCAACGCTGCACAGTCGAGAAGCAGACTTCGGGGGTTGGGGGCCCCCATCAGCACAGGTACGCAACGGTGGCGGGGGGGGGGGGGTTGGCAGAAAGGGGGGGTCAAGAGTGTCGCAGCAGGGGGGGTCCAGGGGTCAGTAACGCGGAAGGGGGGTGTTGAAATCGGAGGGATGGTGCAGTGTGGATCTCGGTGGGAGGGGTGTGAGGGGGCCTTGAACAGGGAGGGGAGGGAGTGACGTGTGTGTGTGGGGGGGGGGTGTAGATGTGCTTCGGGTGGGGGAGGGGGTGTTTGATGTGCTTGGGGGGTGATTTGGTGATGCACCTTGGGGGGGGGGGGAGGTTGTGGTGCCGCACTTGCAATTTTTTGTTGCGCTGCTCCCTGCCACTTGCTCTGAAGTGGCAGGGAGCGGCGCACTGACAGCTGATTCCCTGGCAGGGGGAGGAGTAGTTTCCCTACTCCTTCCCTTGCCTTTGAATCAGCTGTGAGTGACGTCATCCGGGCTTCGGAGTCTATCTCAGGAGGCATGGACACAGGCAGTCCCACATTAGAACGTTCATGGTGAGAATTATTATATAGGATGTAAACTTCTGGGGAAAAAAAGTATCATTTCATTATCCCTCTGAAAGTTGTGTCTAGAGACAGTTTGATATCAAAGTAAATAATGCCTCAGTTTGCTCCCAGCAGTATGATTTCTTATCTAGGACTGTGGCCTGTTAGAACAAAGAGCGAACAGAAGAACAGCTGGGGAGTAAATGAAAGAAAAAAGTTAGTTTCTTTTTCAAGGTCTCTCAGTAATTAACTTTCTGAAAAGCTTCTTTTGCTCACAATCTTACAGTGGAAAAGTCAAGAAAGCTCGCTGTTAGGTGACTAGGAAGAGCTCAAGCTGGTGCCCTAAAGTTAGGGATTTAATCTTTTTAGGTTTGTGCACCCCTTTAACTGATCAATGAAACCCTTGCACCCCCTTCCTAAATCCTGTGTCTACTAGTGACCACTGACAGCTACATATGACAATGTTAGCTGCTTACATGTTGCTAAAATGACATTAGTAAATTATACTACCAAAGAGCAAAGAAGGGGTGATATGATACAGACGTTCAAATATTTGAAAAGTATTAAACCGCAACCGAACCTTTTCCGGAGATGGGAAGGCGATAGACCTAGAGGGCATGATATGAGATTGAAGGGGGGCAGACTCAAGAAAAATGTCAGAAAGTATTTTTTTCACGGAGAGTGTGGTGGATGCTTGGAATGCCCTCCCGTGGGAGGTGGTGGAAATGAAAACAGTAACAGAATTCAAGCACGCATGGGATAAACATAAAGGAATCCTGTTCAGAAGGAATAGATCCTAAGGAGCTTAGCCGAGATTGGGTGACACAGCCGGTGGCGGGAGGCGGGGATAGTGCTGGGCAGACTTATAAGGTCAGTGCCAGAGCCGGTGGTGGGAGGCGGGGATAGTGCTGGGCAGACTTATACGGTCTGTGCCCTGAAAAGGACAGGTACAAATCAAGGTAAGGTATACACAAAAAGTAGCACATACGAGTTTGTCTTGTTGGGCAGACTGGATGGACCATGCAGGTCTTTTTCTGCCGTCATCTACTAAGTCACACTTAAAGCTACAGTGTTACATAAATTGTTGAATAATGTACCTGTGTGAGTTCTAAATGATGTTTTCAGTCTGAAAATTCCATTCCTTAAGTCAGAGTATTGGTTGTCAGTCACCCACAGAATCACACAAACTCCTTGCACACAAGGTTCGCAGATCTGGCACCCCTCTACCTGTTCTGTTCCTTGATCTCTTATGTGCCACCAATGCTCCTTCGTTCCCTGTTAGCAAATATGCTCCTCATTCCTTTTCTCCGTACTGTATGCCACAACTTCATCAGTTGTCATATTTTAAGTGCAATTGGTCCCTTCCTATGGAACACCCTACCCCTGTCCTCTCCGGAACCTGTAAGCCACATTGAGCCTACTGCTATGCGGGAAAATGTGGGATACAAATGTAATAAGTAAAATGCATTCAGCTCACGACTAGCTGTGGATTGGCCTGTCGACAGTTCTTCACAGAGGCAAGTGTCCTAGAGGGGCATAATCGAACGGGGCACCCAAGTTGTCATGATGGCGTCCTCGCAGGGCGGCCCCGTAAAGGGGTGGGGCAACCCGTATTATTGAAACAAGATGGGCGTCCATCTTTTGTTTCGATAATATGGTCGGGGACGCCCAAATCATGAAATTTAGGTCGACCTTAGAGATGGCCGTCCTTAGGTCGTTTTTGAGATGGTCATCCCCGGTTTTCAGTGATAATGGAAATCGAGGACACCCATCTCAAAAACGACCAAATCCAAGCTATTTGGTTGTGGGAGGAGCCAGCATTCGTAGTGCATTGGTCCCCCTCACATGCCAGGACAACAACCGGGCACCCTAGGGGGCACTGCAGTGGACTTCACAAATTGCTCCCAGGTGCATAGCTCCCTACATTCAGTGCTCAGCCCCCCAAAACTCACTCCCCACTACTGTACAACACTACCATAGCCTTAAGGGATGAAGGGGGCACCTACATGTGGGTTTGGGGGGAGGGGGATTTGGAGGGCTCAACATTTACCACCACAAGTGTAACAGGTGGGGGGGGGGGGGGGGTGGGCCTGGGTCCGCCTGCCTGAAATGCACTGCACCCACTAAAAACTGATCCAGGGACCTGCATACTGCTGTCATGGAGCTGGGTATGACATTTGAGGCTGGTTGTCCCCGCGACGGAAAGCAGTTGAGGATGCCCAAAATCGGCTTTCCATTATGCTGATTTGGCTGACCCTGAGAGGATGCCCATCTCCTGATTTGTGTCATAAGATGGGCGTCCTTCTCTTTCGAAAATGAGCCTGCTAGCCCTCTTTCTATCCTTAGAGTTTTGTAGTTCTTTTTTGATTTACATTTTTATATTGTAAACTGCTCTCACTGCTGCACAAGAGTGATATATCAGTGCCTATTAAAATACCTATTTAACTTAAACTGAAGAATTTACCCAGCTATTAAGTTACTTGGCCAAATTCCTTTGAACACTATCCTACTGCCTTCACAGTCAAATTTCAGTAAGTTGCCTCAGATTTCAAGACCCTTCTCTGCACCCCATTTGACATATTCCAAGGGGTGCGGGCATCAGGGGGGTCCAGAGCCTGAGGTGAGGGGGCACATTTTAGCCCCCCCACTGGCTCTACTGCCCCCCCCCCCCGCCGCCGCCACCACTACCAACTTTGACCCTCCCCTGCCGACAACCCTCTCGACCCCCTCTCCTGCTGCCAACCCTCCCCCGCCGCTTACCTTTGCTGGCGGGGGACCCCAACCCCCGCCAGCCGAGGTTCTCTTCTTCCGGCGCAAGGCTTCATTCTGTTTCTGTGAGTCTGACGTCAGACTCACAGAAACAGAACAAAGCCTTGCGCCGGAAGAAGAGGACCTCGCTGGCTGATCTGCAAGGCTTCGTTCCGTTTCTGTGAGCCTGATGTCCTGCATGTACAACGTGCAGGACGTCAGACTCACAGAAACAGAACGAAGCCTTGCGCCGGAAGAAGAGGACCTCACTGGCTGATCTGCAAGGCTTCGTTCCGTTTCTGTGAGCCTGACGTGCAGGACGTCAGACTCACAGAAACAGAACGAAGCCTTGCGCCAGAAGAAGAGGACCTCGCTGGCTGATCTGCAAGGCTTCATTCTGTTTCTGTGAGCCTGACGTCAGACTCACAGAAACAGAACAAAGCCTTGCGCCGGAAGAAGAGGACCTCGCTGGCTGATCTGCAAGGCTTCGTTCCGTTTCTGTGAGCCTGACGTCCTGCATGTACAACGTGCAGGACGTCAGACTCACAGAAACAGAACGAAGCCTTGCGCCGGAAGAAGAGGACCTCACTGGCTGATCTGCAAGGCTTCATTCTGTTTCTGTGAGCCTGACGTCAGACTCACAGAAACAGAATTAAACCTTGCGCAGGAAGAAGAGGACCTTGGCTGGCGTGGGTTGGGGTCCTCATCTTCGGAAAACCAAAATATGAAAGGGCAACACCACTACTAAAGAAACTACACTGGCTTCCACTTAAGGAGCGCGTCACTTTCAAGGTATGCACACTAGTCCACAAGATCATTCATGGTGAAGCCCCTGCCTATATGTCCGAGTTGATAGACCTACCAACCAGAAATGCTAAAAGATCATCCAGAACATACCTCAACCTCCACTTCCCTAATTGCAAGGGCGTGAAATACAAGACGCTACACGCGTCAACCTTTTCTCACACGAGCACGCAGCTTTGGAATACACTGCCGCGCAACTTAAGAACGATTTACGAACAAGCCTCCTTCCGCAAATTACTGAAGACCCATCTGTTTGAAACAATTTATGGCAAGAGCCAAAACACAAAGAGTCCACACTCACTAATCATCAATGCATCATACATCCACTTCTAACCCTCATCCCCCGTAATTCCACATCACTCATACATTTACTCACAGGAATATGTACACCATATGTCTCTGTGTCTTAATACTGCCCTTTAAGCTTCCCATTGTCTCTTTCCAACATTTCAATGTTGATGTCCCATTGTTATATTCTTAATGATACTTCGATGGTCTCACATAACTTGTACAATTTAACCCATAACCAAGTTGTTAACAAATGTATTTCCATTATTCATATCTTATTGTAAGCCACACTGAGCCCGCAAAGAGGTGGGAAAATGTGGGATACAAATGCAATAAATAAAATAAAATATGAGTAAACCTATAAATTATATCACTAAGATCTTACTGTAAGGCACAGAAACTGATTTAAATGTGTTATTGGACATAAAGGATCCACATACATGTTTGCAGCTATTTTACAGGCAATTCAGTACTACGTCTGTTATTTCAGACAAAGAAATATGATTATTATTATTATTTGTTACATTTGTATCCCACATTTTCCCCACCTATTTACAGGCTCAATGTGGCTTACATATTACCGTTAGCGGCGATAGCCGATTCTGGTATGAACAAATACATGGTGTGAATAATACAAAGTGATATTGTGGTGGGGTGAAGTACATGTATAGTAGGTTGGATTGGGGGGTCTTAGAGAGGGAGAGAGGAGGAAGAGTCAGGTAATGTTCATTAAGGTCTTTGGTTTCATTGTGACATAGGTGTCCAGGTATTTTATGTTGAGATGGTGGGGTATGCTCTTCTGAACAGGTCTGTCTTTAGTGCTTTCCGGAAGTCTAGATGGTTGAGTGTAGTTTTTACAATTTTTGGCGTGCATTCCATAGTTGTGCGCTTAAGTAGGAAAAGCTGGATGCATAGATGGATTTGTATTTGAGTCCTTTGGTGCTTGGGTAGTGGAGGTTTAGGTATGATCGTGTAGATTTTGTGGTGGTTCTGGCTGGCAGGTCGATGAGGTCTGTCATGTATCCTGGTGCCTTGTCGTAAATTATTTTGTGAACAGTCGTGCAGATTTTGAAAGTGATGCGTTCTTTGATTGGTATCATGTCACCCCCATTATTCTTACATTTGCACTGGTTTGCCATAATATTCTGAATCTGGTTTAAAATCCTATCACTCATGAGATTTTGCACACAGGATCCCCGCTTACCTTCATTACTGGGTTATTCCATAAACCCCGACTCGATCTCTCTTGGATACTCATCGATTGGTTCTGCCATTATTGAACTCTTCTCATTACAAAACCACCAGATCATTGGCATTTTTCTATTTGGCACCAAGTCTCTGGAATAATCTTCCCTCTGATATTAGAGCCAAAATTTTCTTGTCAAGATTTAAATCACTATTAAAAGCTCACTATTTCCAGCAGGCATTTAATTTGCCCAGCACTTAGATGTTGCTGTACATGGCCCGTACATGCAGATGCAGTCCTTACTATTTTAAAAATGCCTTTATAAGATGTAAGTGTGTGCTCTTTCCTGTTTTAATTGGAGTTCTTTTCCAAATTTTATTTAAAATTTATTGTTTGTAAAACGCTTTGATCTATTGCCAGTAAAGGCGGTATATCAAATTTTAGAATAAACAGAGAAGGAAATGTTCCTCACAGAGCCTCCAGGGGAAACCGAGTGGGGGTGAACACAAAAAAGAGAGACACAAAAAAGAACCTTATATATAAAATGTCCTTTAATAGTTCCAATAAAGTATGCACATTATCAATGATTATAGGGCTCATTTTCAAAGCACAAAGTTCCATAGGTTACTATGAGGCTCATTTTCAAAAGAGAAAAACATCTTTAAAAAATGGTACAAAGCAACATTTGGATGTTTTCCTCACAAAAATGTCCAAATCAGTATTTTCAAAACCCATTTTCCAGATGTTTTTTTTAATGCTGTTCGCCTGCAGTATGCCCAAATCTCAAGGGAGCATGTTAAGGGCAGGATTTGGGCATTTCTAAGACCTGGACGTTTTTGTTTTATAAAAACGTCCAGGACTAAAACTAAGATGTTTTCAGCTATATCTGTTTGTAGAATGAATAAGCTACACAAAAAGTGCCCTAATGACCAGATAACCACTGGAGGAAATGTGTGTTCAAATCTCAAGGGAGCATGTTAAGGGCAGGATTTGGGCATTCCTACGACCTAGATGTTTTTCAGTCATAATGGAACAAAACAAAAATGTCCAGACTAAAACTAAGAAGTTTTCAACTAGACCTGTTTTTAGAACGAATGAGCCACAAAAACGTGCCCTAAATGACCAGATAACCACTGGAAGAATAAAGGATTGACTCTCCCCCCAAAGAAACAGTACATGTGACAGCCTTAGATGTTATAGCCAGTCCTATTAAAGCAACAAGCAGGTCCCTAGAATAGCCTAGTGGTTGGTGCAGTGCACTGAGGAGAAGGGAAGCCAGGCTCATAATCCACTCTAACTGCTACACTTGTGGTGGAAAGTGTCAGCTCCCCAAAACCCACCAAAAACCTATTGTACCCACATTAATGACACCTACAGCCATAAGGGCTATTGTAGTGGTGTACAGTAGGCTTTGGAGGGGTCACTATACAATATAAGAGAGAAAAGGTGAGATATGTACCTGGGACCTTTTATGTGAAGTCCACTGCATTGCTCCCGATGATGCCCCTCTGCTTTTCTGGGATTTTTGTGTGGCCAGTCTACTAAGAATGCTGGCTCCTCCTACATGATTTTATGCATTTTTCACGTGGATGTTTTGTTTTTTTTTCAAAAATGGACCAAAAAAAATAAATGCCCAGAGCATAAAATCGTCTAGCAAATAGCCATTCCCCCCCCCTCCCCAAAATAAACATTTTTCTGTTTCAAAAATGGCTGTACTCTGCACTTGACATTTGGACATACACAAAACGTCCAAATGTTGGACTTAGACGTCATATCGAAAATGTCCCGCCATGTAACTTTGTAAGTAAGTGCTTTGAAAATGTGCCTCCATGTCACCCAGGTTTAGTAGTGAGCTTCAGAGTAGCTGGAGATTAGGGGAAAAGTTCTGAAATGGTTCAGGGGTTTTCTGAGTAGTAGATCTTATAGAGTTAATTTACAGTGAGATCTATCATTAAGTTGGGTGTAACCCTTGTAGAGTTCCGCAGGGTTCTCCACTGTCCCTTACACTGTTTAGACCAGAACAAATTCCTCAGTTGCTCACTATCAATAATGTTGATTTCCAGCTTTCCTCAATTTATTAAGATTTTGGGGGTTCAAATTGACAGTTCTATTTCTCTAGAACCACAGGTACATTTTGTAGTTAAAAAGTGTTTTCTGATGAAGAAGCTTCTTACAATTAGGAATTTTTTTGAACTCAGCCTATATGAACGATTGGTACGTTCATCTCTTGACTATTGTAATGTGATTTACTTGGGTTGCTCTAAGCTTTTGTTAAGAAGGTTGCAAACGGTGCAGGACACGGCTCTTAGATTGATTTTTGGTTTATCCAAGTTTGACAGTGTGCTTCCTTTTTACTTTATTTTATTTGTTACATTTGTATCCCACATTTTCCCACCTATTTGCAGGCTCAATGTGGCTTACATAGTACCATAAAGGCATTCGCCTTTATGGTATGAACAAATACAGTAATGTTGTGGTAGATTAAGGTTCATGTGTAACAGACACATTAGGGAATTGTAGAGAGGAAGAGAATTGTAGAGGGGAAAAGTTCTTATATGTCCATTACGAGCTTTGGTTTCGTTGTGTTGCAAGGTACAGGCATTTAAGTTGGGTCGGTGGGGTATGCCTTTTTGAACAGGTTGGTTTTTAATGATTTCCGGAAGTTTGGGTGATCTTATGTTGTTTTCATGGCTTTTGGTAATGCGTTCCATAGTTGTGTGCTTATGTAGGAAAAGCTGGATGCATAAGTTGATTTGTATTTGAGTCCTTTGCAGCTTGGGTAGTGGAGGTTTAGGTAAATTCATGTTGATCCTGTTGTGTTTCTGGTTGGTAGGTCTATGAAGTATGTCATGTGTCCCAGGGTTTCGCCATAGATGATTTTATGAACCAGGGTGCAGATTTTGAAAGCAATACATTCTTTGATTGGAAGCCAGTGCAGTTTTTCACGGAGGGGTTTGGCGCTTTAAACTTCAATGGCTGCCGATTGCAGCCAGAGTTACATTTAAACTGGCTTGTTTTCTCTTTCAAGTGTTGCAAAGGCAGATCCCTAATAATACGCTTGTCACTTCTGTTTTGCACCCCTAAATAGAGCTTGGAGGCATGCTGTTGATAATTGTTTTACATTTCCAAATGTCAAAGGAAAGGTTAGGACTTTTTGATGGGTTACCAGCAGTACAGTGAATACATTTATGGAAAGATGTTGCAGGATTGTATTTTTTTTTCTATCACAGTCCTGTCATTTAGGAAGCTTTTAAAATCCCATTTATTTGGAAAAGTTTTGTATCTAATAAGATTCTTTTCTCTTTACCGCTTTCCAGAGGTTTGTTCTGGTCTCTTTGATTGGAACCCGCTTAGAACTGTAAGATGTTAGCGGGCTACAAGCCTGGATGTAATGTAATATTGTGTCACTACTCAACCTACGTGAGGTAATCATTGGATTATATGACTCCTGATGCAGGCATCTTGCCAAAACAGAGCCATGTCGAGTTTTATTACTTATGCCATCATCATTTATAGTCAAATTTGATATTGTGCCCACTTTTTTGCTGGAACTATTAAAGGTCATTTTGCCCCCACTATTCTGTTGCTATTTTACATAATAAATGTTTATGTATTGTAGAAAAATAAACCTTTATCTTTCCTAAACCTGTCACAGAGCCCAATATCCTTTATCAGCCTAGACGTTGCATATAGCAGATGTAAATCCTAACATCAATATTTTTGGACATAAATGTGCATTCCTGTTCTGAAATGGGGACTGTGTGTGTGTTTTTTTAAGCCCGCCCTAGTCCCACCCAAAATTACATTCTCATTTTACAGAATTAGATGCGTATGTCCCAGTTTTGTAAAACTGTGAGTTAGATGTTTATGCATTATAAATATCTTAAACTTGAATAGCACTTCTAAAATAAACACTTTTTTTTTAAAAAATGTGCAATTCAAATTAAACAGAATGTGAAACATGTACAAGGCATAATAACTGTTCCTTACATAAGTAATGCCATACTGGGAAAAGACCAAAGGCCCCTCAAGCTCAGCATCCTGTCCCCGACAGCGGCCAATCCAGGTCAAGGGCACCTGGCAGCTTCCCAAACGTACAAACATTCTATACATGTTATTCCCGAAATTGTGGATTTTTCCAAGTCTATTTAGTAGTGGTCTATGGACTTGTCCTTTAGGAAACCGTCCAACCCCTTTTTAAACTCTGCCAAGCTAACTGCCTTCACTACGTTCTCTGGCAACAAATTCCAGAGTTTAATTACGCGTTGGGTGAAGAAATATTTTCTCCGATTTGTTTTAAATTTGCTACACTGTAGTTTCATCGCATGCCCCCTAGTCCTAGTATTTTTGGAAAGCGTGAACAGACACTTCACATCCACCTGTTCCACTCCACTCATTATTTTATATACCTCTATCATGTCTCCCCTCAGCCATCTCTTCTCCAAGCTGAAAAGCCCTAGCCTCCTTAGTCTTTCTTCATAGGGAAGTCATCCCATCCCCGCTATCATTTTAATCGCCTTTCGCTTAGTAACTTGTTCCACATTCCTCATGTTTTTAATAGATCTGTCATATCCCCCTTCAAGTTCTCTAATCTAAAAAATACTTGTTTACTTCACAAAGGGAGCCAATCCATCCTTCTTGTAGTGCTGCCCTTCTCGGTCCATTATGTCTTAGAGATGTGGAGACCCAACCTGAATTCAATAGTCAAGGTGTAATTGCACTAATGATTGCTACAGAAACAACCTAATAATCTTTGGTTTTGTTTTCTTTTTCCCTTTGAATACTTCAGAACATGCTGCACCCTTTTCTGTTTGCTACTGCATGCAGAGATGATGTTCCAGACATTGTTCTCAATGACTTCAAGAGCCTTTTGCTCAGTTGTATTTTTTTTTAAATTCTGCACATCACAGAAATAGGCACTATGTAGCTTAAGACATTAGAACCCACTACAGTGATGTGAAAAAAATTTAACCCTCTCCTGATGTACACTGTTATTGCATATACAGTGGGGGAAATAAGTATTTGATCCCTTGCTGATTTTGTAAGTTTGCCCACTGACAAAGACATGAGCAGCCCATAATTGAAGGGTAGGTTATTGGTAACAGTGAGAGATAGCACATCACAAATTAAATCCGGAAAATCACATTGTGGAAAGTATATGAATTTATTTGCATTCTGCAGAGGGAAATAAGTATTTGATCCCCCACCAACCAGTAAGAGATCTGGCCCCTACAGACCAGGTAGATGCTCCAAATCAACTCGTTACCTGCATGACAGACAGCTGTCGGCAATGGTCACCTGTATGAAAGACACCTGTCCACAGACTCAGTGAATCAGTCAGACTCTAACCTCTACAAAATGGCCAAGAGCAAGGAGCTGTCTAAGGATGTCAGGGACAAGATCATACACCTGCACAAGGCTGGAATGGGCTACAAAACCATCAGTAAGACGCTGGGCGAGAAGGAGACAACTGTTGGTGCCATAGTAAGAAAATGGAAGAAGTACAAAATGACTGTCAATCGACAAAGATCTGGGGCTCCACGCAAAATCTCACCTCGTGGGGTATCCTTGATCATGAGGAAGGTTAGAAATCAGCCTACAACTACAAGGGGGGAACTTGTCAATGATCTCAAGGCAGCTGGGACCACTGTCACCACGAAAACCATTGGTAACACATTACGACATAACGGATTGCAATCCTGCAGTGCCCGCAAGGTCCCCCTGCTCCGGAAGGCACATGTGACAGCCCGTCTGAAGTTTGCCAGTGAACACCTGGATGATGCCGAGAGTGATTGGGAGAAGGTGCTGTGGTCAGATGAGACAAAAATTGAGCTCTTTGGCATGAACTCAACTCGCCGTGTTTGGAGGAAGAGAAATGCTGCCTATGACCCAAAGAACACCGTCCCCACTGTCAAGCATGGAGGTGGAAATGTTATGTTTTGGGGGTGTTTCTCTGCTAAGGGCACAGGACTACTTCACCGCATCAATGGGAGAATGGATGGGGCCATGTACCGTACAATTCTGAGTGACAACCTCCTTCCCTCCGCCAGGGCCTTAAAAATGGGTCGTGGCTGGGTCTTCCAGCACGACAATGACCCAAAACATACAGCCAAGGCAACAAAGGAGTGGCTCAGGAAGAAGCACATTAGGGTCATGGAGTGGCCTAGCCAGTCACCAGACCTTAATCCCATTGAAAACATATGGAGGGAGCTGAAGCTGCGAGTTGCCAAGCGACAGCCCAGAACTCTTAATGATTTAGAGATGATCTGCAAAGAGGAGTGGACCAAAATTCCTCCTGACATGTGTGCAAACCTCATCATCAACTACAGAAGACGTCTGACCGCTGTGCTTGCCAACAAGGGTTTTGCCACCAAGTATTAGGTCTTGTTTGCCAGAGGGATCAAATACTTATTTCCCTCTGCAGAATGCAAATAAATTCATATACTTTCCAAAATGTGATTTTCCGGATTTAATTTGTGATGTGCTATCTCTCACTGTTACCAATAACCTACCCTTCAATTATGGGCTGCTCATGTCTTTGTCAGTGGGCAAACTTACAAAATCAGCAAGGGATCAAATACTTATTTCCCCCACTGTATGTCATACTGAATGGTTTCTGATTTTTAAACAAAATGTAATGTTAGAGGGAAAATTAATACATCATTTATTTAAGGAACAAAATTATTTAGTACCCATTATCAGCCATGTGAAAAAGCAACTGTCCCTTAAACTTTTGTACCACCTTTAGCAGCAGTAATTGCAACTCAATGCTTTCTATAATTTGGAATTAGTCTTGGAATTAGTGGAGGAGTGGCCTAGTGGTTAGGGTGGTGGACTTTGGTCCTGGGGAACTGAGTTTGATTCCCACTGCAGGCACAGGCAGCTCCTTGTGACTCTGGGCAAGTCACTTAACCCTCCATTGCCCCATGTAAGCCGCATTGAGCCTGCCATGAGTGGGAAAGCGCAGGGTACGAATGTAATAAAAATATTGCTGTTGCGCATTATCTTAGCCCACTCTTCTTTGCAGAACTGTTTTACTTCAGCCACAGTGCTAGGTTTTCATGCATGAACTCTTTCCAGGTCCTGCCACAGCATCTGTATTGGGTTCACTCCAGGACTTTGCCTAGGCCAGTCCAAAACTTCCATTTTGTTTCTCCTCAACCAGTCAGCTGTAGACTTGCGTTTAAGTGTTTTGGATCATTGTCTTGCTGCATAACCATTACTCTTCAGCTTACAGACATACAACTGGACATTCTTAAGAATTTTCTGGTACAGTGCCAAATTCATGGTTCCTTCAACAATGGCAAATAGCCCAGGTCCTGAGGCAGCACAGCATCCCACTACTATTACACTTCCACCACAGTTGCTATGATGATCTTACTATCCCAGAAGGTTTGGGGATCATCCAGGTGAATTTTGGTAAATGCGAGATGAGCATTGATGATCATGGATAGCTGTGCTCACATGAATCCCAATTTTGCCCAGTCTCCTTTTCTTATAGAGTCATGAACACTGACCTTAGCCGAGGCTAGAGAAGCCCTGCAGTTCTTTGGATGTTCTTGGACTTCCTAGATGAGTTGTCACTGCAGCCTTGGTGTAGTTTTGGCAGGCCAGCCACGCTGGAGAAGATTCACCACTGTTCCCTAGGCTTCTCCTTTTGGTGGAGTCCCAGAGCCTTCAAAATGGCTTTTGTAACCAACATATTTCAGCAACATTTTTTTCCTCATCTTTTCTAGAATTTCCTTGCTCATGGCACAACATTCTTATAGAACCTTTACAATGATTACTCCACTGTCCTGGTAAGGTTCAATGTATAATAAGGTCTAGATTTAACAGGGCTGCCTGAAATCAAGCTTGGCGGTGTTTAATCAGCTGAACATTAATTAAATGCGGTCATGTGGTTAAGGGAGGCTGCAGTTACTCTTTCACATGAATGCTATGGGTGTTGGATAATTTTGCTCCTTAAATGATACTTTAAAAATTGTTTTTACTATGTGTACTATTACACTTTGTTTAAATATCAAACCACTCCGTGTAACATATAATACATGTGAGCTTTTTTTTTTTTTTTTTTTTTTTAATCTTTGCACATTAGGTATCCCATCCAGGAAGGAGAAGATGCTTAGGGCCATCCAAACAGATACAGTTAAGTGAAAGGAAACATGCAGGCCAAGGCACAAGCCATAACTAATATGGTCAAATATTTTTCATCTCCCTGGAGTGTTTTAAATTCTGAACCTCCAAGAACCACAGAATATAAAAAGAGAAGGCAGCAAGCTGTCAGAAGGAATGAAAGAATACTTTCAAGAGCTGGAAGAAATGAGAGAGAAATTGAGCAAAAGGCCAGTACTACTTGGAAGAGTCACTTAGAACCAGGGCTTTTTTTTGAGGGGGTACTGAGTACCGGCACCTTTTCCATTGTCTGCTAAAATTGACCCATGGTCCCCAAGTTTTAATGAAAGAGCTCAGGCTCTACACACCAATTCTGCCTTGTCACAGATTCTGTGACTGGTTGCAGGGCGCTTGGCTATTGTGGGGTGGGTCCCTCAGTGATCACCCCACCCCTGAAGGGTGGCTTAGCATTCGAGTACCGGCACATTTTTTGCTAGAAAAAATGCACTGCTTAGAAGAAGACCAGAATGTCTGCAGAGAAACATTATTCTGAAGTATTGAAAGAAGTGAGGCTCTCCAATGAGTTTTTCAATGAGAGGTCAGACTCCAAAATGGTTAAAGTACTTCTGTGATGAATTTGAAAATAATATTGACAATAGGGAGAGGTTTTAAAAGTCTATCGCCGAAAGCCAATCCCCGAGATCGGAAAATGCTAGGCAGTGGCCTTTAGATCATTTTCTATAAGCGTGTTAGTAGAAACTAGAACCACTTCATTTACTGTTGCTGGCACTCAGCTATGGAATGCTCTCACAAGACATCTGTGACTGGAGTGGCCTAGTGGTTAGGGTGGTGGACTTTGGTCCTGGGGAACTGAGTTCGATTCCCACTTCAGGCACAGGCAGCTCCTTGTGACTCTGGGCAAGTCACTTCACCCTCCATTGCCCCATGTAAGCCGCATTGAGCCTGCCATGAGTGGGAAAGCGCAGGGTGCAAATGTAACAAAAATAAAATAGATACTATTGGAGATTCTACATGGAATGTTGCTATTCCACTAGCAACATTCCATGTAGAAGGCTGCGCAGGCTTCTGTTTCTGTGAGTCTGACGTCCTGCACGTACGTGCAGGACGTCAGACTCACAGAAGCAGAAGCCTGCGCGGCCACATTGGTGATCTGCAAGGGCCGACTTCTACATGGAATGTTGCTAGTGGAATAGCAACATTCCATGTAGAATCTCAAATAGTAGCAACAGTGAAGGAGTGGCCTAGTGGTTAGGGTGGTGGACTTTGGTCCTGAGGAACTGAGTTCGATTCCCACTTCAGGCACAGGCAGCTCCTTGTGACTCTGGGCAAGTCACTTCACCCTCCATTGCCCCATGTAAGCCACATTGAGCCTGCCATGAGTGGGAAAGTGCGGGGTACATATGTAACAAAACAAACTGTGTGGTAACGTGGCTCAATGTAAAAAGCTTCTTAAGACATGTTTGTAGCAGCATTTTACTAGGGTTTTGGGGTATTACATTTACATTACTTTGGACTTATAAACTTGCCAACTCTCCAACTGGACATAAAAATAGAGACAGATACAATCATCAAGAATTACAATTATTAAAGATGACTAATCAAAAATATTAATTACACTGATGCACATAAGTAGGTCTTCAAATCCTTATGAAAATTTACAAGAGATCATAGAAGGTGGAGATCAACTGGAAGAGGATATTATACAATAGGGGAGAAATAGGAGACCTTTAGTACTAGGTACTATTTTGTAAAATAAATAAATTGAAACCAGAGAAATACAGAGCCCACCATCCCACAGCCAGATAACTATTTAACAGTATCTTATGGTCAACTGTATCAAAAGTGGCAGAGATGTTTAACTGTACCAGCACCATTTCTCTTCCTTGATACAGCACCTAACAGCAGAGGTCATAGACAGTAACAGTGTCTCCGTGCTATGGAATGGATGGAACCTGTGTTGAGAATCATGTAAAAGATTAAACCTTTCAATATAATCAGACAATTGAGAGCTAACCACAAACTTGACCAAACTTACTAAGAAATGGTATATTTGCAACTGGTCTGAAATTCAAAATCTGAGACAAATCCTCAACAACTGTTTTAGGTAGCGGAGTAAAACTATAGTCACTATTTCACTTGGGAACCAACCTAGGCAAGAGAGACATTAACAAAATGTACCAGCCATCTAACAAAAAAATAAGGCAATCCATCTAGTGGACAATTTGAGCAAGATAATCAGTTTACATAAGGAATCGGATGTTCTTGCAAAACAGCACTAAAGGTGGCTCAAAGCCTAGCTACATAGTAGATGACGGCAGAGAAAGTCCATCCAGTCTGCCCAACAAGATAAACTCATATGTGCTACTTTATGTGTATACCTGACCTTGATTTGTATCTGCCATTTTCAGGGCACAGACTGTAGAAGTCTTCCCAGCACTAGCCCCGCCTCCCGCCACCCAATCTCCGCTAAGCTTCTGAGTATAGAAGAAGAATCAACAATACAGTAAACTTCATAACCCATTTCTAATGAATTATCAAATGAGTAATAAATCATATTCACTTTAGTGGCAAAATAAGTAGCCAAAGTCTCAGCACAAGGTTGAACTACATTTGATGAGGGAAATAGTCAAATTATAATGCATAAACCAAACAGCTTTCTAAGATTAGGCTTTTCAAAACTCACTAAAGTTGAGTAATACCTTCTTCTTGCCAGATCTAGACTATTTTTATATTGTTTTAATTGAATTTTCCAATTCAACCTAAACAATCATCTGCAGTTTTTCACCACCATCACTCTAACTTAAGACAATTCCTTTTCAGGTCTAATAATTCTGTTGTAAACCAAGGAGACCTCACCTTCCTATTCAATCTTCTCTCTCAGGAGCTACTCATCTAAAACTTTCAAAATGGAAGATTTCCAATAAAATGTCGGGGTCATTTACAGACTTAGCCAATAAAGGACCAATACTGTATCATCAATTTTTCCTCTTCCAATTTTTGTTTTTCTAAAAAAAAAAAAAAAAAAAGAGGGTGCAATTGAGATAAGGAAAAACTCAATGTGAATGTACAATGATAGTGATCAGACTAAAGGTTATTATAGATGTTATAAATATATTATAAATGTTGATTTGTAGTAGTCACAAATTAATGGCTGGTGTTAATTGTTTTAGTACTGTATTATTTTCAGGTGCTATTTGATAGGCTGCTGTATCACCCTTAAAGCACATTACAGGCTGTTGAGCATATGCTTAAGACATGGTGCTGTCATTTAGTTTGTTCTCACAGCCGGCTGCCGTGGAACTCTGGCTCATACAAAATAAACAGAATTGAAAAAAAAAATGTGTCAACTGGATGAATGATCACCACAAAGGATTATTATTTTTAAGACGGAGAGAGCAGTTTGTGATGTTTGGGGCAAAAAATGGAATCCAGAGGTTTAAATCTTATGCAGAATTGATCAGGTAATTGCTGCTTAGCTCTCAGTAATCACATTTCCAGCAAGCCAAGGCTTTTTTCCTTGGTGCAAAATTCAGGTGGAGAGCTTTTCACATTTACTCTTAATCCTGAAGTTTAACATTGCTTTAGGGTTAAGCAGGGAAAGTTGAGTGGTATTGCATTACTACAGGGCTCTGTACTAGCCCAGAAATCACGACGGGATGCCTTTTTGTGTAGCTGCTGCTTTATGCTGGGGGGGGGGGGGGGGTGGTGGTGGAATGGTTTACCACAGCCACAGTAACCTATGAGCCACTTCCTCTGACAGTAGTATATTGAGTGTGGTAGTACCTATGAATCATTAAGTTTATTGAGTTTGCCTAACTTCATTACTGGTGAGGTGGCCCTGAACCCCTGTTTCTCTCTGAATTAACCTTCATGTCTTCGCAACACCAATACAGCTTGTGGCAGAAGTGATTGCAGTATAGCTGAAGGTGAGTTATAGTTGGGCGCAGTAGGCCTTTCGCTGAAGTTGGCTAACTGATCTCAGTATAGAATGTATCCACAACAACCATGGACTCAGTTTATGATTAATTAATGCATGCATTTTATTTCTCAAAAACTAGCCCCATTGTGGCTCAAAGACCAAAAGTTTCCCTCTTTGATGCATAGCACTGATTTACCTTCCACTACTAAACTTAACATTTTCTAATGTACAGGAGGTGAGCCTTTTTTTTTTTTCAAATAAAGGAAAACTCTGGCATGACAGGGCATCCGATGAAGTTAAGAGGAAATAGGTTTAGGAGGAATCTAAGAAAATACATTTTCATGGAAAGGGTGGTGAATGTGTGGAATGGCCACCCGCTGGAGGTCATGGAGATGAGGACTGTGTCAGAAATTAAGAAAGCGTGAGACCCCTTAGGAAAGAATAGTTAGTGGTTATTGAGGATAGGTCACTTGGCCCTTAGCTGCTGTCATGTTTGCATGTAGGTCAAATTCTACAACCCCATAGAATCAGCTTTAATCATGTCTGTGTTCAGCTGGCTTTACTGTTTCTTTCTTTGCAACACTGTGCTTGAGAGGTAGTCAGACTTGAGGGAGGGAGGGAGGAGAAAGTGGGTCCCTTAAAAAAAAAAAAAGGAAGTGTGAATAATTAACTGCACATATGGCTGGAAGAGGTATGTGTGAGCCAGGAGGCTGTGTTTGTGATAAAGGCAGTGTGACTGTTTATAACTGTTAGTAGATGTAGGCTGCACTGTAGCTGGTAGCTGTATAGCACTTTAAACAAGTGTTTCTTTTTCCAAACAGCAGAAACGTTAAAGTTGGATGTAACACCAAAAACAAATGCAGCATGGGTCTGGCAGTTGCCAAATTTTATAAAGAAATATTTATTTACTGCATTTGTATCCCACATTTTCCCACCTAGTTGCAGGCTCAATGTGGCTATCTGTTATGGCATTGCCGTGTCAGATACAGTTGATGAAGCAAAGAGATTAAGGATGGAAAGAAGTGTTAAGAAAATAGATATGGAAAGATGACTTTCAGGTTGAGGTGGATTGGTAAGGTGGTATAGTTAGGCTATGGGTCCTTTTGTAGGCCTTATTGAAGAGATACATCTTCAGGGATGTACGAAAATTGGATATTTCGTCGATTGTTTTTAGATCAGCTAGTAGTGCGTTCCACAACTGTGTACTTACATAGGAGAAGGGGGTCACATGTATAAGCTTGTATTTTAGTCCTTTACAGCTGGGGAAGTGTAGATTCAGAAATTTACGGGATGATCTTTTGGCATTTCTGGGAGACAGGTCCACAAGGTTTAGCATGTAGATCAGGGCATCGTGGATGATTTTGTTTATGATCGTGCAGATCTTGAAAGTGGTCCGTTCTTTAAGTGGGAACCAGTGGAGTTTCTCGCTTAAGGGTTTTGCACTTTCGTATTTTGGTTTTCCAAATATGAGTCTGGTGGCGGCATTTTGGGCTGTTTGGAGTTGCTTGATGGTCTGTTCTTTGCAGCCAGCATACAGTGCATTGCAGTAAGCCAGATGACTTAGTACCATTGATTGTATCAGGATACGAAAGATGGATCTGGGGAAGAAAGGTTTTACTCTTTTGAGTTTCCACATGGAGTGAAACTTCTTTTTCATAGTATTCTTCACGTGGGTTTCGAGTGTGAGGTTTCGGTAGGAGTGAAACATCTTTTTCGTAGTATTCTTCACGTGGGTTTCGAGTGTGAGGTTTCAGTAGGAGTGAAATATCTTTTTCGTAGTATTCTTCACGTGGGTTTCGAGTGTGAGGTTTCGGTAGGAGTGAAAAATCTTTTTCATAGTATTCTTCATGTGGGTTTTGAGTGTGAGGTTTCGGTAAAATGGTAACTCCAAGAATTTTCAGATTGTTTGAGACTGGCAGAGAAAAAATATAGGAAACGGAATAGATGGAGAAGGGGTGTCCAAGTCCAGCTCGCACCAGGTTAGGTTTTCATGAGTTCCCTGATGAATATGGATCTTTTATTTTACTCCACTTTATTATACAAATTTAAAACACTACATAATACCTCAAGAATCACTCTACCATTCATCCTCAAGCAATCAAATGGACTGGTCTCCCAGATCTACTCTTTTGTGCATCATCATCACATAATTACCAATACCATTTCTTCTATTACGTTCCCAACATCAAAGCTTATTATACAGCGTCTCATTTATCTTAACATTTCATGCTTTATTCAACTGCTTTATGTATGACAGCTCCTCCTACAAAAAAAAGTTCAAAGTCTGGTTCAATGATCAACAGTCCTGCATAGTTTTCATAGGTGACAATACACTTATCTGACATGACAAGTTTTCCCACACATGACAAGTTTTCCCAGTTCAATTCGCAACATATTCAGTGATCAGTTTTTCTTTCAATCAAAAGTCTCTGCAGCATAGTTGTTGAATTTGTATCCCACATTTTCCCACCTATTTGCAGGCTCAATATGGCTTACATTGTTCCTTCATGGCGATTGCCATTTCCAGAGTGACAGATACAAGTGGTATTACATTAGAGCTCATGATTGGCATAGTAGATTAAACAGTCAAGTATAAAGAGTTCATAGTCGGAATTAGAGATAAAGTGGTATTGCATTAAAGTTAATTCGTCATAGAGTAGACTTTGGTAGTCAAGTATAGAGAGTTGGGATTTTTCTAGTTCAGGCTTGATATATCTAAACACTTCTTTAAAGTTTCTTTTGTTGTTAATCTGGTAGTTCTCAACTTCCAACAACCAGTTTAATCTCGCCAAGGCCCTACACAAATTTGTGTTTTGCAAATAGCGTCATCGACTATAAACAAAACACAAGGCAATGGCGGAATGTAGCAGCATTTCCAATTTTTCATTACTCAAACTAAAAACATATTGTTTAACCATTACTTGCTTAACATACCTACTTGCATATGTATTAATTTGCTTCTTGAAATTATTATGTTTTATTCACTTTGTTGTTTGTAAGCCACACTGAACTTGAGTCTATTTCGGGCTAATGTGGGGAATAACTGTCATGAATAAAATAAATAATAAAAATGTAAAGAAAATGAAGGTTGAATGGAATAGGTTAACAGTTATGTAATCATAATATTAGTAACAATGTAAAAAAATAAACAAACCCAAAAACCACAAACAGGAGTCTGAAATTTAACCAGGCTTTAGGTTCCTGTTTCCATTATGTACCCACATAGCCACTGGTACTTATGATTAACATCTGCTTTTTGGAAATTTTTTATTACTTCACTCATAGTACACAATTTCTGCTAGCTGTACAATTGATAAAAACAACAAAAAAAAGCAACAAGTGATAAGACACCACATGCAAGTGTTTTTCCTCTGCAAAAACAAAAAAAAAGTTCTACAACCCACATGGAATGATATTGTACATTTAACCTTAAGATGCCTGGTTAAAGAAATGATCCGAGAAATATCCTTTGAGAATTATTAAAGGCCACACCCAATATATATTTTTGCTTTCTACATATCAAGATGCACTTGCATTAGGTCTGCAATAATTAATTTCTACCTATATGCATATGACTTAATCTGTTTAGTATACAATACTGCTTTACTGTTCCATTTTAATTGCATCCAACACCCCCTGGATTACTAAGAAACCAGTCAAGGTTGGTAAAATGGGAATCAAATTCCTGATCGTAGTGAAGATCAAGACAAACATCTCTCTTCCTCAATCTGCACAGTGGTTGGAAATAAAAATCAGTCGCTGTAGTGTGGCACGTGGGGGTCTATTTAGTATAAAAGGCTTTAACAGTTATTAAAATGATTTTACAAGAACCATCAAAACCAATTAAAAAAAAATTTGTTAGAACTAAAAAAAGCAGCAAATTACATTGTGATAAGATTTCTAGTTCCACTAGGTCATGCGTTTATGCTGAAAAATCAATTTCGTTTAAATTACATTATTGTTTGGCAGGGAGGATGAGAACCCCTGAACATTTCTGAAAAACATAGTATTGCACTCAGTTTTCGGTACAGCAGAGGCCTACCGAAATGCACATTACTGGTAATACTGAAGGAAATTTGCAGGGCACCCGTTGGGTTACAAATGAACATAACACGCAAAAAAAAAAAAGCTTTAATGTTAAAGAATGATTCCCTAACTACTATTAATTTTCATAAACAAAACTACAAAAACTGAAGTAACCTGACATGGTTATACCGATTCATCAGAAATGTACAAAACAAGGAGTCTTTCCCATAACTGGCTGCTAAATGCATTCACATTTTACAGCAGACATTTGCAGACGATGTTTTTCGCGCAGTGGAATAAAAGCTATAAGACAACATTTATACAATGTAAAAATTGTTCTACTGAGGCAACTTCTTTCCACTCACAATAACTGCTCAGTCCTGTTTCACGTCTTTTAAAGCTTGAAGCCGCTCAAGTAGAGGTGGGTGGGAGTAATGCCACATAGAAAAAATCCAGTCCGATACAGGAAACCCTAAGTTATCTTTGTTTAATTTTATCAGGGCAGAGTACAGATCTTTAGCTTTTCCAAGGTTCTTTGCAAATGCATCAGCTTGGAATTCAAATCGTCGGCTTAGGACAGTCAGGCAGAAGGAGAGAACCTGGAGAGAAAAAAAAAAAAAATACACAAAAGGCTTGAGTCTGCAAATCATTTATGAAGTGGCCAAGTGGTTAGGGTGGTGGACTTTGGTCCTGGGGAACTGAGCTCGATTCCCACTTCAGGCACAGGCAGCTCCTTGTGACTCTGGGCAAGTCACTTAACCCTCCATTGCCCCATGTAAGCCGCATTGAGCCTGCCATGAGTGGGAAAGCGCAGCGTACAAATGTAACAAAAATAAAATAGATACTATTGGAGATTCTACATGGAATGTTGCTACTATTGGAGATTCTACATGGAATGTTGCTATTCCACTAGCAACATTCCATGTAGAAGGCTGCGCAGGCTTCTGTTTCTGTGAGTCTGACGTCCTGCACGTCAGACTCACAGAAGCAGAAGCCTGCGCGGCCACATTGGTGATCTGCAAGGGCCGACTTCTACATGGAAGAATAGCAACATTCCATGTAGAATCTCAAATAGTAGCGACAGTGGAAGAGTGGCGGCCTAGTGGTTAGGGTGGTGGACTTTGGTCCAGAGGAACTGAGCTCGATTCCCACTTCAGGCACAGGCAGCTCCCTGTGACTCTAGGCAAGTCACTTAACCCTCCATTGCCCCATGTAAGCCGCATTGAGCCTGCCATGAGTGGGAAAGCGCAGCGTACAAATGTAACAAAAATAAAATAGATACTATTGGAGATTCTACATGGAATGTTGCTACTATTGGAGATTCTACATGGAATGCTGCTATTCCACTAGCAACATTCCATGTAGAAGGCTGCGCAGGCTTCTGTTTCTGTGAGTCTGACGTCCTGCACGTCAGACTCACAGAAGCAGAAGCCTGCGCGGCCACATTGGTGATCTGCAAGGGCCGACTTCTACATGGAAGAATAGCAACATTCCATGTAGAATCTCAAATAGTAGCGACAGTGGAAGAGGAGTGGCCTAGTGGTTAGGGTGGTGGACTTTGGTCCAGAGGAACTGAGCTCGATTCCCACTTCAGGCACAGGCAGCTCCCTGTGACTCTAGGCAAGTCACTTAACCCTCCATTGCCCCATGTAAGCCGCATTGAGCCTGCCATGAGTGGGAAAGCGTGGGGTACAAATGTAACAAAAAAAAAAAAAAAAAGTAAATATTTAGTGGACAACTATTTGCATAATTGTTACAAAAATAAACAAACATTCTCAAAGCTGTACCACCTCAAGTGCAACCAATTAAAAAAATTGAACAGATGTTACAATACAGATTTCTATCTTCAAGAAACACTACCATGGGCAATTAAGGAATATATCATTAATCATCCTGAAGGGGAAGAACATAAGAATAGCCATACTGGGTCAGACCAATGGTCCAGCCAGCTCAGTATCCTGCTTTCAACAGTGGTCAATTCAGGTCACAAGTACCTGGCAGAAACCCAATTAGTAGCAACATTCTATGCTACCAATCCCAGGGCAAACAGTGGCTTCCCCCATGTCCATCTCAGTAACAAGACTATGGACTTTTCCTCCAGGAACTTGCTCAAAGCTAGATACACTAACCGCTGATACCACATCCTCCGGCAGCAAGTTCCAGAGCTTAACTATTGTTTGAGTGAAAAAACATTTCATCCTATTTGTTTTAAAAGTATTTCCACATAGAAGGAACAGTTTAGTAAACTAAAAGATTCATTAAACCATCTCTTTCAATTAAGCAGCTGGCAACAATAAATTTGGGGTCAGAAGCAGTGGGTCCTGCCCATGCAATCTCATCAGTTTCTTAAATAGTGTGCATATCTTCCTGGATTAGATTTGCCACCCCATAATCAATGATTTTTTTTAATACCTGTGGGTTCTTAAACTGCAATAATATTAAAGATGAAGTCTCAGATCAGTACAGAGAGAAAAATTGCTGCCTTTTCTTACATGTCTCTATGCACCCAAATATAGTAATAGCTTTCCAAAGTGTCTTAGGACAGCGAATGGCTATAATGATGTCAGCAAGGATGACCCACCCTGCCCCAACCCAACCTCTCACTCACTCCTGTTTGGTGACTTCTCCATCCAAATGGTATTTATACCTCTGGGCTGTGCATCCCAAATGAATTTTTTTAATTATTAAAGCACAATTGCCCAGATCTGACCATTCTTCTAGCCTTGTCTTTTTTTTTTTTTTGTGTTCTATATTTTTATAATGTTCTCAGTATTGACTCTCAGTTTGCCAAGCACCAGTCAATGTCAGCTGGCACCCAAAGCGGATAAAGTCAGGACAGTCTTTTGTCTGTCTTAACTTAATCCTGGCACTTATCCAGTTAGCGGACTGAGGGCTGGTGGTGGGCATAGAGGAGTTGTTAGTTGGGAGAAGGGGGGGGATGTTATACTAAAATATTGATGATACAAGTGAATGTTTTTCTTCTGTGAATTAGACATGTTAACCAGCGTGGTGTCAGTTGAATTTAACGGTTGTATTGAAAATGTTGCTTCATCAATAAAAAATTGTTGAAACATTAAAAAATCATAACTTTAGGCAGCCCCGGCCCCCCTCCCTTCCTCAGCTCCGGCTCCCGCCATCCTCCACCCCCGCCACCCCCCTCTGTTCCTCCTGGGCCCCGCCCTCGTCTGACGTAAGTAACCTATGTAGGTTACTTACGTCAGACGAGGGCGGGACCAAGAGGAACAGAGAGACGTCCGAAGATGTGATGCGATCAGCTGTTCTTCCACGTGCTGTGCATTGCCTTCACGGGCCCGGTTTCAGATGGAGAGGGGGCCCGTTGGGGGGGGGGGGTGGCGGGAGCTGTTTTTTCTAAAAAAGTAGAAAGAGAGGGAGGGAGGGAGGGAAGGAGGGGGGCCGGGGCTGCCTAAAAAAAAGTCACGCTTTTAATGCAGGGAGGAGCGGGGAGCAGCAGCGTCCTCGGGTGTGGGGGGCGGGCAAGGCTGTCCATAAAGGACGTGTTTGTTTTGGGGGGGGTTTTTGTGCCGTTTGTGACATGCGCAGAGCAGCCAGCATAACGCTTGGCTGCTCTGTGCATGCTTTACGGGCCGATTACCGACGGTTTTAACGAAGGGTTAGTGAATGCAAGTGAGCTGCAACGAGCAGCTCATTTGCATTCCCTTTCCTTCGTGCATAGCCGTTCCGTTATGGAATTCGGTACGGAACGGCTCTAACGAGGACTTTTGTGCATCTTGCCCTCAATGTCAACCCTAAAAAACTGGGTAAGTCCTTGTTCTACCCTGATTCTTCCCCCAGAAAATGCCATGGCAGGCACAGCCAAGTCAAATGCTACTGCATACCAGCAGCACAGCTGGCCAAGGTGATTTTATTGGGTATAATTTTTCTCCCGCTTCCACTAGACTGATGAACAAGGTAACCACTTTACATGAACAGTCACAAAATCCAGACTGGCCACAGCTGCCGCAAACTGATTTATTACTATATCAAAGAAGTCAAGTGTGTTTGGTAATACCTTTTCTTTGTGAAACCATGCTGCCTATGATCCTATAGCCCACTATGTTCCTAGACAGCCAAAGGAAACATTAGCCACGGCTCTTACCTGAGCCTCCAATAGCCCTAGACTTTTTGCTCTAAAATATTTCAGTACGAGTCTGGTGTCTTCAGACTCACAAAATTGACTCCAGCCATAATTAGCAAGGGTCTGGAGGTGGAATTTGCTCTACTAAAGACGTGATCTGTAGTGCAGAACGGCAATTAGCAAGAATCTTATCAGGAACGCAGTAGAATGACCTTGGCAGCTTTTCTAGTAAGTCTAAGATGGAATGTGAAAAACAAGAGGAGAAAGGAGACAGAAGAAATAAGGATGGATTCATTTACTGCCACTGCTGGGGTTTTGCTCATTCTACAGAGAGAGACAAACCACACAAAAACTAAACTATTTCCTAGCGCAGAATGACGTTACCAGGACTTGCAGTTTATGCACTAAGGGGTAGATGCAAGAAAGTGGCAAAATTTAGGCTCTAAGATGATATGAACCAAGCGCAAATTCTAACATGACAGTTCTGTGCAGAATTGACATTATAGAACACTAGTGCACGTCCGCAGTTTTGCTCCTAAGTTTATGCCATGTCAATGGCTGTTGGCAGGTTGACACATAACTCCTAGTACTCTATAACCTGCGTGGCCTAGCTCCTTGGCATGCCCCTGATCCACATCAACACTGTCGCTCTAGAAATCGGCGCCAAGGGCAGTTGTGCGTACAAATACTACTTTTGGTGCCAATTAACCAATTCAAGCCAATAATAATTGACTGTTAATTTCATAATTAGCTGTAGCCAGGACTTACCCACCAGGGAATAGCTGGGCACTTGCCTGCCTGATGGAAAGGGGCATACCTCACGGGTCACCTGGATAGGATTTTAGATAGTGCTGGGGAGAAGCCAGCTGTCTTGGTCCTTGTGGGTACCGACAACATAAGAAAATGTGGGAGGGATGTTCTGGAAGCTCTTAGGTAGAAAGCTGAAATCCAGATCCTCCAGGGTAGCATTTTCCAAGAATGCTCCCCATTCCATGTGCAGGACCCCAGAGGCAGGCAGAACGCCGCAGTTTCAATGCACGGTTGAGACAATGGTGGAGGGATGAAGGATTTAGATGTGTTAGGAAATGGGCAACATTCTGGGAAAGGGAGAGCCTGCATTTATGTTATTTTTACCAGTATTTTCACTGCTTATAGAATCTGGCACAAGGCTGGAGGAGATAAGTGAGGATGGGTAGGAACAGGTTAGATTCCAGTGGGATGGGCTTGATTTGTCCCCTTGCAACTCTCTAGTACTGGGCCAAATTGACAAGTTAAAGAATGCTAAGTCACTTGGACTGGATGGTATACACCCAAGGGTATTGAGAGAAGTCAAACATGAAATTGCTGATATGCTGTTAGTGATCTGTAACTTGTTAAAATCATCTGTAGTGCTTGATTGGAGAGTGGCCCACGTAACGCCAATTTTTAAAAAGGGTTCCAGGGGCGATCCGGGAAATTACAGACCAGCAAGCCTGATCAGTGCCGGCCAAAATAGTGGAAACTATTATAAAGAATAAGATTACGGAACATGTAGACAAACATGGGTAATGGGACAGAGTCAGCATGGGTTCAGCCAAGGGAAGTCTTACCTCATCGATCTGCTTCATTTCTTTGAAGGTGTGAATAAACATGTGGATAAAGGCGAGCCGGTTGATGTAGTGTATCTAGATTTACAGAAAGCTTTTGACAAAGTTCCTCATGAGAGTCCTGAGAAAATTAAAAAGTCATGGGATAGGTGGCACTGTCCTTCTGTGGATTAGGAATTGGTTACTGGACAGAACACAGAGGGTTGGGTTAAATGGCCTTTTTTTTCCCAATGGAGGAGGATGAATAGTGGAGTGCCCCAGGGATCTGTACTGGGAACGGTGTTATTTAACATACTTATAAATGATCTGGAAATGTGAACGACGAGTGATGCACATTGGGAAGAATAATCCAGATCATAGATGCTAGAGTCCACCTTAAGAGTCAGCACCCAAGAAAAACATCTGTCATTGTAGACAATACACTGAAATCTTCTGCCAAGTGTGTGGCGGCAGCCAATAACGCAAACAGGATGCTAGGAATTATTAGAAAAGGGATGCAAAATAAGACCAAGAATATTATAATGCCTCTGTATCGCTCCATGGTGCGACCTCACCTTGAGGACCATGTTCAATTCTGGGGCTGTATCTCAAAAAAGATATAGCAGAATTAGACAAGATTCAAAGAAGAGTGACCACAATAATAAAGGGGATGGAACTCTTCCAATATGAGGAAAGGCTAAAGACGTTAGGGCTGTTCAGCTTGGAAGACAGACGGATGACAGGAGATATGATTGAGGTCTATAAAATCCTGAGTGGTATAGAACGGGTGTAAGTGAATCAATTTTTCACTCATTCAAAAAGTACAAACATGGGACACTCAATAAAATTATATGGAAATACTTTTAAAACAAATAGAAGGAAATATTTAAGAAATGCAATCCTGCACATCCTTACAGCTATTTTACAAGAGGCCCCAATTCTGAAATTTTGATTTAGTAACCTATGAATGTGGGTGAATGGTTTAAGCATTGTAATAATTTTGTAGTATAAGGGTGAGGGTGGTCCAATAGCTTCAACTCCAGCAGAGCCTCTGAAGTTATGAATGTTTGGCAATCTATGAAACTAGCGCCAAAACAGACCTAACATCCATAGCATTGGCCTACCTACCGTATTTTTCGGACTATAAGACGCACCTAGGTTTTCGAGGAGGAAAATAAATTTTGAAGCAAAAAGTGTGGCGGAGATCTGCTGGAGGACCACAGGTTGTGCAACAATCTTGTATGGGGGCAGCCCTCACGGAAAGGAAGTTACATCAGAGGAAGGCGGGACGCGCTGAGAGGGAAGGGAAGCGACGAGAAGGCAAGCCTGCCTGCTGCTTTTACTGCTGGTTCACCGTGACTTTGGTCGCAACGCTTGCCTCGGCCCAAGACCGGCCCTCCCCCCCCCCCCCCCCACAGCAAGCAGGTATACTACGTTCGGACTATAAGACGCACCCACATTTTCCTCCCAAATTTGGGGGAAAAAAGTGCGTCTTATAGTCTGAAAAATACGGTAATTGTTTTCATGATCAGTAATCCTGCCTGTGCCTTTCTCCCAGCAACTTCCCATAAAGGTGAAAATTGTCAACGTTTAAACTTCAGTGTAGGGGGTGAGAAATTACAGTCCCTGTTCAACTAATGGAGGTAGTGACCTCTGACTCAATATTTTTGTGATAGAAATACCTACCAAAAGCCAACACCACAAAATCCCATCCTAAGACTGTCAGTAGAAATGTTTCTTGGGTGTTGGCAACCTCATTTACACCCTGAAGCAGCACAAATCCTATATAATAAAACGCACCTCCAACATTCTGAAGCCGAGAAAGTGAAGCCTTCAAGCCTTGAAGGAGATGGAGCCTTAGAGCGCACGAATGCTTCAAGGCTTCACTTTCTCACACACACACGCTCACTCTCTGTCTCTCACCCACACTCTGTCTCTCTCTCTCTGAGGAAAGGGGGACATGGAACTCGCAGGTGAGGAGGGAGAGGAGAGGAGAGAGAGAGGGAGGGAGGCCTGCACCTCGGACGGAAGGGGGGCCTGGAACGCGGAGGGGAAGGAAGGAAGGAAGGAAGGAGGAGGTCATGGAACTCGGAGCCCCACACACACACTCACTCTCTCTCACACAAACACACACTGAGGCATATTTTCAAAGCACTTAGCCTTACAAAGTTCCATAGGTTTCTATGGAACTTTGGAAGGCTAAGTGCTTTGAAAATATGCCTCACTGTCTCTCACTCATTACTATTTGCTTGTTATATTAATAATCATGCTTTATCATTATCATGTTACCCAAGATCCTTCTGTAATACTAAATGTTTATTTCATATATATCTCCACTATTCATGATGTATTGTAAGCCACATTGAGCCTGCAAAGAGGTGGGAAAATGTGGGATACAAATGCAATAAATAAATAGATTACAAACTGTTAATATCAGAAGTATTTCATATTTTTGATTTTTACCTCATTGTAAGGTGAAAAAATGAACTGGAATATTATCATTAGGCCGATCAGTGTCGGCTGGTGATCATAAAACCCAAATGCAGCAAATAGCTCCTTCCGACCAATTAAAGCAGCAAACAGGAAAAAGCAGAGAAAAGAGTTCATCTGGAAAATAAAACAGTAATCATCAGACCTTAAACTACATCTGGAGTCCATTTCAAATCACAACAATTCAAGTTTTCTGTTGATAATTACGCATTTTGCAGACAGAAACAAAAAAAAGGCAAAGATCTGCCACAGAAATGGCAAATCAAAAGAAAAAAAGCAGATCAAAAAAAGACAAAAAAATAGAACAGGAGGGTAACAGAAGAAGTGGTTTATTACAAGTTACCCGACGTGGCCACGTTTCGCCCTCAGGCTGCGTCAGGGGTAAAAAAAACTACAAAATAAAAATACATAATGAGTAAAACATAAACTTCACCATTGTATATTTGATAATAAAACATATCTAAAAACACTATCACATCATATAAAATAAAAACAGATCAAATCTAAAAACATAATACAATAAAATATAATATCAAATCAATATCAGTTAAAAACATTCAGATTAAATATGCATGCAATAAAATAATAATTTTAATACAAGACATGATATCAACACAAAATATAATAATATCAACACTAAATGTATATCAATAGAACTGCATCGGACAAATAGGTGGAGATATACAACACTAAAATAACTAAATGACCATACATACTAAATATCACCTACCTTATTAGGTAGGTGATATTTAGTATGTATGGTCATTTAGTTATTTTAGTGTTGTATATCTCCACCTATTTGTCCGATGCAGTTCTATTGATATACATTTAGTGTTGATATTATTATATTTTGTGTTGATATCATGTCTTGTATTAAAATTATTATTTTATTGCATGCATATTTAATCTGAATGTTTTTAACTGATATTGATTTGATATTATATTTTATTGTATTATGTTTTTAGATTTGATCTGTTTTTATTTTATATGATGTGATAGTGTTTTTAGATATGTTTTATTATCAAATATACAATGGTGAAGTTTATGTTTTACTCATTATGTATTTTTATTTTGTAGTTTTTTTACCCCTGACGCAGCCTGAGGGCGAAACGTGGCCACGTCGGGTAACTTGTAATAAACCACTTCTTCTGTTACCCTCCTGTTCTATTTTTTTGTCTTTTTTAATTACGCATTTTGTGCAACAGTTATTTTAAAAAATGAAATTAGTAGCATTTTCAGGGCTGGAAAATCTTTTGAAAATTAGGTGCCAAATAAAGTTTTAAAAGCCAGGACTTCAGTTCCTTTCTGAGGTCCAGAAGCAGGGGGCTTCTGTGGATCACGTGCACAGTGCTTACCCGAGCGATATTGAAAAAAAAAAAAAAAGGGAGGGGGATGTGAACTCAGTCCCTTTCTCCAGTATCCCCCTCCATCCCCAGCAAAATCATCTCACCTTTTCCTCCCTCCAACTATATAATCATCATCCCTTCTTCCCCTCCCCCTCCCAACATTCCCAATCAAAGACTTTGCCACAAGCTGCGAACTGGCATAGGACAGTTGCCCTGAGTTGTCTCTGTAGTCTGGCCTGATTAGGGCCTTCTGATTAAAGTATTTTAAGTACAATGTCCAGAATTTTAACACTGATCTTCCATGAAACAAGCAGCCAATGGAACTTCTCCAGTTCTAAATGGGCTCTTATCCCAGCTCCTGCCAATAAGCTTGCTGATGCTCTGAATAATCTGAAGGCATCACAGGAGACCAAGTGGAAGGCACTCGTGTAAAGAACTGCAGTAATCTAGTGCACTTTTAACATCAGCATGGATGACAATGGTCAGATCTTTCCCAAACTGAAGTGCAAATAGCAGGAAGCCTGATATTTCACTGACCAATCAGAGTCTTAAAACTGAAAGTCACAAATTTAGATTTAAGCTGGAATGATATTAATGCATTAAAAATGCAGACAACCTGAAGAGATTTTGGGCCCAGTAAGGTAATGTAGAACACCTAGATGAAAAGTCTTCTGGCTGGTTCCATGAAAAGATATCACAACATTCAAAATGAAAAAGGAGTCTACATCAAGTGCCACAGCTTTTCAGATAAACAGTGAAAAGCACACGTACGTGCATTAAACCTAGGAACAAAAGGCGGCTGAAATAGGACAAGTTCTGAAACTACATTTCACCCCAACTTAGTTCAGAGCAAGGGGTCTTTACATGATTATCTAATCTACCATAACCTCCGTTTAGCAATAAGCTGACAACTGAGAGCGCCTTATTCTGGCCAACATGGGCTAGTAGTTAGCCTGGAAAGGGTATGATACATACCTGTAGCAGTTGTTCTCCGAGGACAGCAGGCTGATTGTTCTCACGACTGGGTGACGTCCGCGGCAGCCCCCACCAACCGGAAAGAAGCTTCGCGGGACGGTCGGCACGCAGGGCACGCCCACCGCGCATGCGCGGCCGTCTTCCCGCCCGTGCGCGACCGCTCCCGCCAGTTGAATGACTAGCAAAAGATGAAACACACAACTCCAAAGGGGAGGAGGGAGGGTAGGTGAGAACAATCAGCCTGCTGTCCTCGGAGAACAACTGCTACAGGTATGTATCATACCCTTTCTCCGAGGACAAGCAGGCTGCTTGTTCTCACGACTGGGGTATCCCTAGCTCTCAGGCTCACTCAAAACAATAACCCAGGTCAATTGAACCTCGCAACGGCGAGGGTACAACAGAAATTGACCTACGAAGAACAACTAACTGAGAGTGCAGCCTGACCAGAATAAATTCGGGTCCTGGAGGGTGGAGTTGGATTTACACCCCAAACAGATTCTGCAGCACCGACTGCCCGAACCGACTGTCGCGTCGGGTATCCTGCTGGAGGCAGTAATGAGATGTGAATGTGTGGACAGATGACCACGTCGCAGCCTTGCAGATCTCTTCAATAGTGGCTGACTTGAAGTGGGCCACCGACGCTGCCATGGCTCTGACACTATGAGCCGTGACATGACCCTCAAGAGTCAGCCCAGCCTGGGCGTAAGTGAAGGAAATGCAATCTGCTAGCCAATTAGAGATGGTGCGTTTCCCGACAGCGACCCCTAGCCTGTTAGGGTCGAAGGAAATAAACAATTGGGCGGACTGTCTGTTGGGCTGTGTCCGCTCCAAGTAGAAGGCCAATGCTCTCTTGCAGTCCAATGTGTGCAACTGACGTTCAGTAGGGCGGGTATGCGGCCTGGGGAAGAATGTTGGCAAGACAATTGACTGGTTAAGATGGAACTCCGACACCACCTTCGGCAGGAACTTTGGGTGGGTGCGGAGCACTACTCTGTTGTGATGAAATTTGGTATATGGAGCATGAGCTACCAGGGCTTGAAGCTCACTGACCCTACGAGCTGAAGTAACTGCCACCAAGAAAATGACCTTCCAGGTCAAGTACTTCAGATGGCAGGTATTCAGTGGCTCAAAAGGAGGTTTCATCAGCTGGGTGAGGACGACGTTGAGATCCCATGACACAGTAGGAGGCTTGATAGGGGGCTTTGACAAAAGCAAACCTCTCATGAATCGAACGACTAAAGGCTCTCCAGAGATGGCTTTACCTTCCACACGATAATGGTAAGCACTAATCGCACTAAGGTGATTCCTTACTGAGTTGGTCTTGAGGCCAGACTCCGATAAGTGCAGAAGGTATTCAAGCAGGTTCTGTGCAGGGCAAGAACGAGGTTCTAGGGCCTTGCTCTCACACCAGACGACAAACCTCCTCCACTTGAAAAAGTAACTCTTTTTAGTGGAATCCTTCCTAGAGGCAAGCAAGACCCGGGAGACACCCTCAGACAGACCCAACGCAGCGAAGTCTACGCCCTCAACATCCAGGCCGTGAGAGCCAGGGATTGAAGGTTGGGATGCAGCAACGCTCCGTCGTTCTGCGAAATGAGAGTCGGAAAACACTCCAATCTCCACGGTTCTTCGGAGGACAACTCCAGAAGAAGAGGGAACCAGATCTGACGGGGCCAAAAGGGCGCTATCAGAATCATGGTGCCTCGGTCTTGCTTGAGTTTCAGTAAGGTCTTCCCCACCAAAGGTATGGGAGGATAAGCATACAGGAGGCCGGTCCCCCAATAAAGGAGAAAGGCATCTGACACTAGCCTGCCGTGTGTCTGAAGTCTGGAACAGAACAGAGGCAGCTTGTGGTTGGTCTGAGAGGCGAAAAGATCCACCGAGGGGGTGCCCCACTCTCAGAAGATCTTGCGTACCACTCTGGAATGGAGCGACCACTCGTGCGGTTGCATGACTCTGCTCAGTCTGTCGGCCAGACTGTTGTTTACGCCTGCCAGGTACGTGGCTTGGAGAAGCATGCTGTGCCGGCATGCCCAGCGCCACATCCCGACGGCTTCCTGACACAGGGGGCGAGATCCGGTGCCCCCCTGCTTGTTGACGTAATACATTGCAACCTGATTGTCTGTCCGAATTTGGATAATTTGGCAGGACAGCCGATCTCTGAAAGCCTTCAGTGCGTTCCAGATCGCTCGGAGCTCCTGGAGGTTGATCTGCAGATCCTTTTCCTGGAGGGACCACATACCCTGGGTGTGAAGCCCATCGACATGGGCTCCCCACCCCAGGCGAGATGCATCCGTTGTCAGCACTTTCGTGGGCTGCGGAATTTGAAACGGACGTCCCAGGGTCAAATTGGTCCGTATGGTCCACCAGAGCAGTGAAGTGCGGCAACTGGTGGAGAGGCGGATGACATCCTCTAGATTCCCGGTGGCTTGGAACCACAGGGAAGCTAGGGTCCATTGAGCAGATCTCATGTGAAGACGAGCCATGGGAGTCACATGGACTGTGGAGGCCATATGACCCAGAAGTCTCAACATCTGCCGAGCCGTGATCTGCTGAGACGCTCTGGTCTGCGAAGCCAGGGCCAAGAGATTGGTGGCCCTCGCTTCGGGAAGGTAGGCCTGAGCCGTCTGGGAAGTCAGCAGCGCTCCTATGAATTCCAGAGACTGAGTTGGCTGGAGATGGGACTTTGGGTAATTTATCACAAACCCCAGCAGCTCCAGAAGTTGAATAGTGCACTGCATGGACCGGAGGGCTCCTGCCTCCGAGGTGTTCTTGACCAGCCAATCGTCGAGATATGGGAACATGTGCACTCCCAGCTTGCGCAGGTAGGCCGCTACCACCACGAGGCACTTTGTAAACACTCGTGGGGCAGAGGCGAGCCCAAAGGGCAGCACACAATACTGAAAGTGCCGTGCGCCCAGGCGGAATCTGAGATACTGTCTGTGAGCTGGCAGTATCGGGATGTGAGTGTATGCGTCCTTTAAATCCAGGGAACATAGCCAATCGTTTTTCTGAATCATTGGCAGAAGGGTGCCCAAGGAAAGCATCCTGAACTTTTCTTTGACCAGGAATTTGTTCAGGCCTCTCAGGTCTAGGATGGGACGCATCCCCCCTGTTTTCTTTTCCACAAGGAAGTACCTGGAATAGAATCCCTGCCCTTCCTGCCCGGGTGGTACGGGCTCGACCGCATTGGCGCTGAGAAGGGCGGAGAGTTCCTCTGCAAGTACCTGCTTGTGATGGGAGCTGAAAGACTGAGCTCCCGGAGGACAATTTGGAGGCAGGGAGGCCAAATTCAGGGCGTATCCGCACCGCACTATTTGGAGAACCCACCGGTCGGAGGTTATGAGAGGCCACCTTTGGTGAAAGAATTTTAACCTCCCTCCGACCGGCAGGTCGTCCGGTACGGACACTTGTAGGGCGGCTATGTTCCCGTGGATCCAGTCAAAAGCCCGTCCCCGGCTTTTGCTGTGGAGGCGCAGGGGGCTGCTTAGGCGCACGCTGTTGACGGGAACGAGCGCGCTGGGGCTGTCCCTGTGCCTGACGAGGCCTTCGGGCCGGCTGGTTGTACCTACGCTTCGCAAAAGAATAGGGTGCAGCCTGCCGGGCCCGGGAAAAACGCCCGCCCGTGGGGGTGGGTGCTGAAGGCGCCCGGTGGGAGAGCTTGTCGAGAGCGGTTTCCCGCTGATGCAGTTGGTCAACCATCTGCTCGACCTTCTCACCAAAAATGTTATCCCCCTGGCAAGGGACGTCAGCCAGTCTCTGCTGGGTGCGGTTGTCCAGGTCAGAGGCACGCAGCCATGAGAGCCTGCGCATCACTATACCTTGGGCCGCAGCACGAGATGCCACGTCACAGGTGTCAAAAATCCCCCTGGACAGGAACTTTCTGCACGCCTTCAGCTGCCTGACCACCTCCTGATATGGCCTGGACTGCTCCGGCGGGAGCTTATCGACCAGGTCCGCCAGCTGTTGCACATTGGTCCGCATGTGGATGCTCATATAGAGCAGGTAGGATTGGATGCGGGTCACGAGCATGGAGGATTGGTAGGCCTTCCTCCCAAACGAGTCCAGAGTGCGAGACTCCCGCCCCGGGGGCGCCGAGGCGGTATCCCTCGAACTCCGTGCCCTCTTGAGAGCAGAATCCACGACCGCTGAGTCATGGGGCAACTGGGGCCGCATGAGCTCTGGGTCAGAGTGGATCCTGTACTGGGACTCTGCTTTCTTGGGAATGGTGGGGTTAGTTAATGGTCGCACCCAGTTCCGAAGCAGCGTCTCCTTCAGGACATTGTGCAGCGGTACCGTGGAGGACTCTCTAGGTGGTGATGGATAGTCGAGGACCTCGAGCATCTTGGCCCTCGGCTCTTCCACAGAGACCACGGGGAAGGGAATGCTGATAGACATATCCCGCACAAAGGAGGCAAAGGAGAGACTCTCAGGAGGAGAGAGTTTCCTCTCCGGTGACGGCGTGGGGTCCGAGGGAAGGCCCGTAGACTCCTCTGAGGAGAAATATCTCGGGTCCTCCTCTTCCCCCCACGAGTCCTCATCCTCGGTATCGGACATTAGCTCATGTAGCTGAGTCCGGTACCGGGCCCGGCTCGACGTCGAGGCACCGAGGTCTCGGTGTCGTCGAGCGGTGGACTCCCGCGCCGGCGGGGACGGAGCTCCCTCCATCGACGTCGACGGGGACTCCACCTGCGTGGCGGTCGAGACCGGCACCGCAAGCGGCGGCGGTGTCGACAGCCCCGGCGCCGGGCTAGAGCTCGCCGGCGCCACAGTCATCGGCGTCGGGGGCGCAAGCACCCCCGACGCCGGCACAGCCTGGCGCATCAGCCCTTCCAGGATCCCCGGAAGGATGGCTCTGAGGCACTCGTCCAGGCCCGCTGCCGGGAAAGGCGGTGGGGCCGGTAAGGGTGTCGGTGCCAGAAGCTGCTGGGGGCCAGGAGACGGCACCGAGGTGCCGGAACCCCGACGCGTCGGTACCTCCACCACCGACGGAGATCTCTCCTCTCTGCGATGACGCTTCGGCGTCGACTCCTCTTCAGGGTGCACCGAGGGCTCCCGGTGACGGCGCTTTTTGTCCTTTTTCCGGTGCACGTCACTGGCGCCGGAGGGCATGGAGGAGGAGGAGGTCGATCCCCCTCGGTCTCGAGGTACCGGGTCCGACAGGGTTCGGTCCCGTGGCTCACGAGCTGAGGGAGTGACCGGGGCCGACTGCCCACGCGGCCTCTCAACCCCACTCTCACCGGCGGACCGGCGGGCCGACGGGACCTGTTCTCCTGGGGTCGCTGCCATCGGTGCCGATGTCTCGGGCATCGATACCGGTACCGAAGAACCGGCCTTCGATACCGATGCCGTCGAGGTCGACGTCGAGGGGCCGGCGCAAGTTCCAAAAAGACGGTCCCGTAGAACTTGCCTCGCAACCTGAGTCCGTTTCCGGAGACCGAGACACAAAGCACACGACTTGAGATTGTGCTCCGGCCCGAGGCACTGGAGGCACCAAGCGTGGGTGTCGGTCTGCGAGATCGGCCGGCCGCAGCGACCACACTTTTTAAATCCACTCGGGACCTTCGAGGACATCGACGGAAAAATCGCGTCGGCGAAGTCAAAGTCGGCAATGGTGGCTAAAATCACACCACGAAAAAACAAACCGACCGAGCGGCCACTAGGCCGCAACGTGGCGTCCCCGCTAGAAGCGAGGGAAAAGGGGAGCGCGTGCTCCACACGCGCGAAATCCCTTTTTTTTTTTTTTTAACAATACAAAAGAAAAGAGGAAACCGAACGGGAATCCAAAAGCGACGATCCGCGTAAACGCGGTCGATAAATCCGGCGGCTGAACAGAGAGAGAGGCAATTGCACAACTCTCTCCAGTCGCGGAAAAAAAGTAACTGGCGGGAGCGGTCGCGCACGGGCGGGAAGACGGCCGCGCATGCGCGGTGGGCGTGCCCTGCGTGCCGACCGTCCCGCGAAGCTTCTTTCCGGTTGGTGGGGGCTGCCGCGGACGTCACCCAGTCGTGAGAACAAGCAGCCTGCTTGTCCTCGGAGAATGTCTATTTGCTATCACGCCATATTAAAATGCTTCATTTCTCTCATAAGATGTTTTTTTTTTTATCTCGTCATCTCTTCCATTGCTCTATTCTCCTTTACTTACACTTAACTTTAGTGCTACATCTTAGTTTACTGTTTATATGTCTGTTGACACGGAGTGGAAGAAAGGTGAAAATTCTCATGGCACTTCTGTAATTCTGCAGATAAACTTAAGCTCCCTCCCATGCCACCAAGAAAAAAGTCTCAGATCGGACCTCGATGTCCCTATCCGCTGCTCAGTTACCTGGCTGATGACTATGTTCTTCACGGTATGACCCAGCTTCCAGTGGCCCAGCTCGTGGCCGAGCACAGCTAAAACCTCCTGATTATTGCAGCCTTGCTTCTTATTCTGGTTCTAGAATAGGAATAAATTAGTCAGGTACTATGATTTGTTACACAAACCTGTTTTGCTTACTTCTAATACAATAACCTGTAAAGCAATTTGTTTGATCTGTGCAACATGGTATACAGCACTAACCAAATGCAGACTAGCACACAGGCAAGGGAAACCCAAAGCAGCTCCGTTACCAAGCCTTCTACCAGGCATTGTCTAGAAAGCAAGGGGCCGGATGCAGCAAGCTTGCATTAAAGCCGTAAGCCGACGGCTTAGCGAAGTTTCCTAAAGCAAGTGTAATACCATATTTTTGCTCACCAACGTAATACAGAAATTAATGCAAATAGGAGCTATGCAAAACTTATATAATAATTAGGGAGAGTGCACACAGGGTTCTGTGCTAAGGTGCAACAAGCAATATGCACATATCTGAGCAGATAAACATGTATCGGCACACATGCTGACATGCTATTCCAGCACATGCACAGATGTGTGACAATATAATTGTTTTCCTACTCAGAACACCTCAACTCTTCCAGCACCCCCTCCACTACAGGTGTGTTGGGTGGGGGCAGTGTTTTGAGGTCATGAAGACCATGAAAAAAAGTTGTGGCCCTGTATGACTGCAGCAAGACATGAAATCCTCACAGATGATGTTACGGAATAAGCAAACCTTCCTATGCCTGCTCAGACTTGACATTAAAGTCCTGGTATTGTGCTCAGCCTTTTAAGTCTTCTGCACACTTCTGAAACAGCATCATTATCACTGATGTTTTTTAATATGCTGTGGGGGCTGGTGTCTAATGCAAAGCTTTACGTGGGATTAGCTTCTGCATAAAACCATTTTTTTTTTAAAAATCATCTGCGTGCCGACAAAACCATGTGCCAAAGCCGGGCTCACCCTGCATAATGCTTCGCTTGCTTTACTGTAATTGGCATTCAGGCTGGAACGCAGAACTACACCAATTTTCTCCCTTCTGTAGTAAGTTTTACTTGTTTTAAAATGTAAACATTAATTTACAGCGTTGATGTGTTTGCGCTCAGTCTATAATCTTTCGAGGCTTTTATTGCACCTGCTCAGGTGCAAGAAGCGTGTGTGCATGCAAGGACGGACGCCGCAGCAGGGAAAGCTTACACCAACTTTGGATCCGACGTCTGCATTTTCACCTACTGAGCCATCTTGAGTCTCTGCCTGCAAGTCTGCATTGGGGCCTTCCTTCTCCTCCTTGTTTAATGGAGAGTAATCTTCTAGCAGAGTGTCAAACAATACAATCCGCTTGTTCTTAAAGAATCCATAGAAGTATGCATTACTGTGAGAGGAACGCTTTGAACCTTTGGGGGGAAAAAAAAGACAAAGGTTGGAACCCAGAGTGTGGCATGCTTCTTTGAACAGAGAAGGGTGAGGCTGCCAGACAGTGGCAAGTTGCAGAGTACGCACAACTTTAAACTCGACGTTACTACAAAACCTAAGACTGTTTTTCTTATTTCTCTCCATCAGGGTGCTGCTGCTTTTTCTCCAAATTTCCACTCCCCCCCACCCCCCCGGCAGCAGACACTGTCTCCAGTCACTCAGATACGAAATTCATTTAAGCCTAAAGTGAGCGAGCAGAGGCAGGATGTTTAATAACATACATATTTTAATTGTTAACCACCTTGAGGTTGAACAGTAAAGACTGTATATCAAATACAAATAAACCATAAATCATTTACACCTGGAACAGGCCTCTCTTCTCTTCCCCATCCTGGAACCCTTCCCGGTGCTTGGTTTTACCACACCTTCCAACGCAGCTGCTGTCTCCTCCCCTCCCTGCCTACTTCTCTTCCCCAAATTTTTTATTCAGTTTACAACCCCAGTCCATTTCTCTCCCTAGCACCGACACCACCTCTTATATTTGAGCTACAGTTCTGACACATTAGCTTTGTGCTGGGAGACAGACTATTCTCTGTACTGTGCTGTATGACAGGTGATATCTTAAAAAAAAAAAAAAAAAAAAAAAAAAGAGCATGGCCAGTAAGAGCAGCAGCTCAAAGCTTGCACAAGCTTCACACAGGCATCCATGTTTACTTCTTTAAGAAAGTAACTTGCTTAGAGCTTGGCCTGGGAGTAATTTAAAATAAAGTTACTTTGAGAGAAGGAATAACTTAGAGCTCCGTTTACTAAGCCGTGTTATAGGCGCGTTATTTTTAACATGCATTAACCATGTACACGCCTACAATATCCCAGTAGGCGCCTGCACAGTGCACACGCTAATTGTAGGCGTGTTAAAAATACTAATGCGCCTTAGTAAACAGGGCCCTTAGTGTTTAGAACAGCAGGCTGACAACCAGGGAAGCCAGCGTTTAAATCTCACTTCTACTGGTGCTCCTTGTTAAGTTCAGCTAGACAATTCACCTTCCATGACCTCATATATATAAGCCCCACCGACAATGATGCAGGTGTTAAACAGTGTGCATTAATATATGAATTAGAGTAAGTTTTGTGGGGTGCAGGGAAATGCCTATTAAAGATTAGTATAAATTGCTGTTCTCCACATTTTGTGTGTGTGGATATCCTGAACTCTTGACTGGCCAGCTATGCCACGAGGACTGGGTTGAGAACCCCTGATCTAAATGCAGCTTTTTTGTTTGTTATATTTGTACCCCGCGCTTTCCCACTCATGGCAGGCTCAATGCGGCTTACATGGGGCAATGGAGGGTTAAGTGACTTGCCCAGAGTCACAAGGAGCTGCCTGTGCCTGAAGTGGGAATCAAACTCAGTTCCTCAGTTCCCCAGGACCAAAGTCCACCACCCTAACCGCTAGGCCACTCCTCCACTGTTGCTACTATTTGAGATTCTACATGGAATGTTGCTATTCCACTAGCAACATTCCATGTAGAAGTCGGCCCTTGCAGATCACCAATGTGGTCGCGCAGGCTTCTGCATGGAATGTTGAAAAAGAGAGGAGGTGACCATGAGTAGGAGCTAGCAGGGAAAAGGTATCCGCCTTAGAGAGCAGACAGGGGAAAATGGAGGAATGGTAGAGAAGGAACAGTGAAGAGAAAATGCATTGACAAGCCTGCAAGGAGGAAAGAGAGAGGTGGGTGGGTGGGGGGGGGGGGGGGGGGGGGGGGGGGGAAGAAGGGCTAATAAGGGCATTTGCACGAATGAGCCTGCTTTACTTCCCAGCCAATGGGTTTGTGTGTGTGGGGGGGAGAAGAGTAGGTGAGTTGGTTGAACCTGGGGAGTAAGAGAGAATATATGAGCCGAGGACAGAGCGGGTGAGTCTCAGCAGAGCGAAGAGATAATTATATGCCATTGAAGCTAAGAATCATCATCATTGTGCTGCTTGTTATGCTTTTTAGGCAACTTGCTTTTGATACCATCTGGGAGTTACGTGAATTTAACTGTCAAAATCAGATTCTGAAAATTTGGGAAGCAGTGATTCGCTGTGATATTCTCTCAATGCTTCTCTGCTCAGACCTGTACCCGGTTTATCTTGTTTTTAGACTTGATATAATCGCCTTTCAGCCAAACAACCAAAGCAGTTAAAATCAAGATCATGTGAAACAGAATGGAACGCCATCATATACAGGACAGAAACAGGAGGAAGAGAGAAGCTTTCTCTAACATCTACAGCTCACTGCACTATCCCTGGAAGCTCTGGGGAAAGGCCAGGGGGAGAAAAGATCAGTTTTAATGCAGAGCACATAGGACTGCTCTGCTTGAAGGTATCCCCAAACATCTGCAAAAAGTTTAAAAATCACAACTTCCAATCCTCTGATTTTAAAATCCCTTTTAGAGAGCTCTTACCCTCATGTCAAGTGAATGAGAGAAACTTCAAAACAGGTTCAATGTCTGAACATCTGCATCTCTGAACACTATTAGTGTAATAGAAGATATTGCTACCTAAAAATGTATTGAATAAAATTGACAAACTATGAAACTGTGTGCATGAATAAGATACAGTCCCTTATCTGCAGTTACTTTACTAAATGAGCACAGTCACAGTCTGACACCTAGTGGCTAAGGTGGGAACTTCCTTAAGTATTCATCCAGGCCTGCTGAGTAAAAAGTACTGCAGGTCCATAGTTAATTGTGCACAACAGGGAATTTATTTACAGCCTTTTTGAAGGAATTCACTCAAGGCAGTGTACAATAAGAATAAATCAAACATAAGAAATAGACAATTACAGTATTAAAATATTCAGATAACAATACAAAGTATGGTATAGTATACTACTTACAATGTCGACAACACGTAATAGAACATTTTAATAGACAGCATAGGGTTAAAGCAAAGACAGAGTAAGAGGAGTTAGAAAATAAGGGAACTAATTTAAAGAAAGTTGCACGTTAGGTCAGAGAGATGGTTAAATATTATCTTAGCTAGGGTAGAGAATGAGAGTTATTTCTTCCATTAAAGGTCTGGTTGAAGAGCCAAGCTTTCACCTGCTTCCTGAATTAGAGATAGTCTTGTGTTAAGCGGAGCCTTTCAGGCAGTGCATTCTGATTCGTTTTAAATTTACTACTTTGTAGCTTCATCGCATACCCCTTAAGTCCTAGTATTTTTGGAAAGCATAAACAGACGCTTCACATCTACCCGTTCAACTCCACTCACTATTTTATAGACCTCTTTCGTATCTCCCCTCAGCCACCTTTTCTCCAAGCTGAAGAGCCCTAGCCGCTTTAGCATTTCCTCATAGGGAAGTCGTCCCATCCCCTTTACATTTTCATCGCCCTTCTCTGTACCTTTTCTAAATTCCACTATATCTTTTCTGAGATGCAGCGACCAGAATTGAACACAATATTTGAGGTGCGGTTGCACCATGGAGCGATGCAAAAGCATTATAACGTTCTCATTTTTGTTTCCCATGCCTTTCCTAATACCACCTAACATTCTATTCGCTTTCTTAGCCGCAGCAGCACACTGAGCAGAAGGTTTCAACGTATCATCAATGACGACACCCAGATCCCTTTCTTGGAGCGTGACTCCTAACGTGGAACCTTGATTGATGTAGTAATAATTGCCAGTTAACAAGCAATTGACATTAATTGGCTTTAATTACAATTTATGTGCACTTGTTAAGCGTATTCTATAAAGTGATGCATGTAAGTTCTAATGTGTGCTGCTGAAAAGGGGTGTGTGGCTATGGGCACGGAATGGGCAGATCGTAAGCGTTTTTATAAATTATGTGCGCTATTACAGAATATAGAATATATTTGGAAAAACGCGATTCGAAAGTGCCAAACCCCACCGGGAAAAACTACACTGGCTACCAATCAAAGAACATATTGCTTTCAAAATCTGCACCCTGGTCCATAAAATTATCTACAGAGAAGCCCCGGACTACATGACAGACCTCATAGACTTACCTACAAGAAACACAGCCAGATCCGCACAAACACACCTAAATCTCCACTACCCAAACTGCAAAGGACTCAAATGCACATCAACATATGCATCCAGCTTCTCCTACATCAGCACACAACTTTGGAACGCACTACCAAAAGCCGTGAAAACAACATACTACCGCCTAAACTTCCGGAAATCACTAAAAACCAACCTGTTCAAAAAGGCATATCCCATCGACCCAACCTAAATGCCTAAAGCTTGCAACATAACGAAACAAAGCCGTTACTGACACTGCACAACTCTTCCTCTCTACGATTCCCCAATGTGTCTACAACACATGAACCTTTATAACCTTATCCGACCACAATAACTTTATGTATTTGTTTTCTCTGCTGGAGTTGGCGAACGCCTCTATGGAACTATGTAAGCCACATTGAGCCTGCAAATAGATGGGAAAATGTGGGATACAAATATAACAAATAAAAATAAATAAATAAATACACCCACTCTGCACCTAACAGTTGTCAGCATTTACAAGCGTAAATTTCCACAACTAGATTTAGTCGCATGGATGGGCTGTAGGCGTATTCTATTAACCGCGCCTAACTTTAGACATAGTTTATAGAATTAGGCATTTATTTTTTCTCAGCGCTCATTTTTAAGGTGCTATAAACAGAATCCAACCCAAAATGTGTACTAGACAACACCTACAATGTCTCATATAGCTCTTAGTTCACCAGCATTTAACACAAACATTCCATGAAGAGTAAACAATACATAAAAGCCACAATTATTTTTCAGGGCTTATACTTATTTGGAGAAGCCAGCAGAGTCCAGTTATGAATATTTTAGAATATTTCGACTTAAACAACTCAAGCACTAAGAACTGGGCTGAATTAGTTATTAAATTCAGAGCACGGAAAAGATTTGGGCAATATAAATGCTGGAGAACTCTCAGTGTGAGCTTTGAGAAACCCCTCATCAATTAAAAGCAAAAGGCTGCTATTTTGAGGACATCTGGGAGCCCTTAGCAACAAATCCATCATCATCATCTCCTTTTGTGAATGAAAATTTTATGTTACTCCTTTAAGAAATATAAATACTCAAATTTCCAGATGCAGTTTCCTTTTAAAACTTGAATACTGTCAGTTTTGAATCTGAAATATCAGGCATATGTTCCCTGGACCTTGATAAACTGAAAGCCCTCCTTGGAAGATTCATTCATGAAGTTTGCCTAATATATACAACTAAATTAATTTAAACTTGCAGTACAATTTGTCCAAAATAGTCCTAGAGTTACCAAGACTTTTTAAAAAATGCCACACAGATCACAAGTAATATTTCTAGGAGACAGACAAGAGAGTGCTTTTAAGCATGATGTGACCATCAGGAACCTTCCTACGTCTTGCCCGGGTCTGCGTAAGAAAGGGCTAAGCAGTGTAGATCATCCATCTCAAGCTTGATTTGAGAGTCTTTGTGAAACTCAAAATACCAAATAGGCATCCTTTTCCTCAGCACCTTCTTTGTGTTTCGGATAAAGGGGCAGAACTACGTTGGAAGTACAGTAAAACTAGAACTGTACTCCAGAGTGCATGGCTGAGGTAATTAACTTTCAAAAAAATTATACTGAATCCCAGAAAATGATGATATCATCTGAATACTAATGACTGAAATTCCACCCCCAAAGGGATTTTTGAATGGAGATAATTTATAAATGATTCAGTGATGTATTGAATACCAAGCTTTTTGTAAAACGTATTTTGTGGGCAGTACTCCCGTCTCAGAAGGTTTTTTTTTTTACGGCCAATGATGAAGAGAGGATCTTTTCGATCCGGTTAACTCTGTAGATATATCATATCCTTGAGCTCTCTGAGGCCATTTTTCCTTCTTTAGAAATCCCTTTGGGGGTGGAATTTCAGGCATTAGTATTCAGATGATGATATCATTTTCTGGGATTCAATATAATTTTTTTGTATATTCTAGCGATTTGTTGATCCCGCCCCATAATAATAGTTTAGTAATTAACTTTCACACACTGGCAGAATTGTTAGATTAATTCAGAATCTAAATTAAGTATTCAAGAGTTTCAATCCAACACAGATTCACTTTACATTTTATTTTATGACTTTTTGCTTCTGATTTCCATTAAGAATAAATCATGCCCCATCTGCTGCTTGAATAGGAGACTGTTATTCTTTCCTACAGAACCCTTCTATGCTCTGAATAGATGGCAGCTGACAATTTTCCTTTTAATACCGGTTCTATTCCCAGAATCCTGGCCAGATCGGTTTGCGAGTCCACCTAATGGTAACATCTGTAGACGTGCTTTCAAAACACTGACCAAATTAGGGACAAGCCCTTCGCGTAACACATTCTGTAGGAACCCTGGGACACAATTTGCTGTTGCCCATTTTTCCTTTCTAGGCTGGGAAGTTTATGTGTGATGAATATTTTGTGGCGATCAATAGATTTGGAGGAGGGGAGGAAAGTAGTGGCACACACACTCTGTTTGGTGCTTGTCCCATTATTACCCTTCAACCCCAAAGAATCCTATAGCAACAGGTCAGTTAAACATTTGCTCTATAATTAAGAAGTAGTACAGCAAAGAGAGGGAGCAAAGCACAAACAAAGGTGCAAAAAACAAAAATAAAGTACCAGGAGCCTCAAAAATAGGGACACAGTTCCTTGAACCATACACCTTTATAAAATAATCTTCAAAAAGACCCGACACGGGCCGTGTTTCGCGCACAGCACCTGCATCAGGGGGGTCACAGAAATAGTAGGAACAGTGTGCAGCAATGTAGATTAACTCAACAGAACTATTGATAGTTGAGTGCTGCAACAATATCTATTCCTTGTGAAGATTCATATCTCCGCATATAATAAAGTGAAGACACGCTCCTACGGGTGTGGAGTCCAGCAAATTAAAAAAAAAATTTATAAGAGCCTCACTGAACATAGGGGGCCTTTTGTAAAATATATAAAAAGTTGCAGAAAACAAAAAATACATGTATTTGGCAGCATGCATAAGAGGAAGAGCCATTACACAAAAAGAGCAGCACCACTAAAGGGGAGGAAAGATTCAACCCAAAAGGGTGGGAGCTAGAGAGAGAGAGAAAGTGTTGAACTTGAAAAAGGGGAAGAGCCAAGGGTGAGAATCATCTGGTGGGGAAGGATCAGACCTTATGACTGGGAAGCTGCACAAACATTTTAGTAAAGTATATTTGAGTAGTAACTTTATAAATCAATTACTATATATTTTTTGAACCTTCACAATTAAAAATATTTCTAGATTCTAAGAAGGGCACCTCCCCCACTTTGACTCCCGAGACGGTTATGACTTCTACACCTCAACTGTAAATTTAAAATCCCATGTAACTTCTTTCACAGTCTCTTATAAATATTAGATTGTATCTAAGATGTTTTTCTTTACCTCTATATTTTGACTTGGATCTCACCACGTTGTGGACTAACAATGGAGACTTTGAGTAAGTAAATTTCGCTTTAGATAATAAATTTCTTTTGAAATTTAATGTTTGAATTTAAGTCTTCTTTCTGTACAAGATGTTTATCTTGGAAGTGTATAAGAAACTTAAGAAATTTAAATATAAATCAATTACTCAAAGAGAGCAATTATGTTGAGTTATCTGAACAAAAAAAAGCTGAATTTTTTTCCATATCGTTTATTAAATGGCAAGAGATCTAGCAGCGCAAATGTTCCAACACCATTACATAAACACACAGCAACATTCCAACATATGCTCAAAATTTCAACAGACTTACAGTACTTAGAACATGGGAGGGTAGAGGGAGAAAGCATATTTTAGATCCTCTTGGAAATTCTGAGGAATTTCATTCATGACTCACCTCATCAGCATTCACTCAGTCTACACACAACATTTGCACGTGGTCAGACATTTCTACGTGTACATTAATGCATTGAATTGTCTCACCTTCCACAATGTAGACTTTAGTTAAAGGGAAGGCAATGCTCCGAGCCATTTTTTCAATATCTTCTTTGAGTTCTCCCTCAGGCAGAGGGACAAATTTATCAAACAAAGGGGCAATGTAGTCAGCATAGATTGTAACAAGCACCTAGAACAAAATCCACAGTAAAATGTCTACTGTACTTTCATGGGCATTTTAACCTTGAATGCACAAGGTTTTTCTTTGTTAACATATTAGAATTAACTGTTCCCATCATCGCAATGATGACACATTACTTTAGAATGTACATAAAAACCTCTTTGCCTAGTTGGGATAAGGGGAGGCACAAACTACAAAAATCTGTAAGCCAAGATCAGGTCTGGGCAACAGCAACAGAAATCTTACTGCTCAATGATATCTTAATACTGTGCTACCAGAAGCAAGAATAACATCAGTGGTCATCATCAATCATATGGGGACAAAGATCTTAATATGTAGAAGAAAGGCGGGAGAGGGGAGATATGATAGAGGCGTTTAAATACCTACATGGCATAAATGCACAAGAGGCGAGTCTCTCATCTAAAAGGAAGCTCTGGAACGAGGGGGAATAGAATGAAAGTGAAAGGGGACAGACTCATTTTATTTATTTGGATTTTGCTCACACCTTTTCAGTAGTAGCTCAAAGTTACGTTACGTTTAGGTACACTGGGTATTTCCATGTCCCTGGAGGGCTCATAACCAAAATTTGTACCTGAGGCAATGGAGGGTTAAGTGACTCACCCAAGGTCACAAGCAGCAGCAGTGGGATTTGAACTGGGCACCTCTGGATGTTAAGACTTGTGCTCTAACCACTAGGCCACTCCTCCACTCATGAGTATCCTGTTTCCCAAACATGATCCCTAGAGGCACCCCAGTCAGGTTTTTAGGATATTCAAAACAAATATTCATGAGAGATTTGCATGCACTACTTCCACTGCATACAAATCTGTCTCATAAATATTCATTGTAGCTATCCTGAAAACCTGGCTGGCTGTGGTGTTTCCAGGACCAGGTTTGGGAACCACCGTCCTAAGGGAATACTTCATGGAAAAGGCAGTGAATGCATTGAACGGCCTTCCAGGTGGAGGTTGTGGAGACAAAGACTATCTGAATTCAAGAAAGCTTGGGACAAGTACATGGGATCTCTAAAGGAGGGGAAGTACATGGCATGGATGGGCAGACTGGATAGGCTATATGGTCTTTGTCTATGATGTATGCTGACCACCGAGATGTTATCTTTGGGTTCTTCTTGGATAGTAAACTAACAAACTACCATTCTTTGTCTTCTTTTAAACCGAGATAAAGAGCTTGACCATCATGTGAAAAAGCTTACTCACACTATTACCCTTATTCTACCATGTGACAAACAGAGACTGCAAGCAACCACTCTCAAAATACAGGAAATTCAAACTGGGACAGGAAAGAGCTCACATTGCCCAAACAATCGGGCAATACCTCCTCCTCCTTTAGTGGCTAAAACAGACACACATGACTTATCCATTTTCTTCTTTGCACTAACTCAACTAAACAAAGCCTATAAAATTAGGGATTGTTTAAATTTTTTAAAAATGTGAGGTAATTTTTGGGAAGCTTTTCCAAGCAGGCTGCGAGTCATGGTAGAAGGGGCAAACCAACAGTGATTTGGGCCCCCAGGCAGTATAGATCATTGCCCCCCCCCCCCCATACCTGCCGCCCCACCCCTCACCCCTTGAGCCTCTGTGGGTCCTTCCTGGTTCTACTTAGAAGGGCTCTTGGTGGTCTAGTGGCTTCTTCAGGCGCAGGAAAGAACAACGCTCGCTCCTGCTCACAATTGCTATTCTGCCCGGCACCACCGTATTTTCAAAATGCGCGATGAGCCTTTCCGCAGTAACCTCGGCAGCCATAAAACACAGCAGCGTCAGGCAGAACAGTGGCAGCAGGCAGTTAAGAGTGTTGTTCTTTCCTGCCCTCGCAGAGGGCACTAGACAATGAGGCCCTTCAAAGTGGGACTGGGGAGGGCGGTAGTGTGCGGTGGCGGGAAGGGATAGCTTCTGGGCCCCTAGAGCTTTTGGGTCCTCAGGCACTGCCCGGCTGCCTGAATGGTCAATAATTAGTCAACACCCATGGAGGAGTTCAGGAGAAGAGCAGCTTATCATACTACAGGGAGCCTTCCATCTTGGTGGTCACTATTGTGCTTCAAGCACACTTGATATACTTCCTTATTGTGCGACTTTCCAAACCATAAAGAAGCAACATGAGGCCGTCACAACTATATCTGAATTGTAATGGGCGCACACAGCTTTTTTTTTTTTTTTTTTTAAGCTCCCTGGCAGACTTCTCTCACTAAATTGATAATATATAAAACAGCAGTAGATACTTACCAAAGAAACTACTAAAGTGAAGAGCCATGCGTAAATAAAGAAATAATCTCCCCCTATTTTAATAATGTACAGAAGAAGCGATGTCACAGGCAGCAAGATACACTGCGTCACCACAAACTTCTTAACAGCATCTTTGAAAAAGAATCCCAGGGTCTGCAAAAAGAAATCAGATTGTTGAGGAGCAGAAGCCTGAAGTGTACATCTTACACAATTAGTCACTTTGCAGTCTTACGTTAAGGGCCAGATGTACTAAAGATTTTCCATCTTGTACTTACCGAAAGGGTACTTTTTGTCTATCTGGCCTTAAGAGTCCCTCCAATGACAGGAGACCTGTGAAGTGCACTGCTGTGAAGACCAGCTCATGTATACTCCGTTTGTTAATATCACTTCATGCACATTCATTCGGTTACTGTGCAGTAAAAATAAAGGGGGGTCAGATTCCAAAAGGAAAACTGACCCCCTTTACCTGGATAACTCCTGCTCACTAGCTCCAGTCCATACTGAGACAGTACTGCCGACATTCCAGGGAGACTGCCATGGCCCTATCTGGTTAGTGATTGGTCCAGGGGCCGATATTCTGAAGAAGTGGTATCCCGACAGCTACCCGGCTGATGTAGGACAGCCTTTCTTCGCTTAAGTCAACTGGGTTCTGCCTCTGAATACAGACAGCCACTCCAGACCCAGTAACCAGATAGGGACTGGCGCCGATTACCTGCACCTCACTCAGCCAGTAGCCAGTTTATTTATTTAAATGCTGACCACTACCAGCTGAATATAGCCCCCCAAAAACATTCATTGTGGAACTCACATTACACAACAGGGCAGACCCCCATGTCCCCTTATCTGGCATCTTCAAACACTGGTACAAATAAATTGCAGCGATTTCTGAATAGGTCACTGGAGCACCTTTTCCTTTCATTCACTCTCTGATAGCATTTTGATGAGGCCTAGCATCTCCTAGCCTCCCTGTCGGGATTATAGGCCAAACGTTGGCAGCAGAATGTTAAGGTAGTTCCCCGGCACATGATCCGATTCCACACAAAGGGACTGGCAAGTGGAGTGTCCTCCTCGCGTCCATCCACCCAAACATATCAATGCCCTTAAGCTCACCTAAACGAGATCTCGCCCTGTGATGGGACCCTCAACATAGGCAGATCAAGTAGTTGCTACAATTGCAGGTCTGGTAAAAGCATTTCAATTTTTGCTGTGTCTGATCCTGACTTGCCCACTTGGGTACAGAGGAAATTTTAGGCCTTCCAAAGTGATGTAGTTCTGCTCTGTCCCATCAAAAAGATGCTCTAGATACTCATGTAATCCCAACAGCAAAATCTCTACGTCAGCTGAATAAACATTTTCCATATTTAGGAAATACAGTTGCTAGAAAACTTTCTGAAGCAGAGGCTATGTCATCGTCTGCATGTAAAACATCTGAAAGCTTAGCAAAGCAGCTTTAATGTCACAGCATTACTCGAGTACCTAAAACGAAAGTCTATTATGCTGCAATGTTGACTGCATTTCTTATTTCATGCAAACAATAAGACTTTATACATGACTTTGAAGAAAGCTTACAGTCTGCAGCTGTGGCATCTGGGAATTAAGTGAAAAGATTATGCTGCAAACATCAAAGTATGAGAAGAACTGGCATGCTCAGCATTCAGACACTGATGACAACTGCACAGCCAAGGACACGTCATGCTGTCCAAATGACAGGGGCGTAGCCAGACAACAGATTTTGGGTGGGTCTAGGCAAGAAGTGGGTGAGCACCAAGAGGCATATTTTCAAAGCACTTAGCCTTCCAAAGTTCCATAGGTTTCTATGGAACTTTGTTAGGCTAAGTGCTTTGAAAATGAGCCCCCAAGTGTTCTCCCCCTCCCCCCCCCACCACCACAAAAAAAAAAAAAACCTCTCGGTTGGCGAGAAAACGCTTCTTTCCACCTCGACAGTCTGCAGCAGACATGCGCTGAAGACTGAGCATGTGCAGGTGACAGTATCAAGGACAGTAGCGTTTTCATTACCATCAGGGGGAGGTCTTCAGCTGGTGGAGCCGGGGATCCCCACCAGCTACCACTAAACCTGTGCTACTGTTGGGTGGGTCTGAACCCTAAGTGGGTGGGCCCTGGCCCACCCATGGCTACGTCACTGCCATATGACATGAACACCAGATCCATTAGACGAATTTAAGGACCAGAAACATCCCAAAGGAAGACAAATGTACTATCACAACATTTCAAAAAAGGAACTCAAATGTAAATATCAGCATAGAGAGCCAGGACAAGTTGACACAGACCAGTGTAAATGGGGATCTGCGGTTTACAATGTAAGTACAGGCAGAAGTGTGTCAACTACATCACATCAGGCAGCTCCCCAATTTCTCCAGTCCAAACTACCAGAGGCTTCATTTGAAATTGCTGGAATCACTTCTCATTACAAGTGTTAAAATATCCCTCCTCCACAGGCATCACCATACAAAAGAAAGCTGAAGATCTGACATAACTTCACTGATCTTTCTTTTCCATTAACCCTTTTGTTCTTTCTTTTAAATAAAGCTTTCGCACTCCCAATCAGGGTTGCCAGGTGGAAAATTTTTTCCCCACTCAAAACCAGCCCAAAGTCAAACCCCGCCTCTGACACCCCCACCGTCATCAACCCCGCCCCCGCCGTCATAGGCCCCGCCTCCCCATCATCGGCCATGCCCAGATCACTAGCCCCGCCCAAAACGTCACTAACCCCGCCCCCGTGGCCCGAAAAACTGCTAAAAAAACTGCGGAAAAACCCCAAAACAAGCCCAAAAAACCGCAACCCGCCGCGGGCAAAAATTTCCCGCAGCGGATTGTGGAAAACCGCCCAATTGGGTGGGAAAACCGCCCACCTGGCAACACTGCTCCCAATACTCTAAACACCTTAGTTTGACCTCACCCTTATCTTCAAAAGCCTAGAAGGAGCAGAAAACCAAACCCAAACAAACAATCCTCTTCCTTCCTTCATAGTCACAGGTTTCCTCAGTCTGGCCTTCTCACTGAAAACTAACCACTTCTACCCATGACACTGTTCCTCGCCTCATTACAAACCTCCTCTTGTTATTTTAACATGGTGAAAAACTTTCATCTACCTCCAACACTATAAAGCATCACTTCTTATGTTTATCACTGTGCTTGCTCTTGATGCTCCACTTAGAAGATAAAGGGAGTGGAAGGACAACAGGCTAAACTAAAAAAGAGGTTGTAAAAAGGACAACAGATCTTTATGTAAGGAAAGTAAGTAAAAGCAAGACGAAAAGGAAACCTACAGGGTTATTCAAAAAAGTGGCTGCAAAAAAAGGAAGTAGAATTCACAAAATACAGAAGTTCATAACCCCCCCCCCCCCACAAAGCTGAGAGAGATGAAGAAAAATCAGGATAGCAAAAGATGTAATGCGAAGTGACAAAACTTTTTTTCAGGTATACTGGCAAAAGGAAGGAAGGCCTGAGGCACTGGCGTTCCTAGCCTCGACGGCACCCGGGGCAGATCGCTGATGCGCCCCCTCCCCCCGCGAAATGACACCCCCCCCCCGGGTGCTGCAGCGTGCGCCTGTCTGCTCCCAGTTCGCTACGCTCACTAAATTCTCTCGTTCGCTGCAGCTCCCTCCCTCTGCCCCGGAACAGGAAGTAACCTGTTCTGGGCAGGAGGGAGGGAGCTGCAGCGAACGAGAGAATTTAGCGAGCGTAGCAAACTAGCAGACAGGCACGCGCTGCGGCACCCCCCCCCAGCGGCGTGCACCCGGGGCGGACCGCCCCCACCGCCTCCCCCTTGGTACGCCACTGGCCAGAGTTGGTATTACAAAACTTAAAGATGCTGAGGGTCAATATGAGGGAAGGCGGACTTGCTCAATTACTTCTGCTCGGTCTTCATAGAAAAAAAACCTGGTGAAGATCTGCAGATGATTGATAAAGATGGGGGTGGCATAGATACATCATTCACAGATGATAGCTGTTATGGGACCAGATGAGATACATCCCAGAATACCGAGGGAGCTTAGAGAAATGTTGGTGGGTCCTCTAAAGATGTGTTAAATAGATCCTTGAAGACCAAGGAAGTGCCACAAGATTGGAGAAAGGCTACGTTACAAAATCCAAGGCAACATGGCTTTACCAAAGGCAAACAAACAAAAAAATTATATAAAATATCTCTGATCAATTTGTTTCATGGAGTGAGAAAATTTTTTTTTTTTAAAACATGGATCGAGGGCATGCACAATCCTCAATCTTCATCCTCCCAAATGTAAAGGCTTGAAATACAAATTAATGCATGCATCAACCTTTTCCTATACAAGCACACAGCTCTGGAACACACTGCCACGCAACCTGAAAACGGTCTATGAAATGACCAATTTCCGCAAACTCCTGAAAACTTCTCTTCGACAAAATATACCATAAAGAACAACACGCATAACTCTACATTCTTTAAGATATCCAGGAATGTTCTTTAATGTCTTTTGCTTTCACACTATCATGTATCTAATGTCTATGGCTTTAATACTATCATGTATCCAAAACTTCTGCAAAACCAAATGTACATTCTTTTCTATTTCCAGTATTATGTATTTCACCATCCTGTACCCAAAACTTGCTGTAAAACCAAATGTACATTCTTTTCTATTTCCAGTATCCATGATGAATTGTAAGCCACATTGAGCCTGCAAAAAGGTAGGATAATGTGGGATACAATGTAATAATAATAATAATAATAAGTCATTCAAAAGAAAGCAAGGTGAGGCTAAAGCAGTTAGGGTTCTTCAGTTTGGAAAAGAGACGGCTGTGGGGAGGGTCTATAAAATAACGAGTGGAGTGGAGTGGAATGGATGGATGTGAATCGCTTGATTACTCTTTCCAAAAATACTAGGACTATAGGCACACAATGAAACTGTTAAGTAGTAAATTTAAAACAAATCAGAGAAAATATTTCTTCACTGTAATTGAACTCTGGAATTTGTTGCCAGAGAATGTGGTAAAAACAGTTAACTTAGCAGAGTGTTTCAAAGTATTATCAAAGATAACGCCTAGATCCCCTTTCCTGGTTGGTGACTCCTAATGTGGAATTTTGAATTACGTAGCTATAGTTCAGGTTCCTTTTTCCCAAGTGCATCATTTTGCACTTGCTCACATTAAACGTCATCTGCCATTTGGATGCTCAGTCTCTCAGTCTCGTAAGGTCCTCTTGTAATTTTTCACAATCTTCTTCTGATTTAACAACTTTGACTAACTTTGTGTTTTGAGCAAATTTAATTACCTCACTAGTTACTCCCATCTCTAGATCATTTATAAATATGTTAAAAAGCATAGTACAGGAAGACCGGGGGAACTCCACTATCTACCCTTCTCCATTGAGAATACCAACTATTTAACCCTACTCTCTGTTTTCTATCTTTTAACCAGTTTTTAATCCACAATAGAACACATTCACTGTTGATTTAATCATGAATTGATAACGAGTGTGACTGTTGGGCAGACTGGATGGACCGTATGGGTCTTTATCTGCTATCATTTACTACCTCCCATCCCATGACTCTCCAATTTCCTCTGGAGTCTTTCATGAGGTACTTTGTCAAATTTCTTTTGAAAATCCAGATACCCAATATCGACCTGCTCACTTTTATCCACGTATTTGTTCACCTCTTCAAAGAAATGTAATAGATTGGTAAGGCAAGATTTTCCGCCACTAAATATGTGTTGACTTCGTCTCATTAATCCATGCTTTTGAATAAGATCTGTAATTTTGTTCTTTATACTAGTCCCTACCATTTTGCCTGGCACCGATGTGGCTCACCGGTCTGTAATTTCCCGGATCACCTCTGGAATCTTTTTTTTTTTTTTTTTTAATTGACGTTACATTGGCCACTCTCCAATCTTCCAGTACTATGCTTGATTTTAAAGATAAACTACATATTAAAAATAGTTCTGCAAGGTCAGTTTTCATTTCTATCAGTACTCTGTGATAAATACCATTCGAGCCAAAGCACTCTTCAATTTTCACACTTTAAAGAAAAAAAAAAAAGGCATCCATTGTACAAGGGAAGAAACCTGTACGAAGTTGCAGGTACAACCCTGGCTGCCTTTCTGAGCAGACTGGATGGGCCATGCTGGACTTTATCTGCTATCATTTCCTACGGGGTCCTTTTACCAAGCTTCAGGAAAAAGGGCCCTGCGCTGGCAGCCATTATTCCCACGCGCCAGGGCCCTTTTTACAACAGCAGGTAAAAACACCCCACCCCAGGCACACATGGCCATGCGACGGGAAGCCCTTACCACCACCGACTGAGGTGGTGATAAGGGCTCCCACTCTAACCTGGGGGTAACCGGGCAACGCTCAGCGATGTCCGATTACCGCCAGGTTATCACCACGCAAGCCATTTCCGGGGGGGGGGGGGTCTTTTTCCCTTGGAAATGGCACGCGCTCGGGGAAAGACTATCAACAGCAGTAGTCCTGAAAGAGCAAGCAGTAAGCCTGCGTTGGGCTTACAGCCGCTCTGTAAAAAGGGCCCCTATTTTATTTCAGGTTCCCACAAAAACAGCTCTTACCTACTTCCAAACCTGAGCTGGCCAGAACTCCTGAGCACTTGATTCACTTTATACTCAACTCACTCTCTAAAACCTAATTTTTTTTCCTCCTTAAAACTTGTACTCATATGTTCAGATCACTGTTCTCCATTCATAAAAAAAAGCTACATTAGACTAATACCATGGCTCCAGTACAACTTGTAAAACGGAATTAAAAAAAAAAAAATACGGGTAACTTTTGGACTCCAAAGACAAAGATGCTTAAATGCTGCAGAGCCAACATGGCAAGCCTAACTCAGCACCCCTACATTCTATTAGTGTATCACAAATTACTTTCTATGAATAATGCAAATAAAAAAAAAATTTGAAGTTTGTTGGATTTGTTAGAAGCATCAAATGCTTTTCTAGAATGAAGAATAATCTCTTAAGAAAATGAAGATCATCATAGAATCTGTCACCTTTAAAGAGTACAAACTCTAAAAACACAGGAAAAGAAAAAAAAAAAAAAAAAAGTTACCTGCTGGTTGAAGCCATGTCTTTCCTCTATGACAAACGTATTATATAGACTCCATGGTAGGCCAGTCAGAGCACTGAATAATGTTGCAAGCAGAAGGAACATCAAGGACTGAGTGATCTGAACATAAAACATCACATTTTACTACACCAGTTAACAAAAATGGAGAAATGACTGCATGATACAAAATGTACTTCTGTACCAAAATTGAAGCAAACTGGCTGTCAATATTAATGCTGTCAGTAGTTCATGCTTCAGACTCTGCATGATGCAATGTATTTTGTAGTCACTCAGTTCTTCAGTGATGTCTAATAGCAATGTTGTGAATGTATCAGTACAATGAAAGACAAATAGGAAATCTTTCCAAATGGATTCAGCATATGCCACACCCTAGTTGTAATGCATAATGAGACCGCCTTGTAGGTACTTATAGAGAAATTACGTCTTACATGATAATCTTCTTTCCTTTACTCCTTCCCACTATTCCACACAAATAGACAAAGCATACTGTTCAATGAACTCCTAGACTGTATTAAGTAACATTCATTGACACATCACTAGATGAAAACTTAAGATTTCACCAGCCCCCACTAGAATCTAACCCATCCCTGCCCATCCCCACAGGAATCACCTTCATCCCTGCCCCTCACCGAAAGTAAATCTCCCCCTTACCTGCCTGTTCCTTGTGCTAAAATAAGTTGAGTTATTTTACCACAAGTCAAGTTAACAGTAGCCCATGTTGATAATGTCCCCTCTCAATGATTATGGGGATTTCAACACTATCAACCATATCCATTATTATTATTTTTACTGCCATTATAATTGCCATAGCACAAGGAAAGGATAAGTAGGTGTGTCCATTCCCGTGGGAGTCCCATGGACCTGGAGGGGATCCCGGCAGGATTCTGGCTAACCCCAACCCCGTTCCTGTGCGGCTCTCTTATTTCAAAGCAAAAGAAACTCTCAATCATACATTGAAATTGCATGTAAGTAAAGGAAGCTTTGAGAAAGATGGACAACATTTTTAAAGTCTAGAGTAGACATGGGGGCTCATTTTCAAAGCACTTAGCCTTCCAAAGTTGGAACTTTGGAAGGCTAAATGCTTTGAAAATATGCCTATTAGTGTGTGTTCATCACTCAGCTATGCAAAATCAACAGTAGAGTCAGATGTGGAGTCCAATATTCTCACTAGTTTTTGTTGGCAACATTTAAGAGTGGAGTAGCAGCTTAATGGTTACACCAGTGGGCTGAGAACCAGGGGAGCTTGGTGCAAATCCCACTGCTTCTCCTTGTGACCTTGGGCAAATCGCCTCAGGTACAAACCTAAAACAGTCCAGTAGGGACAGGGAAAACACGTACGTGACTAGCTAGACTTGAAAAAAAGGCAACTGATTATATAAAATAACTCCAATATAAGCAGAAATCATAGTGCCCACCTCATATTCAGACCCAAAGCCAGCGTACTCAATCACATCTTCAGAAGCTTTCCAGAGAAAAGGAATTCCTCCAAACAGAAGTATAAGCTGCAAATTTACATCAAAGACAGTTGAAACAGCAGCAAAAATATTAGGAACATAAATGTAGGAGGGAAGGGGGAGAAAGAGGTGGTCTCAGCCACAATTAGTGAGTTTTCAGAAGTTCAAAGCACAGAAAATAAGTGAATCATGCTGCGAAATCACCATCTGATAACAGGTGGCCAAGGATTCTGCCCCGTTATTAATGAAATCTAGTATTAACAGTACAGATTAGACAAATGCACAAAGCAAAAAGCTACATTTTAATCAAATATAGGTTTAAGAGGCCACTGCTGTACAATGAAGGTAATTTTATAAAGCAGTAATGTACACATTTATCCCCGGACTCTATATAGTGGAAATTAAGTTGCACATGCAAATCTGGTCATATTCTGGAGCAACTTAATTAGCCAAGTCAATCAGTGCTAATTGCCAATTAACAAGCAACTGACACTAATTGAAATTAATTAGAATTTACAAGCACAACTAAGCATACTCTGTAAAGTAATGCGTGTAAATTCTAAGGTACATAGTTGAAAAAGGGGTGTGGCCATGGATTGGGCGGGTCGCAGACATTCCTAAAAACTACGTGGGTTGTTTTAGAATACACTCGGTCTAGGCCTAATTTAGGTGTCAGCATTTACACCAAGTCTTACTTGGTTTAACTGCCTGTGACTAAATTTAGTCGTGCGAACAGGCGCTAGGCGTATTCTATAAACCACGGCAAACTTTTTTTTCGGCATGATATATAGAATCTAGCCCTTACTATGCAGGTACTTTAATCATTTATGTAGCTGCGTGAACACATATGCATGTAATTGGCCTCCTATAAAATATTGAGTGAAGTACATGACTTCACATGATGCTGTGTACTTTGCCAGTAGGAAGTATCAGGAGTGCAGCCTGGACAGCTAGCAAGTGTATGCAAAGATTATAAACACTTAGGGCCCTGTTTATTAAGCAGTGCTCGAGACACATTAGCGTTTTTAGTGCTTGCTAACCATGTAGATGTCCATAATATTCCTATGGGTGTCTACACTGTTTTATTTGTTGCATTTGTATGCCACATTCTCCCACCTATTTGCAGGCTCAATGTGGCTTACATAGTACCGTAAAGGCAGTCGCCAAGTCCGGTATAGAAACAAATACAAGGTGATATTGTGGTCGAATAAGGTATATGTGTGTCAGGTACAATGGGGGTTGAGGGAAAGAAAGATTATATAGTGTCCATTTCGATCTTTGGCTTTCCTGTGTTGGAAAGCGTAGGTATCTATGTTGGGTCGGTGGGGTATGCCTGTTTGAATAGATAGGTTTTTAGTGATTTCCTGAAGTTTAGGTGGTCATAGGTTGTTTTCACCGCTTTTGGCAATGCGTTTCATATTTGTGTGCTTATATAGGAGAAGCTGGATGCATAGGTTGCTTTGTATTTGAGTCCTTTGCAGCTTGGGTAGTGGAGATTTAGGTATTTTCGAGATGTTTTGGTTATGTTTCTGACTGGTAGGTCAATATGGTTTGTCTTGTATCCTGGGACTTGGCTGTAGATAATTTTGTGGACCAAGGTACAGATTTTGAAGGTGATACATTCTTTGATTGGAAGCCAGTGTGTTTTTTCTTGAAGAGGTTTGGCACTTTTGAATCTTGGTTTACCAAATATCAGACTAGCTGCTGTGTTTTGAATGGTCTGGAGTTTCTTTGCAAGTTGTTCTTTGCATCCCGCATAGATTCCGTTGCAGTAACATAACATAGTAGATGACGGCAGAAAAAGACCTGCACGGTCCATCCAGACTGCCCAACAAGTTAAACTCATATGTGCTACTTTTTGTGTATACCTTACCTTGATTTGTACCTGTCCTTTTCAGGAGTCTGCATGGCTTAGTACCAATGACTGTACAAGGTTGCTAATTTTTACCTAGGGGTCCTTTTACCAAGCTGCAGTAGAAAGAGCCCTGCTGTAGCAGCGGGGGATGTATCTCCTGCACGCCAGGGTCCTTTTTACTGTAGCAAATAAAAAGCCCCTAAAAATAAGATGGCCATACAGTAAGCTTACTCTTACCGTGTGGCCATGCGGCGGGAAGCACTTACCGCCACCCACCTTAGTAAACGGGGCACAATAACTCTGGAGCACATATTTACACCTGCTCTTGGGCTAGTATAAATGTCTGCACCTGCTACAAAGGCATATATTATGCCACCTACGCTAGCATTTCATAAAGAAAAAGTAGGTGACTAAAATGTCTGAAGCAGGCATCTTCCTACTCTCTTATCCTAAGCACCCTGTTCTATAAAGTTACTCTCAATCCTTCAAATTCTATAAACTTGTATGCAAAGTCGCATATGCAGGTTATATTAAGTTACATGTGTAACTGATACTATAATCAGCTAACTGGCATTAGCCAATTGGCTATAACAGATGCTAATTACCTCTAATTAGCAATTATGCACATAACTGCCCTTAGTTGGGATTCTACAAATTGAGTGTGCAAAATCCACAGCGTATAATTGCAAGGGGGGTGTGGACCTTGGAAGGGTGTGCCCAGCACTTACGCAAATAGGTTACAGGGTGCTATCAGTTAGGCACAAGCATTTATACCAGCCTCTGAGCCAGCATAAGTGCTCACCCCTAAAGTTAGGCGTAACTTAGGACAAGTTATAATGCCAGGTACAGAATTTGCACAGCACACATCATCCCAGCACCTTTTGAGAATTACCCCCAAGTTCTATAGCACATGCAGCAGTCTGGCAATTTGTTTTCTGAGAATCTTGAGGATTGGAGTCTAAACCCTTCCAGGTCTAAATACTACTTCAAAGCCTCCAGTGCCAGCAGAACTCTCTCTATATTAGCCTCATTGTTCAGAGTCCAGTTTCCCCCATTCCTTTAAAAGCACCCACTTTCCCTGACCTGGTTCCGATTTTTCTAAACTATCCACAGTTATATGAAGTTAAATGTTTCATATATTGCACACATAGCCCATTTGGAATTCTTACCGTGCCCTCCACTTCAGAATACAGGCCAGACCAAAAACTGAAAGTGCTCTTATCAAGCTGATACAAACGAGATTTTTCAAAGGTTTCTGCATCCATTATCTTTCCAAGCTCTGATGGGACATGTGTCGTGGTTCGGTACACCCATCTCTGAAACCATGAAAAAAAAACAAGAGAAGTTAAATTCACGCCATGGAAAAATTATTGTGTCTTAAGAGTGCAACAACAAGGTAGGCAAAAAAGTTTGGGACACATGGGGAATGAAGAGAGGTGGAATTTCAAGGGGTAAGAAGATAAGTGCAGACAGAGGGGCAGGAGGTGGACACACTGAGAAATTGGGAAGGCAGCCAAGAGCCACACTGCATCCTTTTACAATGTGACATCATTACCTCTGGATACCTTTAAAGCTGGTTCGATAAAAGCTACTACAGCTTAAATGGCTAGACCAACACACTCTGCTAGTCTCACACAACTGCTAGCTCACAAAGCTTTGTGGAATCCAACGAGGAAATTTTAGTGCCAATGTCTATTGGCACTAAAATGTTGATCAGGAATCTCTCTCTCATGATATTTGATAATTGTGCGTACATTAAACAATTTTGAGACAAAATTTAGCTAATACAAACCATCATAAACATAAAAGATTCACTTTCATTATCTTTGATAATTTTAAAATCTGCCTCTACATCCTCAACTCTCCAAGAACCTAACGGACACGTACATCCAGTGCTATTCAAACAATACTGACCTTGGAAAAACTCCAAAAATTTTAAATTAAACATTTCGGTGCCACTCCTTGCCAAGTACATAAATCCGAACTAAAATATTTTTTAGAACAAACTTACACAGGAAAATTAAACAAATATGGTTTCCCCTAGAAACCTTTATAAATAGTAAATAATTGTTTTCCCCAAGAAATAATAGATTCCATTGAGCATGTATCGATTTTATTTTTAACGCTCTTCCCTGTGTTATGCTGTAAGTTTATTTGTATTCCATTTTCATATTTCTGTCCATGCAAAAATTACATCTTTTCAATAAAATGTTTGAAATAAAAAACAAAACAAAAAACCCACTACAGCCTACACAGAGACCAGTTTTCTACAGGAGCACTGCATCATTAGGGCTGTCTCTCGATATAGTGATGTTTTTTTAATGATTTAAATGGTAATGCTGATGTGTTGCAATGTACACACAAATTTACATTAACATATTAGTAGAAGAATGCTGAATGCTAAACCACAGAATTACCTCCAGACTGCTGAATGCTAAACTACAGAATTACCTCCAGACTGCTACAGAAAACTGTTTACCAATTTTTCCCTCCAGTCTGCCCAACAAGATAAAAATATGTAATATCGCATCATTCCATGAGTTTATTTTTGTTACATTTGTACCCCTCGCTTTCCCACTCATGGCAGGCTCAATGCGGCTTACATGGGACAATGGAGGGTTAAGTGACTTGCCCAGAGTTACAAGGAGCTGCCTGTGCCTGAAGTGGGAATCGAACTCAGTTCCCCAGGACCAAAGTCCACCACCACCCTAACCACTAGGCCACTCCTCCACTGTTGCTACTATTTCACTAGCAACATTCCATGTAGAAGTCGGCCCTTGCAGATCACCAATGTGGCCGCGCAGGCTTCTGCTTCTGTGAGTCTGACGTCAGACTCACAGAAACAGAAGCCTGCGTAACCTTCTACATGGAATGTTGCTAGTGGAATAGCAACATTCCATGTAGAATCCCCAATAGTAGCAACATTCCATGTAGGATCTCCAATAGTATCTATTTTATTTTTGTTACATTTGTACCCTGCGCTTTCCCACTCATGGCAGGCTCAATGCGGCTTACATGGGGCAATGGAGGGTTAAGTGACTTGCCCAGAGTCACAAGGAGCTGCCTGTGCCTGAAGTGGGAATCGAATTCAGTTCCTCAGGACCAAAGTCCACCACCCTAACCACTAGGCTACTCCTCCACTCCAATGTATATGTATACTTGATCCTAGATTTGTCCACGCCATTTTCAGGCTATAGACCATAGAAGTCTGCCCAGTACTGTTTTTTTACTTCCCAATTACTAGAGTTGCAGTCTAAGCACTGCTAAGTTTGTTTGGTTCCATTCTCTTTCCACAGAGGATTCCTTTGTGTTTACCCTACACATTTTTGAATTCCATTACCGCTTTCATCTCCACCACCTGCGACAGGAGGGCATTCCAGTATCTACCTCTCTCTGCATCTCTAAATTTATTAAAAACTACTTATATTCCACCTATCGAAAGATAGTCTAATTTTACTTCCTCCCTAATCCTCTATACTTCATGAGTTCTGATACTGTTTTTGCCTTTATTGGGAGGCTGTGCTACACACTTCCCACTCTTCTATATAGAAATCTTTCCATGTTAACTCTAAGCGACACCTGCATGTTCACATGGTCATGATTGACAAGAAAAAATGTTTGTGATAGTTAATCATGCATTTATAATAAATTGCATCACTTATTGCAATGTTTCATTAGCTAGATTGATGAATGTCCAGAATATGACAGCTAGAATTTTTACAGAGGCTTAAACTTGGTGACTCTGGTCTGTCAGCATTGGACATATTATATTGGCATCCAACAGAGTAACAAATAAGATTCAAAGCGCCATTAACTGTTTTTTAAGGTGTCATTTTTGGATGCCCCAAAAGTAATGCAAATGAAATTAATGAGATATGAACCAATGAAAACGTTTCAGTCATCACAAGACTATTTGTTGCAAATGCCAGAGGTGGCAGATCTAAAGTACTTGGAAACTCATAAGAGGGCTTTTCTGTTGTGTCCCTGAACTATCGAATGCAGTGTCAAGAGAGCATTGCTTGCAGACTTGGGTAGCTTACCTTTGAAAAAGAAGACCTGCTTAGTCCAGGAAACATTTTTATGATTTGGTTTTAGATTTCTTTTATGTGAACGATTTTTATGGTATGCTTGTCAGTGTGAAGTCTTTTTTGATTACATATGTGAACTTGTAAGTCACCTTGAGTGACTTACAAATTCACTATTTTGCATTACATCTTACTGGCCAAACTCTCATTCATTTTTCCCTGAGTGCCCACTTTGTAACATAGTAGATGACGGCAGAAAAAGACCTGCATGGTCCATCCAGTCTGCCCAAGACAAACTCATGTGTATACCTTACCTTGATTTGCACCTGTCTCTCCCAGGGCCCAGACTGTACAAGTCTGCCCAGCAGTTTTTCCCGCCTCCCATCACCGGCTCTGGCACAGACCATACAAGTCTGCCCTCCCCTATTCTCGCCTCCGAACCACCAACCCCCTCTTCCCCCCACCTGCTCCGCCACCCAATTTTAGCTAAGCTTCTGAGGATCCATTCCTTTTGCACAGGATTCCTTTATGCATATCCCACGCATGTTTGAATTCCGTTACCTTTTTCATCTCCACCACCTCCCGCGGGAGGGCATTCCAAGCATCCACCACCCTCTCCGTGAAAAAATACTTCCTGACATCTTTCCTGAGTCTGCTAGAAAATACGTTTTCTCTGTAGCATTTCTCTTATGGAAGTCATGGCATGGACTCAGGATGAGCTAGTAATTTTCAGATTTATCCATACAATTACTGAACTGTGTGTGTGTGTTTTGTTTTTTAATTTATAACTGGACACACATATTTACTTAAAAATTACACAAGGCTGCCCCCTCATGAATGATAGCTGGATATCATTTCAGTTTTGTTTTGCATGGGTTTGCCTTCCATGTGAATGCTATCTGTATATAGATGTTGACTTGTGAGTTAGGCTTGCCTTTGGTGCTTTCCTTTGAATTACTTTTTTTAATGAATTACTACCATAAAGTTACATTAACATAGTAAGGGATGGCAGATAAAGACGAACTGTCCATCCAGTCTAGCCAACTGTCACACATTATCAATTTATGATAAAAAAAGAAATCATCAATGTGATGTAAAATACTTGATCATGATTTTTCTTTGGCATTTCTCGGACATAGACTATAGAAGCCTAAATTGGCAAACTGCTATCAAATAGGAACATCCATTACCTGACAACAAAATGATTTTAATTCTTAACTATGTATTAGTCTTTCCGGCCCTATCCTTATAAACTGACCTCAAATAAGAAAATGAATTTAATTCTTAACTATGTATAGTAGTCTTTCCTACCATTCTAAATCAAATTAAATCAGGGGGATCTGCAATGCTTGGCTCTCAGCATGTAGAAGCTAAAGAAAGATTTTTAAAAAGGAAAGCAGCACAAACAGCTAAAGTATGGATACACTAGTAAAAAAAGGCCCGTTTCTGGAGCAAATGAAACTGGCGCTAGCAAGGTTTTCCTCCCCAACCCCCCTCCCTACCCACCCCTTCGTCGTTGTGAAGCCACTGACGCCATTGCTCCGCACCTCATCAACGCACGCCACCTTCATCTCCTGAGTCCTTGTTCGTTGTGAAGCCACAGACGCCATTGCTCCGCCCTCGACTTCATCACATTTGACGTGACGGCGGGGCCCAGAGGCAGTGATTTTGGTGGCTTCACCACCACGAACCCGAAGGAAGTGACACTGACGTCAGTGTCTTCAGAACGTTGAGGGTGAGTTTTATTATATAGGATGAGGGTAATTATACAAAGTGCATACTTCTTAATAACATAACACAAACTACAATTCAAATGGGAAACTTGGAACTATGACTCAATTAGGCAACAAGTTCAGATTTTTAATAAACTACATAGTACAGTTACTCAAAGTCCATTACCCAGAATCTCTTGCTACCTAGATTGAAGGGGGGCAGACTCAAGAAGAATGTCAGGAAGTATTTTTTCACGGAGAGGATGGTGGATGCTTGGAATGCCCTCCCGCGGGAAGTGGTGGAGATGAAAACGGTAACAGAATTCAAACATGCGTGGGATAAACATAAAGGAATCCTGTGCAGAAGAAATGGATCCTCAGGAGCTTAGCCTAGAATGGGTGGCAGAGCTGGTGGTTAGGAGGCGGGGCTAATGCTGGGCAGACTTATACGGTCTGTGCCGGGGCTGGTGGGTTGGGCGGCGGGGATAGTGCTGGGCAGACTTATACGGTCTGTGCCAGAGCTGGTGGTGGGAGGCGGGACTGGTAGTTGGGAGGCGGGGATAGGGCTGGCCAGACTTCTACGGTCTGTGCCCTGAAGAGGACAGTACAAATAAAAAAGTAGCACATATGAATTTATCTTCTTGGGCAGACTGGATGGACCGTGCAGGTCTTTTTCTGCCGTCATCTACTATGTTATGTTACTAGTGCAACACTGCCACAGCCATGCCAGGCTTTGAACTATCACTTGTGAATGAGGTTGTGACTCTTTCAGAGCAGTAGGATAATTAGAAATCCATTCAAGTGCCATTTATAAACTTAGGTTTCCGAGGCTGATTTTAAACCACACACCTTAGCTCGATTTAAACATGTGTTACCATCAATTCATCTTAACAGATATTATTTTCCCAAAAATCTTCGTCTGTGTCTTGACAAGACTAGTGGAGAAGGGAAGCTTCTTGTGCTTATCTGTACAATGCTGCATATGTCTAGTAGGAAAATAAGTATTAACGCTAGTGGAACATGCAAAGTGGGCTACCGATATTATCTAGAAACTTAGGGGCCCTTTTACTAAGGCTTGGTAGGCAAGTGCCTACCACATGGCAAAAAGCACTGCTACGGACTGCATCCCATGATAGTATGCCCATCAGTGGGCACTAATCCCGTGCATGGGCGGTGCGACTATGGTTGAGAGTAAGCATACCCTGCACTAATTGGGTAAAGGAGCCTTTAGCACTCATAAAACAGATGTTGGTAAGGATCCTCAAAAGCTTAGCTGAGATTGGATGGCAGAGCCGGTGGTGGGGGGGGGGGGTTGGGAGGCGGGGATAATGCTGGGCAGACTTATATGGTCTGTACCCTGAAAAATGACAGATACACAAAAAGTAGCACATGAGTTTACCTTGTTGGGCAGACTGGATGGACCATGCAGGTCTTTTTCTGCCGTCATCTACTATATGTTACTATGACTCCCGTGCTAACGGCCGGGCACTAATTGGAAATTAGTGTCTGGCCATTGAAAAAATTTGGAACTACGGCGATTTCACCGCCAACCTGGAGGAGTGACCTAGTGGTTAGGGTGGGGGACTCTGGTCCTGGGGAACTGAGTTCGATTCCCACTTCAGGCACAGGCAGCTCCTTGTGACTCTGTGCAAGTCACTTAACCCTCCATTGCCCCGGGTACAAATAAGTACCTGTATATGTAAGCCGCATTGAGCCTGCCATGAGCGGGAAAGCACAGGGTACAAATGTAACAAAAAAACAACCCTAAACCTAAAAGTGGCCAACCACTTTTTAGCACGGCTTTGTAAAAGGTCCCCTTAATGATGCCTATTAGTATGGGACATTTTTTACATAGTATTTCACGTATGGCCAAGAGACAGACTCTGCCCCAAGAAACAAATCACTTAGACAAGATCATAGAAAAAGACAATCCCCCCCCCTCCCCCTCTTTTTTTAATTCCTCCACCTGACCCTAAGGATCTGCAGCGTCAGTTACATCTTCTTAAAAGTGAGCACCCACCTGTCGGGAAGCGAGATAGGCCTCCCATAGATACACAGTCCAAGAAAACAATAAAACCGCACAGAAGATTTGGTTTTCTACAGCAACCTCCGCTCCGAAGTGCAACATGGCGTGGGCAGAGTCCGCTCTTCAAACAGAGACCCGGGAAGCCCTTCCGGCCGCTCTTCCCGATCTCTCCTCGCCTCTCCTCACGCGCTGATCTTGAAATGTCCTGCTTCACGCCTCATACAGAAACCCGGTAACGACACACCAAACTCAAACCCGGCAACGAGCAGCAGCAGGCCGACACTTCCTGCTCGACTGACTAACCCTGGCCCTGTTCGGCCGACTCACCTCACCAGTAAGGCTCTTCTTGATTGGCTACTCAGGTTGGCTCCTGATTGGGCCCCGGCGCTGCAGTCTGATTGGACAGACAACATCCGGCGGCGTTCAGTAACAGTTTAAAAGTGATGGAAGGCAGCCTTGCATGACTTTTAAACTGTTACGGATGTTGTCTGTCCAATCAGACTGCAGCGGCTGGACGGCCGGCGCGTGACGATCTTGTACAGTGCCACGAGGGGAAGCTACGACAAGAGTTCTTCATAGTACTCGAGTGTAAATTGCAGGTTTTGCTTTGAATGCATTCCTAAATTGCTTCCCCCCTACCTTCCTCCTTTTCCTCCCTCTGTTACCTGTGCCCTGATATTCTTTGGTGTGATTACCTGATTATTTCTTCTACTTCGAGGCATATTTTCAAGGCACTTAGCCTTCCAAAGGTTCATAGAAACCTGTGCAACTTTGGAAGGCTAAGTGCTTTGAAAATACGCCTCTTTGTATCTCCTACCCCTGTTATTAAAACTTAATAAAAATTTCTAAAAATGAAATGAAAAATGAAGCTACGACCTGTGGTGGCAGAGTGAGATCTGCAAATGAAGGCAGATGATGAACACCACATGGCTGATCTAATCTGCTCGATTCTAGAACCCAGCTGCCAAGTTGCTCAGGGCGCAGATGATCGGAAGCCCCAAGCTGTTCCAAACAGCCTCTAAAATTAGCGCTGGAGCAGCGCTCTGATCGTAGCGGTACTTCTGCGGAAGGATTGTTCCCGAGCATGTGCCCAAGGCACCATCCTATTTGCAGTTGTTTGACAGGTTCCAGCTGTCAAAAACAAAACAAAACAACAACCCAGACCTGTCAAATATTCCAAAGGGCTGGAGGTCCAGTAGACCTCCATAACCCCCCCCCCCCCACCAGACAGAGCAGACCCCCCCTCGATGCGGCCAGACCTGAACCGACAACCCCCCTCCCCACTGAAGATGACCTGACCCCCCTGACAGGAGACATTCCCTGGTGGTCTAGTGCCCCCCTTACCTGATCCCCCCCTCCATGACAGAAGAAAAGGCTGGAAGTCCGGTGGACCTGGTAGTGTAGTGGCCCTGAACCCCCGTCCCTCCTCCTTCCAGCACTGCCTCCAAAATGGTAGCAAAGCCCCACCCAGCATATCAAAGGATGCATTGGGCAGGGCGCTACCATTTTGGAGGTGGCGCTGGAAGGAGGAGGGAGTGCCATTTGAAGGTACAGGGGAGTTCGGGGCTGCTAGACTACCAGGGAGGTCTCTTCTGTCAGGAGGGGCGGGGGATCATCAGGTTGTCTTCTGTCAGGGAGGTTGTCAAGTCGGATCTGGCCGGGCCTGAGCAGGGGGGGGGGGACTCTTCTGTCAGGTTTGACAGGCTTAGGTTTGACAGGTCCAGGAAAAACCTCTTGGTCTCCCTCATTCCTCCAAACCCTAACGCCAGCCCCAAGATGGTGTAGGGTTTGCAGTGGGAGTAGTGCCCTTGTTTGGCGCACTGCCCGCTGACCTTGAGGGAGGAATGTGAGAGACCCTCATTTACATGCATTTGCATGCAATTAGCACCTGGGGCGCAGGCAAACATGTTTCTGATCATCTGGGCATCATTTTCAGGAGGGATACCTTTTTTTGTCCAATTCTAATTCTTGATTTAGATCCCCAATTCATAGGGATATTTATAGTCCTTGATGCTGCCCTTGAGATCACTGTGGCGGGTGACATAATGCTTCATGGTGAGGCAGAGGCTGGCAGAAATCCAGCAGTAGACATTTTGGCTGCCTTGCATACCAAATCTTTTCTTCATCTTCCAGCCCATTCCAGGCTGCTACAGGGAATAGGCTAGATCAGGTAAACCATAGACAATAGGAAAATAGACCTTTTCTTTCCCTGCTCCAGGCCTTCACTTTTCTGCTCTCTTCCTCACCCTATAAAAAGGTGAGGAGAGAACAGAAGATTAGGGACTATAGCAGAAAGTAAAGGGTTCTTTGCTATGCTGTATCAAGTCTAGCATCTTCAAAGGAGTCATCTGCTGCCAGCTAGGATTACAGGATGAAATGCTGTACTTGGAACAACCCCAGACCACAGCTATAATTTTGTGAGTGATTTGGGGGGAGGGAGAAAATATGAATGCTGAATGGGGAGGGCAAGGTGAGGAGGGAGTGTATACCTGGAAGTAATTTGCAAAAGGGGGTGAATGCTTGGGGTCTGATGTGAAAGTGGGTAAATGCTGGACAGGTAAGAAAGGAGCTGAATGCTTGGAGAAGTGAAATATAAATGTGGATGGAATTGCATTGAGTGAATGAAAATGCTGAGGTTATGTCTAGGAAGAATTGAAAGTTCTAGGGTTAGGATTAGGCCTGATGAGGGGGGTAGTGAGAAGGGAGTGCTGCAGTCAGGATATGGAGAGGAGCATGCTGGGGTTGAGTTTAGGGAGGTGGGGAATAGAAGTTGGGGTTGTCTGGGGGTTAATTCCTGTAGGGATGGAAGAAGGAGGTGTGGAAGAGAGAAAGCTGACCTACACCTCATTCCTCTCCCCAGTCCACTCAAATGTTTCCTGGTGTGGTCGGCTAACATTTCATCATTGACTGATCCTTTCCTCCCTAGGACTGGCCCCTGTTAAGGAGGGGCAACCTCCTTTTCACCTTTTTGGGACTGACTCTTCTATCAATCAGGTGTCTCCTGCCTCTGTCCTCCTCTCTGGGGCTGACTCCCTGTCAGCAAAGGTCCTTGCTCCCTCCTTTTGTTTCCTTGGACTGATCCTCATTTGTGAGGGCACCTTGTCTTCTTTCTCCTCTCTTCCCTCACAGTAAAGTATATGCTAAGCATGTAGCCATCTAGTGAGGGGTTGAGTGTTTGTCTGCTACTGTCACATATATCATTGGTCCTCATGGCTCTTTTCCCTCAACTCTGACCATCTGTACCTGTGTTTTCCAAATAAATGCACATTGATTTTCAGGCTTGGATTGCCCTGTATTTAAATGTAAACCAAACATCTTGATCTCTTCTTTATGTTTTCTGGTTTGTACTTGTCATTCATTCACACTCTGCTCACAAATTCATTCAGACTTTGGCTCACACTTTCCTCACTCATTAATTCACGTGTTCTCCCTCTTACACTCTATTCACAACTCGCTTTGTTTAGCTCTTGATAAATAATCTAATGCCTGCAATAGTCCTTCCCTCTCAGTGATTTTATGGGCACATATAGAATTCATTTTTGGTTTTTACTATGGCATTTTACTGCACTGAGACCATTAAGGCCCCTGGAACGTACGTATTGTCAACAAAATTCAATGACAATTTCTACCTTGGTTCATTCCTTTTCTTTTATTCCAAACCTTCTGCATTGTGTTTAAACTGATACACATTAATAGTGAAGACAATCTCTGTGAGGGACTTGAAATATCACTAGTAGCAGCTACAGGTAATGTTCCTGGAATTAAGCTCTTGGTGATGTATGTCCAAGCTCAACCTTTCTCCAGACAATGATTAATCTATGAGCAGGTCAGAGATCTAGTACTATTGAGATGGAGGAAATGTTTTACGAGATCCTATCCAAATGATTATTGACAGGAGATGGTGTCAGGTGTTAATAACATTTTTTGAGTCTTATTAGCTTTTGAAATGCTTGTTTGAATTCTTCATTGAAAGCTGTGTATATGACTGGATTAATAAGTGAGTTTAAATAACCCAACCACGTGAACGAGTCAAAGAGGACTGGGTGAAACCAGCAGGACTCACTGCAGATGGGCATTAGCAGGCTTACCACAAAGAATGGGAGCCAACAGAAAATAAAGGCTCCAAGAATTATCCCCAGAGTCTTTGTGGCTTTCCTTTCCCGTGCAGCCGAGAGTCTCTTCCTTTCTAGGACACTGTCTGCAAATCTGATTTTAACATGATTGATGCATATTGGGGAGCCAGCAGAATGGGAGTGTCCCTCATGAATGCAGGAGCTCATGGAACACAGAGAAGACCCTGTGGAACCAGTAATGAGATGGGCAGTGGTAAATCGCTTTCCATACAGAGACGGCGGTTTAAGAATCCTGGAGCGGGCCGCCACATAGATTTTACCATAAAGTATAACCAGCAGCACTGTGGGGATATAGAAGGCTCCAAAAGTTGAGTAGATGGTATAGGAGATTTGATCTGTGTTCACGCTGCATTCCTTTAGTTCTTCGTGAGCCTTGGCTTGTCTCCAGAAGAGTGGCGGGATAGAGATACAAATAGAGATGATCCAGACCACAGCAATCATAACAGCTGCTCTCCCTGCTGTCCTTCGCTTGCAGTATTCCAGCGCATCTGTAATGGCCCAATATCTGTCCAAAGCAATGACGCACAGGTGCAGGATTGAGGCTGTGCAGAATGTGATGTCTGACGATAACCAGATGTCACACATAATTTGTCCAAAGTTCCACGTTTGGCTGACAGTGGAAGCGATGCTAATGGGCATCACCAGGAGAGAGACCAGGAGATCTGTTACAGCCAGGGATCCAATCAGATAGTTTGCCGGCGTACGCAGTTTCTTTGTGACAAAAATGGTAATGATTACAAAGACGTTGGAAAAAATTGTTGCCAGAGTTATGAGGGACAGGATGACGGCCAGAGAAACTTTGAGTCCTAGGATTGTGGCATCATCCCAGGTCACCATAATTTCTGAGGAATTTAGTGACTTGTTTGCCGAAGTATGAAGAAACACATCATCTGATTGGTTATAGTGGTTCATTCTATCCCCAATTGGCAACTACTAATAATTCTATTCACTGTATGCAGCTAGCAACATCTACCATTTTTATAAAGCTCTTTTATCTGCTGTCTTGCATGGTTTTTTGTGCAGTACTGATAACTCAATGTCTAGTGCACTAAGAAACCAGGCGTGTAATAATGTGCTCTATCTTAATGTATTTTAGTACAATGTATATTAGCATATTCTGATACAGCACATTAGGTATTCTGACACATACCAAGCAGTAGTTTAGATCTGCCATGAGCTAGGACTTTTCTGCAACTATTACAACATACTAATAAAATTCTTTGAAGTAGTGTTTTTTAGCACAGAACAGGCTGAAATTATTGCTTCTTCCTGCCATGCATCATAAAAAGAGGAATGTACTAGTCATTGCATTCATTGACTGTTGACTTGAAAAAAAAAACAACATTTATAACCATATGTGCGATACAATCTATTACATTTCTTCTTAATAATCTAGACACTAAAATGTTGCTATCTAATGGTAAAAGCAGTTAGCTTAGCAGGGTTTAAAAAGGTTTGGATAATCTCCTAAAAGAAAATTCCAGAAGACATTATTAAGATGGACTTGGGAAAATCCACTGAGTATTTCTGGGATAGGCAACATAAAGCCTGTTTACTCTTTTGGGATTTTGCCAGGTACTTGTGACCCGGATTGGCCACTGTTGGAAACAGGATACTGGGCTTGATGGACCTTCAGTCTGTCCCAGTACGGCAGTGCTTATGTACTCATGTGCATATTGTCTTGTAGGTTTCCTACAAAGTATACCTATAATATTTATTTACTGTTGAATCAGTGTATTGAAGTGTAATCCATAGCAATTGAGAGGCTGTGCTCATCCTGAATCTCCCCAGAGTTAAGGGCAGAAACACAGTATTCCCCAGACTTTCTCTTAGATTTCAAGGGTACAGTCCATTGCATTCTTTAAGGCTTCTTCCTGTAATCTAACAGCAGTTCCGCATTGACCCTCACAGAGGTAGTTCAGGTCTGCATTTGTAATCATTGACAGAGTGTGATCCTCATCTGTTTTGCACTGCTTCAATGCTCCTGCTTTAGTCCCAGAAGGTGCATGGTTAGGAAGAGCTGCAGTATGAGACAGCGTCAATGAAGTGTAGAACGTCATCAGCTGATGTTTGGTCTGGAACATTTATGCTAAAGACACAAAACGCAGTGTGTTAAGAAAGAAAGAGACAGGATGTGCAAAACAATCATAGTTTTAAAAAAGAACAAAGTTACCGCATGCACTGAATAGGTGTTTGGAAATAGTTGAAGCGGAGTCCAATGGAACAGGAGGTTTAGGTTTCATATCAAAGCGCTAAAATTTGGAACTCCTTACCTAAAACCATCAAACGTACTGATGATTATTTATCCAGTTGCAAACTATGCCAAAATATTTCACAGGACCCCACAGTCATCCACAAAGGAAAGATATTCAACATAAAGGGATCTTTCACTTGCTCATCTTCCAATGTGGTACATATCATTCAGTGTAAAAAATGTAACGAAGGATGCTATATTGGAGAAACAGGCCAGATGCTTAAGACAAGATTCAATTTACATAGACATCACATGAACAATACTGGTGCCAGTAGGGCTCCCACCCCTGTTGGTCAGCATTTTACAGGACCAGGACACTGTACCAGTGACTTCACAGTGAGAATCCTGAAAGGTAACTTTAAAACCATACAAGAACGTAAGACCTTTGAAGTCAGAATGATTGAATATTTTAACACCCAACAGAAAGGACTTAACAAGGATCTGGGGTTCCTAGCCCATTATAAACCATAAAGCTGTATGTCTCTGTTGATCATCCCACCCCTCACCTATCCACACCCAGCCTGTTAGAATATCAATGGTATGCTTTGATGTCCCCATGCATACCTCCGACCCACCCCCATCCTCCCACCCTGTCAGACTGTCATAGTAATGCTTGAATGTTTTCACTTATATACACTGTCAGCTAGCACATTTGCTTATTTCCGATCTGACGAAGAAGGGCAACCTTCGAAAGCTAATCAAGAAATGTATTAAGTTATGTCCAATAAAAAAGGTATCATCTTATTTTCTTTTCCATGTTTTATTTTGTTTGATTTCTATTGAAGTCCATTGAAAACTCACTTCTTCAGTCTAGCCTTTAAGGAAATAAGCCCTCTTCTCAAATAAACTCATGGCATTCATTTTTACCTCATCCCACCTCCCACTAATCCTGTCTATCCCAGTAAAATCCTAGCCCGTTACCTTTTCCCTCCATATTTCAATTATGTAGATTAATTTAGGTAGGGGGCTTTTTTACTAAGCTGTGTAAGTGCCTACACCCACCCAACATGTGTCAATTTGGAATTACCACCTGGCTACCGCATGGCCCAGGTGGCAGCTTCCTTTTTACACGCGTCCACTATGCACACCGGAAAATAATTTGTATTTTCTGCCGCGCGGCGCTAACCGGGCGGTAAAAGGCATTCTACTCGCGTAGACCTTTACCACCCGGTTAACACGTGAGACCTTACCGCTATGTCAATAGATGGCGGTAAGGTCTCAGACCCCAAAATGGACATGCGCCAATTTTCATTTTGCTGCACATTCACCCAAAATTTTTAAAAGGCAGTTTTTTTTTACAGGTGCGCTGAAAAATGGATCTTCGTGTGTCCAAAACACGTGCCTACACCAGCGCAGGCCATATTTTGGTGCACCTTAGTAAAGGGACCCCTAAGTATTTCATTACATCTGTTCCTAACTCAAATTTTACACATTATATGATGTATTTTACTTTCTGTTAATATATTTTGAACATGTTCATGCTTTTCTAATTGTTATGTAAGCCACAGTGAACCTGAGTTTTACTTAGGCTAATGCAGGATATAAATGTCATAAATAATAATAATAATAATAATTTCTAGTTCAAGCTACAGTTTTCTATGCTGGTTTAGACTACTACTACTACTACTACTTATCATTTCTAAAGCGCTACTAAACATACGCAGCGCTGTACACTTGGAACATGAAGAGACAGTCCCTGCTCGACAGAGCTTACAATCTAATTAGGACAGACAAACAGGACAAATAAGGGATAAGAACAAAGAGTAGCAAGATTCCAGAATCCCAAAGAGTAGCAAGATTCCGTGCACAACCCCAAAGAGCAGCAAGATTCCGGAATCCCAAAGACTACTACTACTTATCATTTCTATAGCGCTACTAGACGTATGTAGCGCTGTACACTTGAACATGAAGAGACAGTCCCTGCTCGACAGAGCTTACAATCTAATTAGGACAGACAAACAAGAGATAAGGGAATATTAAAGTGAGGATGATAAAATAAGGGTTCTGAACAAGTGAATAAGGGTTAGGAGCATCAAAAAGGTGGGCTTTTAGCTTAGATTTGAAGACGGCCAGAGATGGAGCTTGACATACCGGCTCAGGAAGTCTATTTAGACTGTCTATTAGACTGATTTCTGATTCAGAGTTCTACATTCTAGATTGACTGGGCTGAAAACGCTGCTGAAGGAACATTCATGGTCCTAATGGGAGGAAAGGTCAGCTACAGCTCTTATGGTGACAGCTGGCAGGCGAATTACAACAGTGGCAGTTGTCCTGGATGGAACTGCTCTTGGCCTGAGGAAGTCACTGCAGTATATACAGCAGGGGTAGACTGACAGTGATCTGAGCCTCTGAGCAACAAGAGTTATGGGCCCCTATACAAGTGGGAGGGGGCCAGAGCCCAAAGTGAGGGGGCACATTTTGGTCTACTGCCCTGCCGCCGCTCCCCCCTGCCGCTTCCCACCCACTGCCGCAGCAAATGCCTTGGCTGGCGGGGGTCCCTAACCCCTGCCAGCTGAAGCGTTGGCCAGCGCCGGTCTCCGGTGCTGCCGCGTTGCCTGCCCTGCTCTGTCTTCCCCTCACGTCCGGCACGCTCCTTTTAGTGAAACTGAGCATGCCCAATTTCACTAAAAGGAACATGCAGGATGTGAGGGGAAGACCAGAGCAGGGAAGGCAATGCGGTGGTGACAGAGACCGGCGATGGACAATGCTTCAGCTGGCGGGGTTTGGGGACCCCCGCTAGCGGGGCCCAGGCCCCCGTAGCCCCATGTAGCTACGCCACTGCCCCTAATCACCTATCAAAAGTGATTAGATGAGGGTAGGGAAGAGTGTGCCTCACTGCTGTGGGCCCTTGGTCATTGCCTTGTTGTTGCAATGGTCAGTGTGCTTCTGATATACAGTATAGGAAAACCAGGTAAAGAAATCATGGTGATCCTCCAATAAGACCAAATGGGTAGAAGAAAAGAACTTTTCAAAGGGCCTAGTCACCTAATTTCAGGACTTAGTTAGATTGCAAGGATGTGCACAGGCTAAAAACTTTTGATCTGTTTCCAGTTCATTTGGCTTTGTTCCCATGTTTTCTGGGTTCCTTTCACTTATTCGTTGTAATACATTTTTAAAGGTACCTGGAACTTTATAATGTGTGGAAATCAATTATACATTTATTAATTCAATTTTTCACTTACTCCAATCTTTAAGGTGCATTAAGGAACCAAATGTTTACTAATGAATGCTCATGGCTCTGTTCCATTAGTTCTAGTCAAGTGGACAGAGGATGAACAGCTAAATTTAGCTGCTGAAAAAGTGCAAAGGGACCAGGGAGAAGTGGTACTACCCAGCTAAAACTTTTGTGCAGTGATAGCTGCGATAAGATAAATCTAACTGTGCTCAGAGCCATAGGAGCCAACTTTTGAAAATGATTGGGGGTGCTGAATTTTATTTTTTATTTACAGGTGGTGCATTCCCCCCTCCCTCTCATCCCCCTCCCCATCCTCCTCCCTCCGAGTTCCAGGCCTCTCCTCCCTCCGAGTTCCAGTCCCTCCCTCCCTCTGAGTTCCAGGCCCCCCTCCCCCTCTGAGTTCCAGGCCCTCCCTCCCACCCTCCCTGTTCCAGGCCTCCCTCCCTCCCTCCCTTCGAGTTCCAGGCCCCCTCCCTCCCTTCGAGTTCTAGGGTCCCTCTGAGTTCGAGGCTCTCCCCCCTCCCTCCGAGTTCCAGGGTCCCTCCGAGTTCCAGGGCCCCACTCCCTCCCTCCCTCCCTTCGAGTTCCATGCCCCCTCCCTCCAAATTTTAAAAGTCATCTTACCTCGTTGGGGTTACGGTGGCAGAAGCAGTGAAAAGCGTGCAGGCTCAGTGCTTCAGCCTTCCCTTCTCTCAGCTCTGGTCCCACCCTTGCAGAAACAGGAAATGAGGGTGGGACCAGAGCTGAGAGAAGGGAAGGCTGAAGCGCTGAATCTACACGCTTTTCACTGCTGTTGCCGCCGTAACCCCGACGAGGTAAGATGACTTTTAAAATTCGGAGGGAGGGGGCCTGGAACTCGAAGGGAGGGAGGGAGGGAGGGAGAGACATTTAAAATTCTGGGCTGGTGAAGGGAACTTCCGGTGGGTGAAATATTGGGGGTGCTCAAGCACCCACAGCACCCACGGAGTCGGCGCCTATGCTCAGAGCTAACAACTAACTGCAAAATCCGGGGTGTAGCCATGGGTGGGCCTGGACGGGCCCAGGCCCAGCCACTTTTGCTCCAAGCCCGACTAGCCTCTTCTGCCCGCTCTCCCCATCTGTGTGGTCTGCTCACTTTTAGTGCCCTGAAGCGCCATTCTCCCTCCAGCCCGGCGATTCCCATAGCCAGCCTTCTGCCAGCACGCGTCGTCAGGGCCTCTTCTCAGGCATATCCCGCCTACTCTGCAACTTCCTGTGTCCCACCTTTGCGGAAAACAGGAAGTTGCAGGGTAGGCGGGACGCGCCAGAGAAGAGGCTCCGACGACGTGCACTGGCAGAAGGCTGGCTATGGGAATCTCCGGTGCTGGAGGGAGAACGGCGCTTCAGGTCAGTAAAAATGACCAGAACTGACCATGTGCAGCGGGCTGTCATGGGGGGGAGGGTAGCAGGTGGAGAGGAAATGCGGCGGCGGGCAGGCAAGCGGGCGGGGGGTGGTGGTAGCGGGTGGAGAGGAAATGCGAGGCCTGTGCCCACTCAGTCCACCTCCAGGCCCATCTAAAAATTAAACTCTGGCTACGCTACTGTGCAAAATACAAAAATGCCTCCCCTCCTCCCTCCCTTCCTTCCCTGGGGGGGGCACCTGATGAAACAAAAAAACTCTTTCCTGACAACCCTCCAATTCTCATTCCTTCCTTTTTGTGGCACCTAATGAAATTGGTGTGGGGGGGGGGGGATCTCCTCAAACCTTTAATTCCCCTCCTTTCCATCTGTGGCACCTGACTGAAACAAAGCCCTCCCCCCCCCCCACACATACACCAGTGGTGTAGCCACAGGTGGGCCTGGGTGGGCCGGGGCCCACCCACTTAGGGTTCAGGCCCACCCAACAGTAGCACATGTTTAGTGGTAGCTGGTAGGGATCCCAAGCTCTGCCAGCTGAAGACTTCTCCCTGATGGTAAAGAAAACGCTAATCTCCAAGATACCGGCACCTGCGCATGCTCAGTTTTCAGCCCACGCCTGCTGCAGACTACCAAGGTGGAGAGAAGCATTTTCCCACCAGCTGATTTTTTTGGCGTGGGGGGGGGGGGGGGAAGAACATTTGGGGCCCACCCACTTCTTGCCTAGGCCCACCCAAAATCTGCTGTCTGGCTACGCCCTTGACATACACATAACCTCAGATTCCCACTTCCTGACTCCCTGACCTGTATTCCAGTGGTCCATTCAAACTTTCCCCTTTGCCTTCCACAACCTTTCCAGAATCTACACGTGATTCTGAAGAGACCCCATTTTCACTGGCAGGAAGGACACCAGGGCTCACCTGCCAGCATTGCTGCTTACTGTTGAATGGCACCCCCTACTGGGCTTTTACACATGTGCCATTCAACAGTGAGCAGGAATTCCAGTAGCGGATTCTTGTGTCCCTCCTGCCTGTAAAGATGGTAACCCTCCAGAGCTTTGAATGAAATGCTACAGGTACATTTCGCAGTCAACTAAAGATGTATATATTTATAGCAGTGTCATTATTGAATTATAATGTGCATCGCTTGATGAATTACAAGCCATTATTCCTTTGAGGGCTTCTGTGACAATTTACAATGAAAGAGCAGAGCTTCAGTGATTTATCTTATGTCAGAGAACAATGAGGAAATGATCTTATCTGCAATTCTTTGTTTTAGACTGGTAATAATGAATCTCTAAACTCTATCCGTCTTCTTGTTTCATTCTAAGCTTGTCCTACTTCTCGCTTGTCTTCCTTTCTCCCATAATTCCACTATTCATCCCTCTTCCCGTTTTTCTCTATTCATCTTTCATTCCTTGCCTCTTCCTCTGTCTTTCTCCATATCTCTCTGACATGTGTTGACGCTGCTTTTTCATCATTGTTTCTTATGGAACGGCTTTGCATTAGTGTGTCAGAGTAATTTAGGGCCCAGTATTCAAAAGGGTTTAACTGGACAGGAGAGGTTCCTGCCCAGTCAAACCCTTCTGAGCTGGCCATCCAGCAATATCCAGCAGCATTTAAGCAATTAGTACCACTGACCATTGCCTACGAATGCCCAGGACTGTCCGGTTATGCTGGGACGGCCAGGGACTGGAGCCTGGGTGGAGCTGGAACTTAACCAGTTAGCAGTGACATTCAGTCCTCTAACCAGCTAATGGCCCGATATTTGGCAACTGAGGTTTAATCCCAAAAAATGCAGGATCATGCACTTGGGTCGCTCCTTTTAGTGAAATTGAGCATGCCCAATTTCACTAAAAGGAGCGTGCCAGACGTGAGGAGAAGAGCGAGCAGGGCAGGCAACATGGCGGCGCCGAGACTGGTGCTGGATAAAGGCTTCAGCTGGTGGGGATTGGGGACCGCTGCCAGCAAAACCAGGGGCCAAGAAGAACTTTGGGGGGGGGCCCAGGCCCCCGCGGTCCCATGTAGCTATGCCACTGAAGGGCTTCTTTTAGTAAGCTGTGGTAAGAGGGGGCCTGCAGTGGCATCAGCATGTGGATTTGCCGTGCGCCAAGGTCCCCTTTTACCACAGCAGGTAAAAGGTTATTTTTGCCCCCCCCCCCCAAAAAAAGAAATGGCCCTGTGCTAATCACAGGGATTGGTCTGCAGTCATTTCCGGGGGGGGGGGGGGAGCCCTTACTACCACCTATTTAGTGATAGTAAGGGCTCCCGTGCTAACCCGGCGGTTTGTCATGTCAAAAATGGCACATGCTGGAGTTGGGAACTACTGCAAGGCTTCTGCAGTAGTCTCAATTTGGCACACGGCAAAGTGGCAGTATGTGTACCGCCGCTTTGTAAAAGGGGCCCTAAATAAAAAGGATGAAACAAAATATTCACTCAAAATACTCTCTCAAAAAAACAAGCTTAAACTACTTTCTAATCAATATGCACTTGTGGAGTACATTCAAGATCTGCACCTTGGCTTATAAAATCATTCATGGAGAGGCCCCATCATACATGTCAGACCTAATAGACTTACCAACACGAAATACTAAAAGTCCATCATGTACTTTCCTAAACCTTCACTACCCCAATTGCAGAGGACTTAAATACAAATCAATATATGCATCTAGCTTCTCCTACCTCTGCACACAGATATGGAATAAACTGCCGAATACCATAAAAACAATGCACGACTTGACAACCTTCCGGAAGTTACTGAAGACGAACCTGTTCAAAGAGACTTACATAAAGAATCCTCCATAAAGACTGGTTTCCTAATCTACACCAGAACCAACCAATATTGATCTCTTCTATTTGATTATTTTAATCACATTATCATTATTGAACATTATATCTTATCCTGCTCTCACTTATACGTTATGTATTATCTTTTTACTTACCCTAATTACCCGATATTCTTCGCACCTTAATTGTAACAATATATTGAACTTCTTATTCTGTTAATGTGATTGCCATTGCGACAGTGTAAGCCACACTGAGCCTGAAAATAGGTGGGAAAATGTGGGATACAAATGCAGTAAATAAATAAGTAAATAAATTTGAAAGGGAAAAGGCCTGTGTGCCCTCACCTCCACCCTTCAAAGCTTTCAAGGAGGAAGGACTTAACAAGGGTCAATTTTCATCACAGGAATAAAAAAACCCTTTCAAAAAAATAATTGTTAAAACTGCACCCGTTTTCAATTGCACTGGATCAAAAAAGTCATACGCAGTGGCGTACCAAGGGGGGAGCGGTGGGGGCGGTCCGCCCCGGGTGCACGCTGCTAGGGGAGGGGTGCCGTGTGCCTGTCGGCTCCGCTCGTTCTCTGCTCCCTCTGTTCCGGGAGCAGGGAACGAACGAAGCCGATAGGCGCGCGGCACCCCCCCAGCAGGTAAAAATGCATCTGGAGGGGGGTGTCCTTTCGCCGGGGGGAGGTCATTGCACCCGGGGGGGGGGGGGTGCGCATCGGCGATCTGCCCCGGGTGTCAGCCACCCTAGGAACGCCACTGGTCATACGTGGCTCAAATACAAGAGAAAGACAAACATTTAGCTTTAAAAAAAAATAAGTGTTCTCCCACATTTAATATCAATCACACTGACTGTGGCAAGAGTTTCACTAGAAAGCTGTCTCAAGGTGTGAACAAAGGACTCAGCATTTTCAAGCACAAATTTCTCCATGTCACTTGGATCCCTCTCAAGTTTTTTGAGAGAGTATTTTGAATGAATATTTGCCACTACATGTACATTGTGCTTGCCCAAAGGAAACACTGAAAAAAGAACTGCTGTGGAAGTTCACCCCCAATATCTCTCCCCCATCTGATCCCCCTGCACCCCCATCCCTCTAATACCACCTTTGATCCCCACAGTCACACCTGACATCCCCAAGTTCTTCCAATGCCTCTCCCTGACATTCCCTGACACCTACAAGAATGGTATGGGAATTGCGTTACAAGACGTATGAGGAGAGACTTGCTGACCTGAACACGTATACCCTGGAGGAAAGGAGAAACAGGGGTGATAGGATACAGATGTTCAAATATTTGAAAGGTAATAATCTGCAAACGAACCTTTTCCGGAGATACGAAGGCGGCAGAACTAGAGGACTTGAAACGAGATTGAAGGGGGACAGACTCAAGAAAAATGTCAGGAAGTATTTTTTCACAGAGAGAGTGGTGGATACTTGGAATGCCCTCCTGTGGTAGGTGGTGGAGATGAAAACGGTAAAGGAATTCAAAAATGCGTGGCATAAACATAAAGGAATCCTGATCAGAAGGAATGGATCCTCAGAAGCTTAGCGGAGATTGGGTGGCAGAGCCGGTGGGGGAGGCGGGGCTAGTGGTTAGGAGGTGGGGCTAGTGCTGGGCAGACTTCTACAGTCTGTGCCCTGAAAATGGCAGATACAAATCAAGGTCAGGTATAAACATAAGTACATAAGTAATTCCATACTGGGAAAAGACATAAAGTAGCACATATGAGTTTATCTTGTTGTGCAGATTGGATGGACCGTGCAGGTCTTTCTCTGCCATCATCTACTATGTTACTTTGTTACTATGTTACTCCAAGCTCTCGGATGCCTCTCCTGACACTCCCTGATACCCCTATCCTTCCAGTGCCTCTCCCTGACACATCCTAGCTCTTCTGATGCCTCTCCTGACACGCCCCGACACCCTCAAATCCTTCCAATGCCTCTCCCTGACATCTAGCATGCAGTACTGACCTGTGTTTTAGCTGACACAGCCAGTTGCCCACTCCCAACCCATATCATGCTCAGATCTCATTGCTGCCTCAGCGGTTTTTGCTCAGCACTACTGCGGTTGACTCTTCTCACAGTCTCCATTGTCATTTTAAGCTTTTGCTGGGTGCATTCACTTATCACTGGTCTTTTTAAAGGCTTGATTTGGCTTCCTCACTTACGCTGCCCCATTCATTGGCTTACACAACAAACAGACTCCTGAAGCAGGCGTTTTTTGCCCTAACACGGCTCCGTGTCGAGTCTTTTGAATTTTTAAAACTTTTTAAATAAAGATTTATTATCGTTTACTCGCCTCCATGGTGTCTTGGAAGTGTCGTGTTGATCTCGCTACTTTTTTGTTGTTGTTTTTTTATCTTTTCCCTCATAGTGGATCTAGTTTCTTCACATTTTGTTGGGGTTTTTGTATGCTCAGATCTCACCCAGCAGCTATGGGATTTTTACCACACTGGCTGCTTTATATTTTTGTTTTTTAAGTGCAGAAGACATTAGAATGTGGGGCCTGGGCTGATGCCTGCTGCATGATAAAACCCACATTAGCTGCTTAACAGAGCTTAGTGAAAGGGCCCCTTCGTTCTAGGTTGAACTTTCAGTATTCTTCTGAACCTCTCAGAGCACCAAACAGCAACTAGGGTTCATGTTCTCAAAATGTGGTTAATTTTATGAGGTACAAATGTTGAGGTACTTTTAAAATTTATATAACCAGAACTATCCCTGACATCTAATTATTCCGGCAGTGATTAATAAAATGATGGAAATCTTAAGCTGTTGACTGGATGCCCATATATGCTTTTATGTGACCAGGGATAATTTGTTTGCTGACAACATTAGTAAATTAAATATTAATATTTTTAGTCTTCACTGAAACTCTTCGGCAAGCAATGCTACCACTCAGGAACAGGTTCAAGGGCACCTCTCCAGCTGCAACAGAATTACAATTAGCTTGTGAAAGAAAATGTCATCTATAAGATACACAAGGAAGGAAACGGGGTACGTCAGATACGTGTACATTTGCAAGGGAGCACTTACGTATGACTACACCATTTGGCACGGCTTGCTGTTCTCGGAAATGATTATTCAATGCTACCTTGATAAATGAGCTCTGTTATTTACAGTGCATCACACAGTGGTCAATTCACCTACACAGTTTTGGACCTTTCTTGGCAAACAGCAGACATATTTGGATTTTTCCAAATGGCAACTGTCATTTAAAAATTAAAATCTAGCAGGGAGGTACTCAAGGCTGATAGAAAAATATTCAGGTCATGCAGGAGGGAGCACCATTATTGACTGCTGTCTTCCATTCCTCACCTCAACCAGCCCATGGGGGAGGGGGAAGGAGTTACCATATTTTCGGACTATAAGACGCACCGGACCATAAGACACACCTAGGTTTTAGAGGAGGGAAATAGGAAAAAAAAATTTTCGGACTATAAGATGCACTTTTTCCCTCCTCTAAAACCTAGGTGCGTGTTATGGTCCGGTGTGTCTTGTCCAGATGCAGGGCCCCCGGTCTCTCCGTTTTCCAGGGCCCCCTCCCTCGGTTTTGCAAGGTCCCCCCTCCCTCTCTCTCTTGCTCCGTTTTGCAAGGTCCCCCCTCGCTCCCTCCAAATTTTAAAAGTTTTACCTGGTCGTGGTCGGGGCAGCAAAAAGCATGCACGCTGGGCGCGTCAGTCTTCCGTTCTGATGTCTCTGTCTGCTCTGGTCCCATCCGGCAGACGTCAGAATGGAAGACTGATGCACCCAGTGTGCATCTTTTTGCTGCTGCTGCCACAACCATGACCAGGTAAAACTTCTAAAATTTGGAGGGAGCGAGGGGGGATCTTGCAAAACAAAGTGAGGGAGGGAGGGACTTTGCAAAACGAAGCGAGGGAGCGAGGGAGTGACCTTGCAAAACGTAATTACGGTGCTTTTAAAACTACATTCGGACTATAAGACGCACCCCCCATTTTCCTCCCAAATTTTGGGGGGAAAAAGTGCATCTTATAGTCCGAAAAATACGGTAATTTATTCACAGGCTTGTTCAGGTTTCATTCACCTTCTGGAGGCCTCTGCTTCAAATTTATGTACCTCTGCCCAGGACAGGAAAAAGTGTGGTTGCGCCTCCTTTTTGCCACACGATTTCCAACATATTTTACAGGAGCAACTTTGTTCAAATTATTTTCTTTCCTCCTATGAATAAAATAGTGTGGTTGTGGACACATGTAAAACCCAGGCGCAGGGCCACCGAGAAGGGGGGGGGGGAGGTCAAGATTCCCCCAGGCCTGGCCTCCAAGGGGGGGCCTGGAACTAGCAAGGCTTCTGATGGCAGGCAGAAAGTTCTGCTCCCTTGGTCTGTCTCTCTCCTGCTTCTGTGTACCGGGACCCAGGTTATTGCGTTAATGTGTTAACTATGCTCTGCCACCATAGGTCCTTCTTCCTGCCTTGTCTCGCCTCCTGTGTGAAGTACTTCCTGTTTCCACATAGGTGGGAGGGGACTCGGCAGGAAGAAGGAGCTGTGGTGGCAGCAGTGGCGTAGCAAGGGGGGGGGGGCGGGAGGGGCGGTCCGCCCCGGGTGTCAGCTCAGGGGGGGGGGGGAGTGCTCCCTGCCAGCTCCCCCCCTCCGGGTGCAGCATGATGACACCCCCTCCGACCCAGTGCCTACCCTCCTCAGATCCCTCCAACCAGCTGAGCACCCTACCTTTAAAGAAATTTCGGAAGCCGTGGAGAGGCAAGGCGCAGCGCCTCACGCCTGCAAGTGAAAGAAGCGAGGATCGTCATCAGGCCTTCCCTCACGCTGTCTGTCCCGCCCTCCGCTGATGCAACTTCCTATTTCTGCAAGGGCGTGACAGACAGCGTGAGGGAAGGCCCGATGACGATCCTCGCTTCTTTTACTTGCAGGCGCGAGGCGCTGCGCCTCGCCACGGCTTCCGAAATTTCTTTAAAGGTAGGGTGCTCAGCTGGTTGGAGGGAGCTGAGGAGGGTAGGCACTGGGTCGGGGGGGGGGTGCAACGGTGAACTGCCCCGGGCGGCAGCCCTCCTTGCTACGCCACTGGGTGGCAGATCTGCGTTTATATGATAACCCGGGCCCTGACACACAGGAGCAGGAGAGAGACAGACCGAGGGAGAGAGCAGACGTAGAAAGTGACGGGGGGGGGGGGCAGTGGCCCACGGGGGAGGGGCCCTGCCTCGAGTCTGACCTTGTCTCTCAGCATCCCTGAACCCAATTTGTACTGCCTTCTGTCCTTTTTGGCAGCCATTTTCACTAGTTTTAAAAGACGTAGTACCACTTTCTCTGCTGGAGATGGCAGCATTTGTCTTTTGAAAGCACTTCAGTGGCCCTACTTGCAGCCTGCCTAACACACTCAACTAAACACACATTCCTCTCTCATATCTGTAAATTTGCTCCCATACACCTGCTTGCATGGCCACTAGTAATGTTCCCAATTTGGCTAAGTACACTTACTACTGCTCTATCATTCAGACAGTAGCAATTCCATTTTATTGATTGGCTCACTTCCCAATCTACAAGCACCCATGCAATCAATGTATGAGTACCTTCTGCCATTGATCTAGCAAACGTTGTCTCATCTGAGGTCTCCAAATTTCAATTCTCCTTTCCTTCCTCGGAACCTTCCTCCTCCAAATCTCACCTGGCTCTGCCCAGTGGTCTACTGTGTACTTTGAAATCTTCTTCTGTCTCTTCTCCCACCCCCACCCCAACTTGTTGGCCAAGATCTCTAACTGACATCTTAAAATCGCTCTCTTAAATCTCCTGTGTCCAATTCCTTTTTTCTACCTGTTCAAGAGTCAACATCATGGCTGAAGTTTGGTATTTCCAAAATCCTGGCGGGCATGAAGAACTGACCCCCCCCACCCCCGCACTTGATCCTATGACCATTTCTCAGGTTAAGAAGCCCAGAACTGGACTCATAGGAGCCGACTCTGTGGGTGCTGTGGGTGCTTGAGCACCCCCAATGTTGAAAAAATTCCTTATATGTTTCCAGGGAAGGGTTATTTTCATTGGGCCTAGCACCCCCAATAATTTTGAAAAGTTGGCTCCTATGACTGGACTCATTCCCCCCCCCCCCCTTTATTTTTTAACTGTAATTGTCAATGCTAGTCTTTCTACAGGTGTGGTACCAATTTCTGGAAACAAGTGCTTACACATTGACTCATCCAATTACATATCATCTCTAATTTTTCCTTCACCTCTAAACTGGCTGAAAAGATTGTACATGTGGATCTTGTAAAATTTACTGAACAACCAACCCTTTGCACCCATGCCAGTCTAGCTTCTTTTCTAAGTGATGTCTATAGTGATCTTGATGGATGTAAATGTATAATTTCCTTGATTTATCCTGTGCTTTTTGATTTGATTGACTACCATTTACTTCTATTTATTTAATATGGGCCTTAAGAGAACTGTTTTAACTTGGTCTTCATCTTTCCTGAACTCAAGACCTTTCTATATGTCATTTGACTTCTCCATCTCCCCAATTCATTATCTGCAATGTGAAGTCCCACAGGGCTTGGTGCAAGTTGGACCCATGTTCTTCAGTCTATTCATCAGCCTTTATGTTGCATTGATGCAATCTTTTGGGATCAGTGATTGTTATTTATTTATTTGTTGCATTTGTACCCCACATTTTCCCCACCTATTTGCAGGCTCAATGTGGCTTACAATGTTCTGTTATGGTATTCGCCATTCCAGAGTAAAAGTTAAGTTGGTGTTACATAGAGAATAGGATGACATGATAAGATTAAAATTAAGCAGACAGGCATAGAAAAAGAAACCAATCAGAGTAAAAGGTTAAGTGGTGATGTGTTGTAGCTACAATTAATGATCGTTATGGTATGCCTTGTTGAAGAGATAAGTCTTCAGAGATTTGCGAAAGTTAGTTAGTTCGTAAATTGTTTTTAAGTGCCGTGGTAATGCATTCCACAACTGCGTGCCCATGTATGAAAAGCTGGACGCATGTGTTAGTCTGTATTTCAGTCCTTTACAGCTGGGGAAGTGTAGGTTAAGGAATGTGCAGGCTGATCTTTTAGCATTCCTGGGTTGCAAGTCAACAAGGTCTAACGTGTAGGCCGGGGCATCTCCGTTAATGATTTTATGAACTAATGTGCAGATTACCTACAAATGATGCTTTATATTGATACTAATCAATTAGGTCTATCACCTCTCAATGCCTGTTTGGACACTATTAATGACTGGATGATTTCTGATAGGTTATCACTGCATGGGCCAATGGTTTCTCTGTCAACCTGATGGTTTTTCTATCATTTCCAGGTTCACCAATTACATTTGTGGATTTGGTTAAAATCCTTGGATGTCATATTGGCTCAGCCCTCTTTTTTTTCAGGGACAAATTACTGCTGGCATTAAGTCTTGCTTCTACTCACAACAATTGAGACCCTCTGTTCTTCCCGTAAAAAAGAGGCCTTAAGGAGGTTAATATATTCTCTTGTTACCAGCCACCTTGACTAACAATATTCTTTATTGTGGGATGTGATAGGCTAGTTTAAAAAGATTACAGCTGCTTCATGCTGCCATCAGATATAACTAGGTCACCCCACCCCCTTCTACTTGTTTCTGTTAATATATCAAATCCATTTCAAAGTTCTGCTACTGGATCATAAACCTTTTTTTTTAAAGGGTCTTCCTACCTGTTTGGCCAATCATATGATGCCAATATCTTTAGCTCAATCTTGAAAGCCACACATGAGACTCTTTGCATTTACGACCCCCATTTCGCGCAGCTGTCTTGAGTCCATGTGTCATAGTGCTTTTTTTTTTTTTCTTTCTTGTGCCTTCTTTTTGCAACTTTTTGCCAAGTTAGTTTGTCATGGAGTCATCCTTTCCGAAATGTTAAAACGGGCAGAAAACATTCCTTATCTCTAAGGCATTTGGAGAAACGCTGGATGCAGTGATCTGACTAGTTCCCATATTTTCCCTTCCCTCCTGTATTTCACTATAGTGTAGCATTTGTCTTTTTCTCCGTACCTGCTCTCTATCATCCTTTGCCTTGTTTTTTTTTTATCTCCCTTCCCTCTTATTTTAATGTTTTTGAATTGTATATTGCCTTACTGTAATTGTTATGAAAGGCAATGTAAGCAAAATTCAAACTAAACGAAACTAACCTAAACCATAAAAGCCATCAGAAAAGAGACAAAGACAAACTTTAAGCAAAGCAGGCAAATTTTACTGAAAATGCTTTTATTGGACTAACTTAGGGGCCCCTTTTACTAAAAGGTGTTAAGAAATGGGCTTAGCACATTTTAACTACTACTACTACTTACCATTTCTATAGCGCTACCGGACGTACGCAGCGCTTCACACTTGAACATGGAGAGACAGTCCCTGCTCATAGAGCTTACAATCTAATTATGACAGACAGACAGGGCAAGTAAGGGATAAGGGTTAGGACAGACAGGACATATCAGGGGTAGGGGACAGTTGAAGGTTTAGGTTTAGGAGTTAAAAGCAACATCGAAGAGGTGGGTTTTTAGCCTAGAATTGAAGATGGCCAGAGATGAGGCTTGGCGTACCAGCTCAGGAAGTTTATTCCAGGCATACGGTGCAGCAAGATAGAAGGAACGGAGTCTGGAGTTAGCGGTGGAGGAGAAGGGTGCAGATAAGAGAGATTTGCCCAGTGAACGGAGTTCCCGGGGAGGAATGTAGGGAGAGATGAGAGTGGAGAGGTACTGAGGAGCTGCAGAGTGAATGCACTTATAGGTCAATAAGAGGAGTTTGGCAAATGGCCCATCCAGCCTGCCCTTCCTCAGTAACCACGAGCTCCTCCTTTTCCTAAGGGATCCCATGTGCCTGTCCCATGCTTTCTTAAATTCTGACACAGTCCTTGTCTCCACGACCTCCAGCATGTGGCCATTCCACGCATCCACCTCCCTTTCCATGAAATAGTTTTCTTAGATTCTTCCTAAGCCTAATTCCTCTTAACTTCATCCTATGCCCTCTCATTCCAGAGTTTTCCTTCATTTGGAAAAGACTCACCTCATGTGCATTAACACCACTGAGATATTTAAATATCTCTATCATATCCCCTCTCTCCTGCTTCTCTTCCAGTGTATACATGTTGAGGTCCATCAGCCTCTCCCTATATGTTTTATGACAGAGGCTGTTTACCAATTTCGTAGCCGCCCTCTGGATTGATTCCATCCTGTTTATATCCTTCCATAGGTACGGTCTCCAGAATTGAACACAGTTCTAAATGGAGCCTCACCAGAGATTTATACAAGGGCACTATCACCTCTTTTTTTTTTTTCCTGCTGGTCATCCCTCTCCTTATGCACCCGAGCATTCTTCTGGCTTTGACCATTGCTTTTTCTACCTGCTTGGCCACCTTAACGTCTTCAGATACAACCGCCCCCAAGTCCCGCTCTTCTGCCGTCCCCAGAAGCACCTCACCCCCAATACTGTACCATTCCCTTGGATTATTGTAACTCAAGTGCATGACCCTACATGTCTTAGCATTAGATCTTAGTTGCCAATTGTTAGACCAGTCTTCAAGCTTTGCTAGAGCCTTCCTCACGCCATCCACACCCTCTGGGATGTCCAACCTATTACAGAATATGGTATGATCCGCAAAGAGAAAAACCTTACCAGATAGCCCTTCTGCTGGTAAAGTATCTGGCAACGTGCTTTCATTGTTTCGTGACCCCCTTCCAGGAGCGGTGCCAATTTCTTTGCACACACTGGGGCCCTTTTACTAAAGCTTAGCACACGCCAATGGAATTGGTAAGACACCCATGAGCATCTTAACATTTAAGGACCCTTTTATCAAGCTGTGGTAGGGCTACCGACACAATGGCGCATGGCAACTCAGCCCTACCACCAGGGGCATAGCGACGGGCGGGCCTGGACGGGCCCAGGCCCAGCCACCTTTGCTCCAGGCCTGCCCACCCTAACTAGCCCCAACCCAACCAGCGGCGTTGCTCTCCCAAGCGAGGCTCCAATCTTTTCCTGCCTCTTCTGCCCGCTCTCCCCGTCCGCGTGGTCTGCTCACTTTTACTGCCCTGAAGCGCCGTTCTCCCTCCAGCACCGGCGATTCCCATAGCCAGCCTTCTGCCAGCGTGCGTCGTTGGGGCCTCTTCTCAGGCGAGTTCCCGCCTACTCTGCAACTTCCTGTTTTCCGCAAAGGTGGGACGCGCGCCTGAGGAGAGGCCCCGACGACGCACGCTGGCAGAAGGCTGGCTATGGGAATCGCCGGTGCTGGAGGGAGAACGGCGCTTCAGGGCAGTAAAAATGACCAGAACGGACCGTGTGCAGGGGGCTGTCGGCATCTGGAAGAACCCTGCCAAATGCCCTGGGTTTGAAACAGTTCAGTGGGGTGGGGAGGGGGGCGAGGGTAGCGGGTGGAGAGGAAATGCGAGGCCCGTGCCCACCCAGTCCACCTCCAGGCCCATCTAAAAATTGAACTCTGGCTATGCTACTGCCTACCACTAGGCTCAGCAGGCCGGCGATAGTTCTCTCTTCCACTGCGCACCATTTCCGGCACTAGGAATGTTTTTTTTTAAAATTTTCTAGCACCAGGGGCTTACTCGGCGGTAATCGGGCAATGCCGTACACTGCCCAGTTACTGTTGGGTTACCGCAGGAGCCCTTACTGCCTCCTAAAGTCATTTACTCCCTCTTTGAATAAAACCCTTTTTACCCAATATGGTAAAAGGGGGTCTTGGCGCATGGCAAACCCGAGAGCAGATGCCACTGCCGGCCCCCTTTTACTGCAGCTTGGTAAAAGGACTTCTTAGTGCACGCTAAGCTAAGCTTTAGTAAAAGGGCCCCAGTATGCATTATGACATTCTGAAATGCATGTCTCTGTACTGTCATGACCATGGGAAGGTATATATGTTGGGCTTCCTACCGGTCAGTCTGGCATCCTGGCAGGTACAGATATATAAAGGCACAGCATTTCTTAGGAGCATATGACTTCTGGGGATGCCCTATATAGGAGTCCTGCAGGACAGGTTGGGCAGAGATGGATCCCTTCAACGGGTTAATTTTCTATCACTTCTAGCATTACTGTCCTATGTTGAAGTATCCGTGCTGTTGTGAACTCAGGCTACAATGTTGCTTCTTTGACTCACTCACCTTGTGCCCTTAGGTTTGTTTACATATAACAATGAAATTATTTTAACACATAGTTACAATCTGTAATTGATCTATTCTGTATGTGCCTGGTTATATTTTTGGGGGTGTGTTGTAAAGTAACATTAATATTAAAAGTTTACATGTTTCTAATTTGGCATTCATTTCCTTGATTTTATGTTACAGAACCAGGAAAGGCTAGCCAACACCCTTTTCCTGGTTAGAAGGGATGGCAAGAATCTTCTACCATCCTGGAAATGCCATTTTGGATAACCTGAACAGTAGGATTCCCTGGTCCCTGTAGGACAGGTAGAGAGGGGAATCCCGATGCACTGATGGTTGTAGGAGGTGTGGGAGGTTTGCTAAAGTGTAACAAGTTTCCTTTTCTTCTTGCAACATGGTTTGATGTCACTAGTTACACTGTTGCTACTTTCATTAATGTTCAACTGTCTGTTTTCCTTCTGTGTAGCCTTTTGCTAGACCTCCGTTCTCAGCCATTTCCTTTATCTGCCAGCTCCATCTTTCTCTTTGCATTCCTATATGTTTGTCATATAATGATTCTATTCTTTGAAAATAATTCAAACCCTAACTCCCATAACAATAAAGATATTATTTAGAAAGCATATTTAAATACTATTGGATCTGTCAGTTGTAAAGGACTAAAATACAAACTAACACATGCGACCAGCTTCTCATACATGAGCACCAGTGGTGTAGCCAAGGGTGGGCCTGGGTGGGCCCAGGCCCAACCACTTTGAACTCAGGTCCACCCAGTAGCAGCACACCTATGATGTGGCTGGCAGGGATTCCCAAGCCCCACCAGCTGAAAACTCCCAACATCTGTCCCTCCTGCATACCTTGTAAATAGCAGATCTTCACCTGCAGCAAGCAGCGACTGATACATACTGCTTGCACTGGCCCCACAGCCTTCCCTCTGACATATTCCTGCCTGTGCGGAAACAGGAAGTTGCATCAGTGGGAAGGCTGTGAGGCCAACATGAGCAGTGTGTATTTGTTGCTGCTCGCTGCCGGTGAAAATCTGCTATTTAAAAGGTATGTGGGAGAGAGGGGATGTTTGAGAGACCATATGGCATGTAGGCGAGAGAAGGAGAGACCAAATCACCTGTGGGATGGGGTGGGGTTCTTCTGTCCCCCCCATCTCGGGCCCAGGCCCACCCCAAATTAGGTGTCTGGCTACGCCCCTGATGAGCACACAACTGTGGAATGCACTACCATCAAAACTGAAAACAATTAACGAAATAACTTTCACAAATCTCTGAAAACCTCTCTCTTCAACAAGGCCAACCACGAGAACCCGTAGCTTAACCAGAACACTTCACCCCCCCTCCCCAACTTAAACGATGTCTTTCTTTAAATGTTTACTTAGTTCTTCTCTGTCGTCCTTGATCTCTTTATAACACCAATTTGTATCTTTTAACCTGTATTGGCGATGCCATAACAGATCTTCGTAAGCCACTTTGAGCCTGCAAATAGGTGGGAAAATGTGGGATACAAGTGCAATAAATAGATAATAATTCAACGGGCTGCACATACTACAGCAGGACATGTTTATGTACTCCTACCCTAGCTGAGATAACATTGAACCATCTGTCTGACCTCATGTGCAACTTTCTTTAAATTAATTACCTTACTTTCTAACACTTTTTACTCTCTTACCTATCTATATTATCCATCTTTGCTTATACCCTTCACTATCAATTAAAATGGTCTATTACGTATTGACGTTCAAATATTTGAAAGGTATTAATCCGCAAACGAATCTTTTCCGGAGATGGGAATGGCGGTAGAACGAAGGACATGAAATGAGATTGAAGGGGGGCAGACTCAGGAAAGATGTCAGGAAGTATTTTTTCACGGAGAGGGTGGTGGACGCTTGGAATGCCCTCCCGCGGGAGGTGGTTGAGATGAAAACGGTAACGGAGTTCAAACATGCGTGGGATATGCATAAAGGAATCCTGTGCATAAGGAATGGATCCTCAGAGGTTTAGCTGAAATTGGGTGGCGGAGCAGGTGGGGGGAAGAGGGGTTGGTGGTTGGGAGGCTAGGATAGGGGAGAGCAGACTTATACGGTCTGTACCAGAGCCGATGATGGGAGGCGGGACTGGTGGTTGGGAGGCGGGAAATACTGCTGGGCAGACTTATACGGTCTGTGCCTTGAAAAGGACAGGTATAAATTCAAGGTAAGGTATACACATATGAGTTTGTCTTGGGCAGACTGGATGGACCATGCAGGTCTTTTTCTGCCGTCATCTACTATGTTACTATGTATTGTGTTGACATTGTAAGTAGTATACCATGCCATACTTTGTATTGTTATTTGAATATTTTTACTGCTGTAATTGCCTATTGCTCATGTATTCTTACTGTTCACCACCTTGAGTGAATTCCTTCAAAATGGCAGTAAATAAATCCTAATAAATAAATAAAACCTTCAGCAATAATTTAGCTATTCAAATATAGGGTGAACATGTAATCTTCATCGATCCTTACAAGTCCATCTCATATAGTATCAAAAACATGAAAAGTACTTATCTTTTATTTATTTTTTCTTCATCAATTTTTCAATTTTGTTGTATATACATAAAATGCAGAATAGGAGTCCCATCAAATTTCAATCACGATATATAGAATCTGTGGGACAGGGAATCTGAATAAATATATGTGTTCTGTGTTTAGTATTATAAATATATTTTTGTAGAGTTGATGGCGCTGGTCTTTTGTAATTGGTGGAACAAAGGGACTTTTTGTGTTTGTGCATTTTATACTGGGAAACTTATAGTCAAGTTTCAGGGTCTGCAGAACCACCAATACAAGAAAAGCTTTGAAAAAGAAATTAAAGAAGGGTCGGGTCGGGGGGAGGGGTGGATTGTTTGGGGGATAAAAGAAGAAAATTTGACTTTTTATGGATTGATAGTTTGTTGTATTAGTACTGTTATTTGTTGGAAAAAATGTACAAGTGTATTTTATATACTACGTCAATAAACAGATTTAAATATAAATATATTTTTGTGAAAGTTAAAGTTATACTATTTTAGTATTCTAATCATGCATATCCTATGCATTTGCAAGTGCGGGTGCTTTCTCGGTTTGGTAATATTGGTGTGCTCTGAGTTGAAAAGTACAGATGCAGTCTAGATCAGGGATCCTCAAATCCAGTCCTTCAGGTCCACAGATGCAGAAAAATCAGTATTTCCAGAATCTAGACCAGGGATCCTCAAATCTAGTCCTTCAGGTCCACAGATGCAGAAAAATCTGTATTTCCAGAATCTAGACCAGGGGTCCTCAAATCCATTCCTTGAGGTCCACAACCTAGCCTGGTTTTCAGGATTTCCACAATGAATATGTATGAGATTTATTTGCATTCACTGCTTCCATCACATGCAAATAGATTCCATACATATTCATTGTGGAAATCCTGAAAACCAGGCCAGGTTGTGGACCTCAAAGACTGGATTTGAGGACCCCTGGTCTAGATTCTGGAAAACTCAAAAAAACCAGAAGAAACCAGTCTTCACAGAAAACAAGTCAAACACCAAAAAACAGTGAAGATGACTGAAGGTGAAGGTGAAAAAAGACGACCTCCAATAATCAATTATAAAATTTTTTATTGATAATAAAAATTAAAAAGAGTAGGTGATTGGGACTCAACACAGCTGTGTTTCAGCCTAACAGGCCTGCATCAGGAGTCTTTTCACCATACAGACAATCTGTCCGGAGCTTAATTTAACGATATAGCTTTCAGTAGCAACTTGAATGAGAAACATTTTTCAAGTGAATCTTGAAGAACAAACCGAGCAGAAGCTTCGGCTCAAGTTTTTCACTATAATGAAAACAATCTTGGTGTCTGTATGGTGAAAAGACTCCTGATGCAGGCCTGTTAGGCCGAAACACAGCTGTGTCGAATCCCAATCACCTACTCTTTTTAATTTTTATTATCAATAAAAAAATTTTTATAATTGATTATTGGAGGTCGTCTTTTTTCACCTCCACCTTCAGCCATCTTTGCTGTTTTTTGGTGCTGGATTCTGGAAATACAGATTTGTCTGCATCTGAAGAATATAAATGATTCCTTTGCTGTATATTTACTGCTGTTCTTAGACAGTATTTTTTTTTTGTGATTGATGAAGGAGGAGGTGCTCAGGTTTACAGATAACTGCATTTGTTACTGTTCATGTTTTAAGGTATATCTAGAGCAGGGTTGCCTAACCTTGGTCCTTGAGGGCCACAACCCACTTGGGTTTTCAGGATTTCCCACACGAATATGCATGAGATCTATTTGCCTGCACTGTCTCCATTGCGTGCAAATCGATCTCATGAATATTCATTATGGAAATCCTGAAAACCCGACCTGGCCAGGGCCGAGGTTGGACACCCCTGGTCTAAAGTAATTTGTTAGGCAGGATCAGATGCATCTGCAAAATTTATATGCACAACATAAAAATACAAATGCTATTAATGTATCTTCATAAATCTTAAAATTGCAGGGTAGAGTTTTCATGGTCGGCAGAAACATTATAAATCTGAATGCTCTAATCTGAATGTTCCTGCCATCATAGAAGTAGCTGGTACAGAATCAGCCCCTAGAATTGGAACAATTGAAAGGGGTTCGTGTTCCTGCAGTTTCTGGTGTAGGCTGTTAATTCTTCAACAAGATATACCACAAAGATCAACAAATGTGAACTCCTCCACATCCATCCAGCATTGTCTTATATATTTACTTGTATTTCATGCTTTTTCATAATCATGTTACCCCAAATCCCTCCATAATACTAAATGTGTATTTTATTATATATTTCCACTATTCAGTGATGTATTCTAAGCCACATTGAGCCTGCAAAGAGGTGGGAAATGTGGGATACAAATGCAATGCAATAAAATAAATACAGTCTCTGACAATGGGACACCAGGCTGATAACGTATGTTCCTGTAATCTGTGGTATTAGCTGTTCTGCAATAATCTCTGGCAATGAGGACTGTCTCTAGCACTGGCGTTTCTGCAGTCTCTTGCACTGATTGAATTAGCCTAAAGTCAAAAAGAGATATAACATTTTATACTAGTATTATAGCATTTACACTTAGCTATAGAACATAACGACCTTTGAAATCAGGATATAATTATGATAACATATTGATCAGATAATCCCTGGTAGAAATGATGCTGTCTCTCTCTCAAGGTTTTGTTAACTGCTCCAGCAGAAGGTAATGCACCAGGAAAGTAGGAGAAGATGCATTTACAGGGCATATGAGTATTAGCCCGTGCTGAGTCCAGACTATTGCCAGATACTTTTTCCTCCTCCTGCAGAGACGGCACTTTATGCAAGTTACAGTCCTCTCTCTTCCCGCTGAGCCCTGAATGGGCTTTTTACAGGTGTCAGAGGCTTTTGCGCTCTATTTTAGTTCTGTGAGCCCAGAGAGGGGTTCTTACATATATTAGATATTCTGTCCTTTGCTGACCTCAGAGAGCATCTTATACAAGGTTTGGTTTTTAACATTTGCTTCCCCGTTCATCCTACCTGTCCAGACCCGGCTTTACCACTGTGGGGCTGTCTTAGACCAGCTTTTCAGCAAAAGTGATTTAATTTTTCATTAGAATAATAAAAAAAATCGATCCTATTCTAAACACCGGAAAAAAAAGAAAGATTCTCTTGATATGAAACTGGGTAAAAAGAATTCAGAATTAAATATATGTGTGAAAATAAAGCTTCGGCTGATTGCAGTCCCTTACAGTCTGGATGGGAAAACTTTTTATCGTAAGAAATGTCTGCACTTGAAGTGTATCAGTGTGTCTAATGCAAACTGTGTTCGTTGATATTCCATGTACACACTTACAGATGTAGATAATTCACAGACAAAATTTCACATCCCCCAGCCCAAACCAACCGGGGATATATTTTAATTAGCTTCTCTGGAAAAGAAGCCACGGAAACATTTTGGGGGAAACCATGAAAGCCGTAAACAATGTTTGATTTACAAACACCGCTAAGGGCTTGGGACTCTCATAAAACATGACTTTGATTTGTGAAATCTCAGTTCTAGGCAGGAGAGCTCTTTACCAGATTGGGAGCTTCCAATCACAGATCCCCCTACAAGACATAACCGTCTGATGGGATGCTCTCAGGTTAGACCCCAAAGTGACCAAAGATCAGTGGTTTCAGGGATCAGATTTTGCACTCACCAGTTTTGCAATCGTTAGCAGATTTTCCCGTTTCTCCGGTCCGGTTCTCAGCTCCGCCGTTCTCTCTCTACTTCAGACTTTTGCATTTCACTTGCTGCAAAACGGTTTATTCCGTGAAAAGCTGTTCACAGATAAGGATGCATTCATAGGAACAATATTATCCCTTTTCAGCCTTCCAGCCATGGGGTCCAAGCAGGAGAGCTCCAGCAAGCAGCCTCTTCCCCTGGGCAATGCTCACAGGGAGCTCTTGAAATCCAGCTGTTGGCCTCTTGCTGCAGAGGAGGACAATTGTTAACAATCGGCGAAGTATTGCAAACCAAACCGTGCAGGAAGGAGCATGTAAAATCCCACAGCGCAGATGGAAGAGGATGTGTCCAGGAAGACTAGGTAGCTGAAGTGAAAATGCCGGTGAAGGGTGCCTGCGTTTCCCCCCCCCCCTGTGGGATGGAGCCTTTCCAGCGCACGTTTTCTTCAGACGAAGGATTTTATTGGAACTTCGGAGAAAATGCTGTCCATCGAAGCGCTAGGACGAGAGCTGAAGTTTCTTTAAGCCACTTTCAGGGGGGGAGGGGGAAGCAGGTGATTTTCTTCATGTTCTAGGGCTCTGCTTGACAAACCGCCCTTACTCATGGAAGAGGCATTCAATCAGTGTTGGGATTAGTGACCCCCCCCTCGCCTCCCCCACCCCTTGAACAGCTTTTCGAAGTTGCCTGTTTGTTCAGAGCACTGATTAGAGAGATCGCTGCTTTCCCGTTCGGGGCCAAAACGCCAGACTGCGCGCACAGAAATCCAGCCAAGGAAGTACAGACCGCTCTTAGCAGTCTGATTATAGGACAGATGGTCTGTCTGTGTCTCAGTCCAGGTAGAAGAACTGAGCAACGCACTGTTCACCTGCCTCTCCTTTCTTTGTCTTTGTAAAATATGTTTCTCTCTCTCTTTTTCCATAGAAGAGCGCAGTAATGGTTCAGCCCTGGTCTCCTTCTAGGAAATGTATTATCGTGTAGGTTTCTCTCTCTGTATTTCCTTTATCTTGCAATCCCACTGACACTCCCTGTGATCTTGGCCAAGCCACTGAACCCTCTCTGTTGCCTCAGGTACAAACTTTGATGCACAAAGCTTCTGGTGCCAGCAGCATGAATTTTCAACCGGTTTCAGCAGGTCTAGTGAACGATGTATTTAACGGCAGATGCACAAAGGGGTTCAGTGAGCCTGAGCTGTTTCCTGTTTGTGGCAGCATACAATGAGAATCGTATGCTGATATATTGATCAGTATTGAAATGAGCATTTGGATGGATGCACAGCTGTTACTGAGTGATGCATAGAAAGGACGGCTCCCCTTTAACAGGTGAAATTTTATGGGTGATCTGGAGGCCTCGAGCATGGCAGTGGCAGTGGCTTCTCGGTGGATCTGTCAGCTGTCAAGTGTATATCAAACATGTCCTGAAGATAAACATGTCCAATATGTGCATGTGTTCTGCTGTCAACAAATATGTACGTGTTATTGGGGCGTCTTGTTTGAGCGTGTGTATGTGGTTTTGGGGCATCTTTTGTGTGTGTGTGTGTGTGTGTGTGTGTGTGTGTGTGTGCAGGTTGTTGAGGCATCTTGTTTGTCATCCTCACCTTAATATTCCCTTATCTCTTATTTGTCCTGTTTGTCTGTCCTAATTAGATTGTAAGCTCTGTCAAGCAGGGACTGTCTCTTCATGTTCAAGTGTACAGCGCTGCGTACATCTAGTAGCGCTATAGTAATGATAAGTAGTAGTAGTAGTCTCTGGGATTCTGGAATCTTGCTACTCTTTGGGATTTCGGAATCTTGTTACTCTTTGTGCTTATCCCTTATTTGTCCTGTTTGTCTGTCCTAATTAGATTGTAAGCTCTGTTGAGCAGGGACTGTCTCTTCATGTTCAAGTTTACAGCGCTGCGTACGTCTAGTAGCGCTTTAGAAATGATAAATTTGATTCCCGGCACAGGCAGCTCCTTGTGACTCTGGGCAAGTCACTTAACCCTCCATTGCCTGCTGCATTGAGCCTGCCATGAGTGGGAAAGCGCGGGGTACAAATGTAACAAAAATAAAAAAATAAAAAAATAAGTAGTAGTAGTAGTAGTCCTTGGGATTCCGGAATCTTGCTACTCTTTGGGATTCCGGAATCTTGCTACTCTTTGTCCTTATTCCTTATTTGTCCTGTTTGTCTGTCCTAATTAGATTGTAAGCTCTGTCAAGCAGGGACTGTCTCTTCATGTTCAAGTGTACAGCGCTGTGTACATCTAGTAGCGCTATAGAAATAAGTAGTAGTAGTTTGTGCATGTATGCATGTTGGGGCATCTTGTTTGTGTGTGTGTGTTGTTGGGGTGTCTTGTTTGTGCATGTATGCATGTTGTGGCATCTTGTTTGTGTGTGTGTATGTGTGTTGTTGGGGGCGTCTTGTTTGTGCATGTGTGATGCAGAAATGGAAGAGTTCAGGTCTTGTTCCTGCGAGTGTAAAACCCAACTTTTCCAACATGGATGTGTTGTGTTGGGGCCCAGCTGATCACATGTAATGAAAAAAGGCTATTTCCACGTGAAGGGATAAAGAGGAACATCTTCAGGATGGACAAGGGCTGGAAAGTCACCCAGTCCCTGTTTAACAGGCGTGCTTCTTTCCTGCGTTTGGTAAGATTGTATTTCCACCATTTGTGGAGTTTCTGCAGCTCCCCGTCTCCATTGGCAATACACACTATCTGGTACCTCAGGACACCGATGACAACCGTGGACCTGTTGTTTCTCAGGTTGAAGAACCAAAGAAGAGGGTGAAGCAGCTGAAGAAACACCATCCATGGTGGTTTGATGCTGTGTGTGGTTGCCTGACAACAGCCCAGGTAGCTATTGATTGCCCATGGTGTGCGGGTTACTTACGGTGGACTCTGGATTGATGGATGTCATACATGATCAGGGGTTGTGACAGTTTTCCTCTTGTCTCTCTTCAGAAGTGACTTCAGAAGAGGAGGAGGAGGAGGAGGAGGAGAAGGCTTTGACTGATCTTGTCCTCCCCCCCTTGTTTGCTTTTTTTTATTGGGAGGGGCATCAGCTACAGAATACAATAAAATTGAATAATACAATAAATTCATATCTGTTTTGCACAGATGAGGCAGTCATATTCATATATAATACAAATGCATGCAGGGATCAAATGATATATACAAAAAAACCTGCTAGTTAAGTTGAGAAATCTGTACCACTTAACAAGTACATATAGGAGTGGAGTGGAGTGGCCTAGGGAGTGGAGGAGTGGCCTAGTGGTTAGAGCACCAGTCTTGCAATCCAGAAGTGGCCAGTTCAAATCCCACTGCTGCTTCTTGTGATCTTGGGCAAGTCACTTAACCCTCCATTGCCTCAGGTACAGACTTAGATTGTGAGCCCTCCTGGGACAGACGAATATCCAGAGTACCTGAATGCAACAACTTGAGATACTACTGAAAAAGGTGTGAGCAAAATCTAAATAAATACAGATTGGTCCATATACTTATGGTGCCCTTGCCAGCCTATAACCCACCCCTGTGAGAATCAGTAAAATATCCATCACCCATACAAAAAAAACTTCATCAGACATATATAGGACTTGTATCTGGGATCCTTTTACTAAGGTGCACTAACAGATGTGCGTTGACGAATTAGTGTGCATTAAATGCCTTGCAGCCCACAATGGGCTACATGGCATTTGGTGCACACTAAATCCATTACTGCACCTTAGTAAAAGGACCCCTCTGTATTTATTTTCCAGCTAATTAGGGGGTTCTCTGAGGGTACAAATTAATCAGTGTTTTGTGCCACAGGTTTCAAGAGGAATCAATAGGTATCTCTGTGTCACTCAGAAATCACCAGCATGGCTCATACCGAATAATCCAGCAGAGGGGTGACAGATTACTAGGGGGAGTGGTGTTTTTCTGGTGTTTATACAATAAAGGTTTTGGATCGGGGTGTTTTATCAGTTGAAACCTAAAATCAGAAGCCCTTGGCACAGGAGGAGGGGGGGGGGGGGAGGTGCATGGAACAAGATACAACAGATAACATAATAAAACATAAAGATACAACTTAAACATCCATGTAACCACAGTAGACAAAAAAAGGTGCAAACAACAGAAGGAAGTGACAGTCATATGGCAGTTATAAAAATGGTCAGGTACAACAGGCATCACATTACAGAACATAGAAGCACTGCAAATATGCAGGGTCAATCGTCCTCTTACTCTCTTACCTATCTGTATGTTCTACCTTTGCCTATACCCTATTAAAAATGTTTTATTATGTATTGTGTTGACATTGTAATGTAGTATACTATATTGTTATTTGAATATTTTTACTGCTGTAATTGTCTTTTGCCTAAGTTTAATTTATTCATCGCCTTGAGTGAATTCCTTCAAAAAGGAGGTAAATAAATACACTACTCCTTCACAGATATTCAGAACTGCCTTATAATATCTGCTTGTTATATTACTATCCTGTTATATCATTATCATGTTACCATGATTCTTCTGTTAACTAAATTGTCTATTTTTCTATTATATCTTCACCATTTATGATGTATTGTAAGCCACATTGAGCCTGCAAAAAGGTGGGAAAATGTGGGATACAAATGCAATAAATAAATTAAATAAATAAGCAACCTGGCAATCTTCACCAAATTCCATGTTATCTATCAGCCAGGACTGTAGGACCAGCTTGTGGCCCTTTAAATTGAAAGAAAGAACCATTAGGACAGCATGTTACAAACCAGCCAGTTGAACGTTGTGGGGGCACAGAAGTGTGGAACCCTTCCTGCTACCTTGGGGGGGGGGGGGGGGGGGGGGAGCTCTGACAGGCAACATTGAGTATAGCCATGGAGTTGCCTAAATGGGCTCAAAAAGACAAGTGTTAGTGAATAGTGGTTGTGGTGCTGGTGGGATGCGGACAGACAGACGCATAATGTCCAACAAAAGGATTCACAACTTACCATATCTGAGCACAGAAGGGCTGGAGACGACCTGTGGAGGTGATATGAAGGCAGGTAAACTGTCTCAGTGACCTATACACATATAAGGTAGACAATTAGAGAAGCAAATACCAACTGTACCTGAACGTTTCTCACCTTGAGCTATTACTGAAAAGGCTTGAGTGAAATCCAGATTCCTTTCCCTTGATGGGAATGGAAATAGGCAGGGCAAGAATGAGGGAGGAGGGGTGATGGAAGAGTAGTCCCAAGACATATCATAAATAGGCAGAGAAGATAGGGGAGAAAGATACCCGCAAGGAGAATCAAAAAAGGGGAGGGTCATGTGCTTGACGTGACCTGCTTGTCTGCTAGTGTAACCAATCAGAAAGCAACTAGCTAGCATATACCTAGCATGCCCTGCCTCTCATACTGAGTAAACCACCATGGAGCTACTGACATGATCTGCCTGCTAGTGTGACCTATCAGAGAACATCCAGTACACCAGGTCTGCCAGAGCAGCTGGCATACCTTGCCTGCAAGTGTAACCCAGAACAGAGCACTGATTTCCCCTGCTTGCTAATGCAACCCATTATAAAGAAGCTGATAGGGCATATCTGTCAGTGCTATCCATCAGGGAGCACTTAACATGCCTTATCTGATATACACCAGATAATTACAACAAAGGTATGCAAAAGCCCAGACCTTCCTTGGTGAACAGAGTGGCCACATTAACATGGATGTTTTGTTGCACTCTGGGGCCAGTGCTAATTATTACTGCAATGGAATCTTTGATGCCAATCCATAGGAGGAGGAACATCAGCAATGGTGAGGTTCATGGCCATGCAGGGTCACCATGGAGATCAACATTGGCTTTACTGGTGAACTATTACTCTTGGGAGGCCAGGGCATATGCTTGTGCTTGCCACCTTGATTGGAATGGACTTGGGTAGAGCCAAGAACCTTCAGACCCTCTAGCAAAGGCAAATTGTGCTTCTGGCCTCCAGTACTTAATGAATTTTCCATTCTGATGAGATGTTTAAGGAGCAATGGTATAGAAGTGGATGAGGACATTGATAGTAGTAAGGTATGGTCATGGAGATGTATATTGGTATCTCCTATCTTTTAATAGTGAAATACCAGGGCATCAGCTAGCCCTCATGTCATCGTAGATGGAGCTGAAGGGCTGAGGGAAAGTCAGCGCTGCCTAGTCAGATTGCCATGGCAACCTGAAGTACTTCTGCAGCAATACTGCAGTGTTGAAGTACCAGATGTGCAAATGGTACTTCTTGGAAACTTCTCTTCCACTACAAGGGATTTATAGATTATTATAGATCTGAACAACTGGATGGAGTATGGTGAGGAGAGAGACCAAACTTCAGCCATGAGCATATGCTTTCTTAGAGAAGATGACCATTAATGAAAGCTTAAGTATTTAGAAAAAATTAGTGTCATATGTCTGTAAAGCTGCCAAGTGACCCAGTTCCAGGAGTAGGATTTTAGGCCAGTCCTGGATTTCTGACACCCTCATCCCGATGCATTATAAGAACTACAAGGCTGATTTCAATGGGTAGAATCAAGGACTTCAGATACCACACTGCTTTGAGTTGTAAGTTCAGAACCAGGACTGATCCAAAAGTTTCCCTCCTGGAACTGGGTAGCTTAGAATTGGAAGATCTGTGTGTGTTAAGACTCCACCTAAAGTATTTAATCTCAGCCATGGTTCTGGAATCCTCAGATGTATTGTAATTTTCTATATTACAAATGATTGTGGGATGCTATCATGGAAAACCATTTTAACATCATTTGAAAGGGAAATGTTGGTGCATAAGCGTGTTGAATTATATTTTCTGGGAGATCATAACTGAATGGTTAGATTTTTGTACATTTATGTAACATCCTATGCTGTTCTGGGTGGGGATCTGGTTAACATATTCTATGACTAGGCCAGATCAATGACTGTGCCATGCAGAAGCTAAGAAAGCAAATAGAATGTTAGGTATTATTAGGAAAGGAATGGAAAACAAAAATGAGGATGTTATAATGCCTTTGTATCATTCCATGGTGCAACTGCACCTCGAATATTGTGTTCAATTCTGGTCACCGCATCTCAAAAAAGATATAGTGGAATTAGAAAAGGTGCAGAGAAGGGCGAATAAAATGATAAAGGAGATGAAACGACTTCCCTATGAGGAAAGGCTAAAGCGGCTAGGGCTCTTCAGCTTGGAGAAAAGGCGGCTGAGGGGATATATGATAGAGGTCTATAAAATAATGAGTGGAGTTGAATGGGTGGATGTGAAGCGTCTGTTCATGCTTTCCAAAAATACTAGGACTAGGGGGCATGTGATGAAACTACAATGTAGTAAATATAAAACAAATCGGAGAAAATTTTTACTCAACGTGTAATTAAACTCTGGAATTCGTTGCCAGAAAATGTGGTAAAGGCGGTTAGCTTAGTGGAGTTTAAAAAAGGTTTGGCCGGCTTCCTAAAGGAAAAGTCCATAGACCATTATTAAATTTATTGGGGAAAATCCACTATTTCTGGGATAAGCAGTATAAAATGTTTTGTACATTTTGGGGATCTTGCCAGGTATTTGTGACCTGGATTGGCCACTGTTGGAAACAGGATGCTGGGCTCGATGGACCTTTGGTCTTTCCCAGTATGGCAATACTTATGTACTTACGTAAGGCTTGAGTTCAATTCATGGGTCAGATCTTCTGTTTCCTGAGTTGACCAGGACTGGTGATAGTGTGGATGCAGTAGTATTCAGATACCTTGATGGGAAGAGAGTCCCAGTCACTGCAAAAGAGACACCTAAAGAGCAAGTCTATAAATTAGGCACTCACATTTATGTATGTGTTGTGCACCCAAATGTTTAGAATAATGACATATACACATGCATGAGTACACATACATGTGTAAATGCCAATATTTTGACTAAGTGCTATTTTATAAATACCTGCTTAGCTTTCATACTGGATATTTACAAGGAGGCATATACAGGGGAGGAGCACAGGTGGGACATAGGGGCATAGTTATCAATGGGGCTGCCATTAAGGCTTGTTATTTTACTACTAGATTATGCTATTTTAACACAGGTCCAATTTTATACAATGAGACCTAGTTACTAATAACTGGAGTTAACAGTAAAATAACACATCATAATAGTAGCCTACATTGATAACTCCCCCTCTTAATTAAAGAAAAAGAAATGACTCTGGAAATCAAAATCACTGCTAAATGTAATAAAAGTGAGCCAAGTACAGGACAATCAAGCCATTGTGACATCACTGATGAGGTTGGCTCTTAAGCATTGGTGGAATGAGGCATTATGACATCACAGTATCAGAAGTGAGTCAAATACAGGGCAATCAAGCCATTGTGACATCACTGATGAGGTTGGCTATGAGGCATTGGTGGAATGAGGCATTATGACATCACAATATCAGCTCTGGTTACCAGAGACTGAAACTCTTCACACTAATAACTGGAGATAACAGCAAAATAACACATTTTAATAGGAGCTCACATTGATAACTTCCCCCCAGCTTCTCCTTACATGGGTAACTTACAGAATACATGTGTCCCTGCCACATGTGGGTGCTTGCAGTTAAACTGTGGGCACCCAGACATACCAATACCAGGTTACACTGGTATTCTAGAATGGAACCTAGGTGCCTTAGTTCTGCTATAGAAGAGACTGTTACCATTCAGCCTCTGGCATCTAAATAGAGGCACCCAGTCATAGAATTGTTCCTTCCCCCCCCCCCCCCCCCCCCCACCATGGCCAGATTTAAATGCTCATAATTTAATTTCAGATTACTGCAATGGATTATATGCGGGATGTAAAGAACAGTAATTAAATCCAAACCCAACCCTCAACCCCCAACCGCCCTCCACCTCAGCTGCCCATCTCCCCAGAGTGGAGGAGTGGCCTAGTGGTTAGGGTGGTGGACTTTGGTCCTGGGGAATTGAGTTCAATTCCCACTTCAGGCACAGGTAGCTCCTTGTGACTCTGGGCAAGTCACTTAACCCTCCATTGCCCCATGTAAGTTGCATTGAGCCTGCCATGAGTGGGAAAGCGTGGGGTACAAATATAACAAAAAAAAATTGTGTTTGTCTGCAACAAAGACTCACAAAACTCCTTCCTCCCTAGCCTTTCTAGGGTCCAAGCCTTCCTCTTCCCGTGGCAGGACCACAGGTATTTATCTCTTGATGTCTTGCCCATTGCTGTCAAAATGGCACTAGCTAGGCATTTCACACTTTAATTTAGATCAGGGAAGTAGCTCCATTTTTAACTCAGGCCCAGCCAGTAGCAGGATCCACCATTCTCTAGTTACAGCTGAAGGAGTCTGGAGCCTGCCCCAATCAGTACAGTTCAGCTATCAGCATCTCAGAAAGCTATCATTGCCAGCAGCACCACACGAATGCTCAGTCTTCATGGTGCCAGCATCAGCAGCAACACTTTGAACCAATGGCAACCAAGCTTTGGCTGATCGGGGTGAGCTCTAGATTTCTTCAGCTGGTGGGGACTGAGGACCCTCACCAGCTAAGTTATTTTTCATTTTAATTTTTTGAAATATGTTTTTTTTGGAGGGGCAGCAGGGAAGGGGAAAGGAGTGGAGTGGAACGTCGAGTACTCATCCATATTAAACACTGCTCTCCCCCCCAAAAAAAAAAACAAATTTGCAGACCTGGGGAACTGGGTTTGATTCCCATTGCTGCATAACGATTGGCAGTGGGTTGAGATCCTGGGTAACCGGGTTCAATTCCCTCTGCAGCTCCGTGTGACCCTGGGCAAGCCACTTAGCTCTCCATGGCCCCAGGTACAATGTGAGCTCATTAGGGACAGTGCTTGAAAGAGGCAGTGTATCAGATTAATAAGAATGATTCCTTCTGCTTGGATCAGAAAGGTACCAGGTTTTAGGGAAGTCCTGGGAGGGGGAGGGAGTCAGATGGGCTTCTAGGCTTTATTGCCTACCAGGGGCGTATCTGACCTTCAGCAGTAGGGGGGGCCAGAGCCGAGATGAGGGGGCACATTTTAGCCCCCCCCAGTGCCGCCGCCACCCCCTGTCGCCACCGCCGTCATCATCACCCACATACACCCCGCCGCCGTCGCCATCATCATCAACACCCCCCCCGCCGCCGCCACCCTTCTCGACCCCCCCCCGCCCGCTCGTTCACTGTCGTGCAGGACGTCAGACTTAGAAACTTGAAAGGAAAAAGACTTCGGCTGGCGGTGTATGGGGTCCCCGCCAGCACAGGTAGGCGACGGCAAGCGAGCAGCCAGGCGAGCAGGCGGGGGGGGGGGGGGGGGGTCGAGAGGATCATTGGTAGGGGGGTCCAGGGCCAAATCTATGGGGGCCCAGGCCCCCGAGGCCCCATAGCAGTGTTGAGAATTGGGGGGTCCCGAGCCCCCCAAGAAGGCTAGAGTGACCTCAATCTGACTCCATCTCTAAATAACACTAGTACTGGGGTAATCAGGGGGTTGTGAAGTTCTAAGAGAAATTGCCACTGAGAGAGACGTTAGGTCTCAAATACCGGCATTAGTCCGCCTCTCAGCACTGGCAAGGAATAGATACCAGCCTTATGACAAACTGGATTTAGGCTACAGGTTATATAATGCAGCGAATGATAGCCTGATGTAGCAAAAGCATTTGTACTTACAGCCTTTCATCATTAAGTGAAGCCCACAAACCATCATTTAGAATGAAGAGTTTATTTGCATATCAGACTTTAATCAGGTACATTCATCAGACAAATTCTGGATTCAGCTGACCGGAGCTCTGCTGCTTTCGAGGCGTTGAAGAAAAGTTCTCTCGAGGGCTTGCATGCATCCTGCTTTTATACAATTTGGTCACTATACAAGTCTATGGCAGGACACTTTTTTATAATATTTCACAATTTCTGAGATCATACTTTCGCATCCGGCCAGATGCTTCCGTTCTTGTAAACAACTTGTTCCTTATCTGTTCTAGCTATTGCAAATTATTGTGCAACTTCCTCTTTTGTCAACATGTTTTCTCCTCTGCCAGAACATCTTATTCTTAGCATATCAGTTTCACTTCCCCTTTTTTTATCATCTTATGATCTCAGTTTCAGCTTATAGAAAGACAAACTCCATTTTTATAAGTGCTACATTCAATTTGTATCTGATTTTGTTAAGACTCATCTATAAGGCCATTAGTAGGTTATCACACTATTCCAGTGGATAGATCTTAAACTAGAACGCATATTAACTTGCAGGAAAAGCAAGTCCTTGCTCAGCCAGTCATAGATTTTTAAACCTAGCTGGTATTTTTACAGCCTGAGTCCTAAAATCTGGCCTTCCACCCTTCCGGTGGGCATCCAGTGAGGGCCTCTTGCTGTAGTATAATTATACAGCAGCAAAGCCCCTGTTGCCTACTGAGGGGAAATCAGTGTCTAGGCAGTTTTGTTGTGTTGGGGGAGGGGGTGTGGGTTGCTAAAAGGCTGGCACATGAAAACTGGGATACAAGATTAGCACATTGCCTTTTTTTTATTAACTGCCCATTTTACCTCCCCACTTCCCTTGTTAATTTTCTCACAACCATCTGACCATGTGGTGGCTAATGCATTTTTGTGTATTGGCGACTTTTTGCAACTCATTTAACTCTCCATTCCCTCAGCTACAAACATCAAAGCTGCATGCAAAAGCTATGTGCAGATAGGCCCTTAATGCAACAGCATTGTAAAAACAAACAAACAAACATTGCAATGCTTGAAGCAAATGATATTTAAATTTTATGCACGGTGAAATGACAGCTAATAGAAACAGAGAAAAATGTAGGCAGATAAAGACCATATGGCTTATTCAATCTGCCCATCCTTGCCATCTACTATCCCTTCCTCTCAAGCTCTCTTGAATTCAGATACTGTTTTCATCTCCACCACTTCCACCAAGAGGCCATTCCAGGAATTCACCACCCTTGCCATGAAGAATTATTTCCTCAGGTTACTTCTCAGTCTATCCCCTTTCACCTTCGTCCATAGCCCCCTCGTTCCAGCTTCCTTTCGGTTGAAAGAGACTCACCCCTTGTGCATTTATGCCGCATAGGTATTTAAATGTTATAGAGGGAGGTGGGGGAGGAATGCGCCTAACCCATGCACACAAAGGTTTTGCAGTAAGTGCGGCTCTTGTGCGCATGACCGGACAAACATGGAAGTGTCACATCGGCGCTTATTCTTCAGTGCCCAGCTTCGAGCTTCACAAATCTTACTAGCACATGGAATTTTTGCAAAGCTCATATTTAGGTGCAGAAGAACAGGTGCGGATGCGTGCTTTTACTTTAGGTTTTTTCTCGGACGTATGCACGTTGGTTACTTCCTGTCTGCCTTTAAAATTTACGGGAGCCTCCTTCCACTTGTGAAAGAAGGCAAAACCGGCACGTCAGTGGGAAAAATTGACAAGAAATCCTCTCCTCAGAAACTTTCAATGCTGCCCCTGATCTGGCGAAAACCTGTCAGCGTTACAGGGTCAAAGAACAACAACATGAGAATCCAAATCTCCCGCAAAAATAAAATGCCAAACGCAAAAAACAACAAAAAAAGCGGAAGAAACCCAAAAAGACCAGACAAACCACAGATGCATTTTTTGGTGCTCTTACCATCTATAGTTTCAGTCTGGTCTTTTTGTGTTTCTTCCGCTTTTTTTGGTGTTTTGTGCGTTTGGCGTTACAGGGTCACCATTTCCTTCTGTGATTTACAGTGCTTCCTTTGAGCATTGCGGTGGAATACTGACTGACCTCATTAACATCCATTTGAATACATTTCAATCCAATTTGCAGCCATATTTACCATACATGTTCACTTCACTGGCTCCCTGTCCGCTTCCGCATACAGTTCAAACTTCTCTTACTGACCTTTACATGCATCCATTCTGCAGCCCCCCCATTACCTCTCCACTCTCATCTCTCCCTACATTCCTCCCCGTGATCTCCGCTCACTGGACAAATCTCTCTTGTTGTCCCCCTTCTCCTCCACTGCTAACTCCAGACTTCGTTCCTTTTCCCTCGCGGCACCTTATGCCTGGAATAGACTTCCTGGACCTATACGTCTAGCTCCATCTCTACCTGTTTTCAAATCTATGCTGAAAACCCACCTTTTCACCACTGCTTTTGGCTCCTAGCCACTACTCAATTGCCCTTCCCTTGTTCCTTCTCACCCAGTACTTCCCCCGCCCTTAATTGTCTTGTCTGTCTGTATTTTTAGATTGTAAGCTCTATTGAGCAGGGACTGTCTCTTTGTGTCAGGTGTTCAGCGCTGCGTGCATCTGGTAGCACTATATAAATGCTAATAATAATAACATGATAAGACCCGCACTTGTGCCATCTGAGCATTTAATATACAATAACGTGCGTGGAAACCGGGTGTTAACCAGACATTTATTCTTATGGTAGCTTTGAGCATTGGCCCCTTCGGGGCCCTTTTACTAAGCTGTGTAAGTGTCTATGCCTGCCCAATGTGCACAAAAATGGAGTTACCGTCCGACTACTGCGTGCCTCTTGCGGTAATTTCATTTTTGGCGTGCATCCGATACACACGTCTGAAAAATATTTATTTTAGGGCGCATGTAACGGACGCGTGCCAAGTGGCATTCGGCGCGTATAGGTCGTTACCACCCGGTTAGCATGTGAGTCTTTACTGCTAGGTCAATGGCTTGCGGTAAGGTCTCAGACACAAAATGGATGCGCGGCAATTTTGATTTTGCCGCACGTCATTTTTGGCAAAAAAAGGCCTTTTTTATAGGGGCACTAAAAAATGGATCGACACGCGCCCAAAACCCGTGTCTACACTACTGCAAGCCATTTTTCAGCGCACCTTAGTAAAAGGATCCCTTCGTGTGTAACCCCTCCAGGGACAGGGAAATACCAACAGTACCTGACTGTAACTCACTTTAAGATTCAGCTGTAAAACGTGCAAGCTAAACTCCGAATCCCCAGTCTCTTCCATCCTGATTTCTGTTTATTTTTTTGAGTAGAGAGGTGTGGTAGCCGTGTTTGTCCACTTTTAAAGGTAATCGATAGAAATAAAACATGGAAAAGAAAATAAGATGATACCCTTTTTATTGGGCATAACTTAATACATTTCTTGATTAGCTTTCGAAGGTTGCCCTTCTTCGTCAGATCGGAAATAAGCAAAGGTTGGTAGGTGACAGAATATATATAAGTGAAACATCAAAGCATTTCAGTGACAGTCTAACAGGATGGGGGTGGATAGGTGAGAGACAGGAAGAGTCGGGTGGATGAGGGACAGGGAGATATGCATGGAGATAGGAGGGTGACAAAGCAGTACAATTTTATGGTTTATAATGGTCTAGAAAACCCAGATCTTTGTTAAGTCCTGTCTGGTGGGTGCCTGTTTATTTTTTGAATCTGATCTGGTCCCCTTGATGGAATACTTGTATGTAGCAGCTTTTCCGCCATAAATATAGAAACAAAGTATCATTGCGAATGTCTGCATTGTCTCTTGTTTCTTATGCCATCTTGGAAAAAGACACATGGCAGCTGTCGTCATCCTTCTGTTACTAATTTACTGGGAGAATCTTCAGGGGTTGGCTTTGTTAGTCTTGTTTCTTATCTGTTTAGCATCTTCATTACAGGCTTCATAGCTTTTCAAGACTTTCGCTGTCCCTTTTCTTTTCATTACTACTGGGAACATCTTTATCTTCCTAGGTTGTCCTAGAATTTATTTTTCTTGTATTTGTTCATCATGGATATACACTTCTAGGCAGTTCCATTTTTTTTTAAATGTAATATCTTGCCCTTTTTGCTTTGTTCTGCTCCTTTATCACAGCTGAGAAGCATGCTGCATTCTGTTATTAAAGATTCCCAAGAGCCGCTTTCTGATATGCACTATTGTCACTGGTAGGAGAAAGAGAATAGACAGAACTTTCTAAAGGAGGTCTAGGAGGGCAGAACATTGAATTCTTTTTAATCAGCTGCTTGGTTCATAGCACAACCAGGATGTGCAGCAGGCATCTGAAAGCAGGCACCCATCTCACACTGGTGAGGGGCCCTGGTGAAAAACCAGATGCAGATGACAAAACTGCAGTGTACAAGTCCTGGGGAAACCAGGAATGCAGATGTGCCTTATTTCGAAAAGATGGAAACCCAGCTATTTATTCTTTATAATAACTTGTCAGCCATCAAATTCCTCCAAAGCAGAAGTGACTGGCTTTTCAAAGCCCTCGTAATGGCTTGTCAAATTGTAGTTTTGTAGTACACGGAATCTATCCTGCCAGTCGGTAATTGATGATAAGAAAGATAGATACCCCTTCATTGGCCATATTTAGCTGGAAATAACACCCAGCTGTTACGAATCTTTCAAACCTTTTGGATGCTGTCATTAATCCTTACTGCTTCCGGGAGCCCCTATGTAGCTGGTATCTCATCTAATGGAAAAATACTTGCAAAGTGGATTTCCTTTTGTTTAATATGCTTGTTTATTCTTATCAGATTTGTTTCTTCCTTTATTTTCTCATTAATATCTCCTTCTTAATTTCCTGTACAACTTGAGAGCGCCCCTTTGGCCAAGAAGCTGATTGATTTGCCTCAAATTAACACTACATAAACGTTTTCCAAAGAGCTTTTTCTATGTTCTGTTTTCTAAAACAACAACAACAACAACAACAACAAATAATAATAATAATAATAATAATAATAATAATAATAATAATAAATTAACAACAACATAAAAACAAAAACAACAACAAAAAACAAACAAAAAAAACCAAGAAAGCCATAACCAACAAATGAAAACCCAAAACAAACACCTCCCCCAGCTTCCTTAAAGATGTACTATTTTCCCCAACTCACACTATCCATTTGCTTGTTTTTTGGTTCTGTCCTTGCCCTTCAAGCTAACAGCTGTGAGAAGGAAGAGGCTGTCCTACCCTGGTTAGGCCCCTAGAGGGCGCTGTTCCCCTAAAATGTCCAGGGAGAAGGGCTGGGTGAGTCACTAAAGGGATTCAGTAAGGGGATGTATAGCAGGAGGTCACTAGGACCGAGGAGAGTCCTGGAGGAGGAAACAGGTGCAGCAGGTTATGGGCTGGGTCCTGTTTGGTCATTAACCACTTAAGACCCCACCTGAGTGTGAGGGAGGAGGAGAGCTAGCAGCTGAAGAAGAGAGCTGGTAGCTGAAGCAGGAGGGCCCCATGAGAAGTACTGGCTGAGCCCTTTGGACTGGTGGTGAACTGTGTGCAAAGCAAGGAAGCTGGCTGGGGTAAGAAGGCCCTAGAGTGTCAGGTATAAGAACTGGGTGTTACAAGGAAGGACTGTGTGTCCAGGTTACAAGGAAGGACTGGGTGTCCATGTTACAAGGAAGGACTGGGTGTCCAGGTGCTTAAGCTGGAAGATTGAACTGAGTAGGAAGAAATGTTTAAGCTGGAAGAACTGTTTAAGTGTTTTAAGCTGGAAGAAGTGTGCCCCAGGAAGGGGGAATAAAAGCTTTGTATGAGAAATATTCTGTTGGTGAGACCTGACTGTGTTTGCCTTTTGAGAAGCAGGTCACCCTGAGCAGAAAGGGGTGGTAGACTAATTTGCATAAAATCTGCATACTGAGAACCAGCTCACCCTAAGTGAAAGAGGGACCTGGTATCTTGAGGTGGGAGCTTCATCTTCACAATAGCCTCATTTTCACACAGCCCATAGTTACTATTTTGATATGGAAGGGCATTTTCAAAAGGATATCCAAGTCAGAAAGGGATGCCCATGTCAGAACATCCCAAACAGATGACCATCTCTTGTGTATTTTTGAAAACGAAATATGTTGAGATTTCCTATTCAAAAATACATGAGATGGATGTCCGTGTGCTGAAGACATCCAGCATGAACAGCCATTTCACAAACTGGAACATCCATATTATGACTGGGGGAGGGGGGGAAACAAGGGACATGGATGTCAGGATTCTACGTCCATGCAGAGCAAAAGGGCAGCCTAGTGTTTAGTGCTGTGGACTGTACACATGGAGGGGCATAATTGAACGTCGCTGGCCAAATAGATGGCTGGCCATCTATTTGGCCGGCGCCGCAAAGAACAGTCCCAAACCGTATTATTGAAAAAGATGGCCGGCCATCTTTTGATAATACGGTTGGGGCCGGCCAAATGTCAGAGATGGCTGGGTTTGAGATGGCCGGCATCAGTTTTCGCCGATAATGGAAACTAATGCCGGCGATCTCAAACCTGGCCAAATCCAACGCATTTGGTCATGGGAGGAGCCAGCATTTGTAGTGCTCTGGTCCCCCTGACATGCCAGGACACCAACCGGGCACTCTAAGGGGCACTTTTAAAAATAAAAAAAAATAGCTCCCAGGTGCATAGCTCCCTTACCTTGGGTGCTGAGCCCCCCAAATCCCCCCCAAAACCCACTCCCCATAACTCTACACCATTACCATAGCCCTTATAGGTGAAGGGGGGCACCTACATGTGGGTACCGTGGGTTTTGGGGGGGGTTTGTAGGGCTTAACATTTATCACCACAAGTGTAACAGGTAGGGGGGATGGGCCTGGGTCCATCTGCCTAAAGTGCACTGCACCCACTAAATACTGCTCCATGGACCTGCATACTGCTGTCAGGGAGCTGGGTATGACATTTGAGGCTGGCATAGAGGCTGGCAAAATAGTTTTTTTTTGGGTGGGAGGGGGTTGGTGACCACTGGGGGAATAAAGAGAGGTCAACCCCGATTCCCTCCGGTGGTCATCTGGTCAATTGGGGCACTTTTTGAGACTTGGTCCTAAAAATAAATGGACCAAGTGAAGCCGGCGAAATGCTCCTCAGAGCTGGCCTTCTTTTTTCCATTATCGGCTGAAGCCGGCCATGTCTTAACAACGCCCCCGTCCCGCCTCCCATACCCTGCGGAAACGCCCACTTTAACTTTGGCCGGCTCTGCGACGGAAAGCAGTTGGAGCTGGCCAAAATCGACTTTCGATTAAACTGATTTGGCCGGGTTCAGGAGATCGCCGGCCATCTCCCGATTTGTGTTGGAAGATGGCCGGCGATCTCCTTCGAAAATAAGCTGGCTAGGGACCCAGGTTCAAATCCCGCTTTAACTCTTTTATTTTGTAATTGTGAGCCCCCAAGAAACAGAACAGTACTTACTGTACCTGAATGTACATCACTTCAATAGCCTTCAGGTGTGCAGGTGGCTTATGCATTTAGGTACAGTAAATATTTTTCTGTTCCTGGAGGGCTCACAATAAAAAAAAATTAAAAGAGTTAAAGCAGAATTAGAACCTGGGTCCCTTGGTTTACTGCACTTAGGGGGTCTTTTACTAAAGCTTAGCTCGCAGCAGGCCCATAGGAGTACAAGGCACAATCCTTCCACAAAAGTTGTTTGACAGGTCCACGTGGTCAAAACAAAAAAGCCCAGACCTGTCAACCTGATATGGGGGCTGGAGGTCCAGTGGACTTCCAGATGCCCTACTCCACCACATCCCCTGATACAGGGGGCTGGAGCTCCAGTGGACCTCCAGCCCCTCAATACAAAAAATACCTGGTGGTCCAGTGGGACCCTAGTTGTAGTCCCCTGCCCTGGTGGCCTAGTGCCCCCCCCAAGCCCCCAAACAAGCTCAGGCCCCGATATGCCCCTCAGATACCAACACAGGAGGGGCCTAGAGGACCAGTGGGCTTCCAGCCCCCCAATAAAAAAATACCTGGTGGTCCAGTGGGACCCTAGTTGTAGTCCCCTGCCCTGGTGGCCTAGTGCCCCCCCCAAGCCCCCAAACAAGCTCAGACCCTGATATGCCCCTCAGATACCAACACAGGAGAGGCCTAGAGGACCAGTGGGCTTCCAGCCCCCCAATAAAAAAATACCTGGTGGTCCAGTGGGATCCTAGTTGTAGCCCCTAGCCAATCCCAACCCCCAATACCTTAAGGCAAGAGGAGGGAGTAGCACTCCCTCCTCCTGTGAGAGTCGCCTTCAAAATGGTGGTGCCCTACCCTGCCTGATGCATCCTGGGATGCGACGAGCAGGGCAGGGATGCTGTCATTTTGAAGGCGGTGCTTGCAGGAGGAGGGAGTGCTACTCCCTCCTCCTGCCTTAAGGTATGGGGGGTTGGGGTTGGTTGGAGGGCTTTGGGGGGGGGGGGCTGCAGCTAGGGTCCCACTGGACCACCAGGTATTTTTTTTGCATTGGGGGATGGAGGTCCACCAGACCTCCAGCCCCCTTCTGTCAGTGTCCAGGTGGGTGTCTGGGGGTCTGGTTGGGGAGGCCTTGGGGGCACTAGGCCACTAGTGCAGGAGGGCCTTAGCCATTGGGGGTGTGGGAGGTCCAGGGTCCACTGGACCGGCAGGACTAACAGTGGTAGCCTGGGATGACAGTAACAGCCTGGGCTGCCTGATTTGGAGGGGGAGGGAAGGAAGAGAGGAGCTTTAACTCTAACACCAGCTCCGAGCTGGCATAGGGCTAAGGTGGTATTCCACCCATATGATCAGAGCACAGTGCTCTGACCATATGGGCAGAATAGGCATGTGTGGAATACAAATGTCATAATGTAAGGTAATGAACTAGGCCCGGCCAAAACATCTCCCTCTTGGAAGTGAGTAACTTAGCAGCTCTGTTTCCCCTCCTCCCCTCCCACCACATCATGGGTTATTTGATGGCCCCTGAATGCTGGCCTCTCACAATTAGCTTTATGGTACTGTCTGATGCTTGCAAATTAAAGTATATTTTCTTTTTAGGTGAGTGGTACATGCCAGCAAATATGAGACATTAACCACAACAGAACATAAACCCTTCATTAGCTTAGCAAGTAATGACAATGGATAGTAAATTCATAAGATAATAATTTATGTGCCTCAGGTCTTCTGTAGACATTCTCATCCTCAGGGACTAGGACGGAATGAAAGGTAGCAATTTATTAGAGAGACTTAATTCTCTTGGTGCTACCCTGGAAGAGAGTAATGAGATAGTTGATGATGTCTCTATTAAAAGCGCCAAGCAAATGTTTTCTTTTTCCCCCTGGCAAGAATGGTAATGATGCACGTTAGAAGTCTCTTCAGGAGGATGAATTGTGCATGTCTCGTGTCACCTGAGTCTTGGTAATATGGTATCAGGCTTCCTTGAAAACTGAGTAAACATTGTGCACAGGAAGGGATGGATTCACAGAGGGTTTTACTTCATGCTCTGGCTTTATGGGAGAGTGGTGGAGTGGCCTAGTGAATAGAACACCTGTATGGACATCTAGAGGTGGCCAGTTCAAATCCCACTGCTGCTCCTTGTGACCTTGGGCAAGTCACTTAATCCTCCATTACCTCAGGTGCAAACTTAGATTGTGAGCCTGCCAGGGACAAAGAAATATACCTGAATAGAACTCACCTTGAGCTACTACTGAAAAGTTGTGAGCAAAATCCAAGTCTTGGCGGCCATTTTAAAGCACGAACCAGCAGGGGAGAGTCAGCGCTGATAGTGGGCAGGCAAGACTGCCTGCCCCGAAGAATTAGAAGAGTCAGGTCAGTGACAGTGAGGGACCGGATCGGGCGGGCGGGCGATCGATCGATCAATTGGGCGGGCAGGCGGGTGGGAGGAAGGAGAGCCAGCTCGCACTAGGAAACAACCGGCTCGCAAGTCAGTACAAAATTTAACAACCGGCTCTTGCGAGCCGGCTCCAGTACACCACTGGATGAACCGGAAACGGATAAGCTCTTCCAGAGCTCAGAAGAAAGCCTTTGAGACAGAGACCATCAAAAGTACAAAGACTAGGGGACATTCGAGGAAGTCACATGGAAATACTTTTAAAACAAATAGGAGGAAATATTTTTTCACTCAACGAATAGTTAAGCTATGGAACTTTTTGCCGGGGGAGGTGGTAACAGCAGTTAGCGTATTTGGGTTTAAAAAAGGTTTGGATGAATTTCTGGAGGGAAAGTCCATAGTCTGCTATTGATACAGACATGGGAAGCAACTGCTTGGCCTGGGATTTGTAGTATGGAGTGTTGCCATGATTTGGGTTTCTGCCAGGTACTTGTGACCTGGCTTGGCCACTGTTTGGAAAACAGGATACTGGTCTAGATGGTGATGGACCATTGGTATGACCCAGTATGGCTACTCTTATGTTCTTATGAGCATGCATAGGTGTTGCAACCCTACCTTGTTCTTCTGGCAGCGACCATATTGGGAAGATCATCTGAAGGGCAGCCATCTTGGAAGGATCGTTTGAGGCGCAGCGATCTTAGGTAGCTCACTAGGAGGCAGCCATCTTGAGTTCTTTTGAGCATGCCCTGTGGGAGCTCTTGCCTCACAGCTGAGACCAGGACCCTCTGATTGGAGGCCTATTTAAGAGTTGGCCTGAGCCACCATCTTTGCTTCGGCTTCTATGATTATAGAGGTTTGGTGCTCGCATCGTGTGTTTCACGGCTTACTTGTCTGCTGATACCTGACTACCTGCTGTGTTGCTGCCTGCCTTGACCTTTGGATCGTAGCTGACTACCCGCTGTGTTGCTGCCTGCCTTGACCTTTGGACTGTACCTGATTACCCACTGAGTTACGCCCGCCTTTATCACTAGCCAGGTCATTGGCTGCCCAACCCTGTCCGGATCCCGAAGTCTTGGTGGCCACCTGCACCTTGGGCTCAACTCCTGGGGAACGGTGGTCACTTCCCAGGTGACGCTAGGGGTTGTCTGGCTGCCTGACCTTGTGCGGCGCTGCTCTTCATCCACCGTGCTCAGTCGTGGCACAAAGGCTCACTACTCAAGTCCTAACAGTAGGTTGGATGCTATGTATACTCCTGTGTGACCCCTTCCCCCTCAGTTTACCTCATCTGCCCTGCACAACGGACGGATTCTTGCTCTCCTCTCGGCTATCAGCTTGACTGACCCTACACCTACAGCTCTTAATGCAACCAAGCTGGGTTTTAAAAAATGCCCATACTGCAAAAAGAAGATGAGCATGACCGACGCACACGAGGTGTGGGTCCGCTGTTTGGGCACAGCTCACCTCATGGCTGCCTTGCCTTTATGCCTACAGATGTCCCTGACAACCAGGAAGCACCACCTGCACATGCTGAAAGACTTCCTCGTGAAGAAAAGGAAAGAACTCCCAGAAAAAAAAACGCAGTAAAGAAAAGGAAAAAGGTCTCTGGCTCTCCCCCATGGCCAGGAGCAACCTTCCACCTCGGCAGCCGCCATGCCGCCCGCCCCGCCTCAAACGAGGACGATGAGGGAACAGATGGGTTATAACACCTTCATTCTACACCAATCAGCACCAATCTGAGGTGAGAGGCAGGGAAAGCTGTGTGCATTTGATTAGATTTCGATTTTTATTATTTATAACCTGCCCTTATCCAGAGCGAGGTACAGAATACACTGCTTGCTGACAGACACCAATCTGAGTTGGGGGGGGGGGAGTGAAATCGCTTTGGACCAGTGGCGTAGCCAAGGGTGGGCTTGGGTGGGCCCAGGCCCACCCAGTAATAGCATACCTATGATGTGGCTGGCAGGGACTCCCAAGCCCCACCAGCCGAAAACTCCTAACAACTGTCCCTCCTGCATACCTTGTAAATAGCAGATCTTTATCTGCAGTGAGCAGTGACTGATACATACTGCTTGCACTGACTCCATAGCCTTTCCTCTGATGTATTCCCGCCTATGCGGAAACAGGAAGTTGCATCAGAGCGAAGGCTGTGGGGCCAACATGAGCAGTGTGTATTAGTTGCTGCTCGCTGACGGTGAAAATCTGCTATTTAAAAGGTATGTACTGTATGTTTTGTGAGAGACCATATAGCATGCAGGCAAGAGAGGGAGAGATCAAATCACTTGTGGGACAAGGCAGACTTCTGCCCACCAATCTTGGGCCCAGGCCCACCCAAAATTGGGTGTCTGGCTACGCCCCTGCTTTGGACATCAACCTATACATTTATTAGGTTCACTCTTCCTTAGTAATCATCCACTTCTTAACTCTCTGCTGTTTCATTTTGGCATTTCCAGCAGTGTATTTCCATTAGAATAAGAAGGCAATGCCAAAGCATGTTGTCAGCCACACTGATTACTAAACTACAGTCTCTCTCTGTATAAAAATGAGCCGACTGTGAGTAGATTCTTTATTTTTTTTTTGCAGTGGTGACAGTGCTCAGGAATCTATTATCGCAACTGTGCTGTAAAATACTTGCCATCTGTTCATATTAACACAGGGCCCATTATTCAAAGGATTTATGCTCCTAATTTTGAGAGTCGTGCTCATCATTTGGCCTCTTTGAAAATTTACTAGGGCCGAGCGTATAAATTTCTACTCAGAATTTGACTAAACAGTTACTTTTAGGAGCATATCAAGTGGGTGGTAACCCAGCCAGACTTAGGGAAGGGAAAAGAAGTTAGGAATTTAGCACTGATTTTCAGCACTAGGCTCATAAATCCAGGCAAATGAGTGGCAAGTCTAAATTTATGCTCCTAATTTTGGCTGAAAATAGAGCATACATTTATGAGTCTAATTTAGGAGCATAAGTCTAGGAGCTCAGCATTTTCTGAATACTGGGCCCACGATATTAATGTTAATGCCCAGTGCAACCATGGGCCGCTTAGATTTTACACTTCAGGATGTTTAGCAACCTTGTCTCAGTAGACATTGGGACATGGGGCCTATGCTCAGTGGCGATCCTTGGCTGGCTGCCACCTGAGGCAGATCACTGCAGCGCATCCTCTCACCGGGTGCAGCATCCGTCCCCCCCTCGGGTGCAGCACGACACCCCCCCCCCCCCAGTGCATCAACACAACCCCCCCCCCCCCCCCGGGTGCATTCTTACCTGCTGGGCATAGGCGGTCGGTGGCCCAAATGTTTGGGGAGGCTAAAGGGGGCGGGATTAGGGGTGGGGCCAGGGGTGGAGCTTAAATCCATAATTGTCTGATAACACACAGAAAAAATAAATAAATAAAATAAAAGTCACAATTAATACCCTTTATTAAATTTAGATATTAGATATGTATCATATGTCAAAGAATAAAGTGGTTGCTCAAAGCATATTCTAACCACAATCGCTCAACTGCAAAACACTATGCACAACTTTGTGCAAAAACACACTCAGAACCTTACTGTACCATAAATATTACACTGGGCAGAATCTAATACACCAATATACCACCCATATGGAAAATGCAGACCGTCAACATTATGAAACAAGGGATCATATCATCACAATTCTCATGTAGAGCCACAAAACACCCTAATTCATGTTTAATGTGGGATAAAATGCCATAAATAAGGAAATAAATATAAACTTTTAATGTTGAGCACCTGATTCTCAAAGTGGACATATTCCAAACACTATAATGAAAATAAAATGATCTTTTCTACCTTTGTTGTCTGGTGACTTTTTCTGATCATGCTGGCCCAGTATCCGATTCTGCTGCTATCTGTCAGTGCAAGTCTCCTTGGTATGAACTGCTCATGTGCAGGTCAGGAAGTCACCCTCGTTAAATATCTCCCTGGCAACCCAGGACACCTCCAGCCAACCCCCCTGCTCTCCCAGCAGTAAGGTAAACAAATTAAACCATAAACCAATTTCTACAACTGGTTACACAAGGCTTGAGACAGCTCCTGCTGTGAGGATGGAGGTAAATCAACAATTTAAACCCCCAAGAGCAGCGGGACTCCACAGCTGATCCATCCTGCTGCAGCAGGGGAGGCTTAGCCTCCCCAAGCCTCTTATACCGGGCACCTGTGCTGCTGGGAACAGCCACACGGCTGTCGGTTTCGCAGAGTCCCTGCTCCCTCTGCCCCGGAACAGGAAGTAATCTGTTCCGGGGCAGAGAGAGCAGGGAACCAGCAGAGCCGACATCTGCACGGCTGCTTTCTGCACCCCTCCAGCGATGTGCACTCAGGGCGGACCGTCCCCACCGCCCCACCCGGGCCACATGGTAACTGGGTGGCAGTTCAAAATTGACATGCGTGGGATGCACGTACACACCTACACGACTTAGTAAAAGGGACCCATAGTTAAATGAATTGCTTTTAACCTGGTTGGAGTTTCAGGTATTTTCCTGATGCTGATTTGAATCCTTAGACAGACTGCAGAAAAATGGGGTGGAATAAACCAGTTGGACGATATTCGGCGCTTTTTAACTAGCCAGGAATGGCTCTGCGAATGTGCAGTGGGGGACATCCGGCTGTCTCCCACTGAATGTTCGCAGTCAGCACTGGCATCGGCTAACGAGCTATATCGCATAATATAGCCAGTTAGCCGGGAATATTCAGTGCTTCGTTGGTTAAGTTAAACAGTCATATCGGACCTTGTAACTAGCTGGCCTATCTTTGGCTGCTATAAATTTAACTGCCGAGCGCTCAATATTAACTTAGCCGCTTAAGTTTATAGCGGCCAAAGAACCCCCTGGATATTTAATATGGCCTGGTATTGAATATCTGGGTTCAGAGCCAACCGTAGGACTTAGCCAGCCTGCCTCCTGTGGGCTGAATATGGGGCCCATGGAACCTAAATCTGGGCCACTAAGTGTTGGCATTGTATGATGGCTGGGACTCCACCTCCACCCCCTGCCCAGGTCAGTGAGCACTACCTTGGCAGCACCCCAGCACTGGCTGACCCAGGAAATGAAGGAGCTCAGCTGGAAGTCAAATGCACGCCCTTCCACCTAGCAGTGTATAGGAGAACCACTGCCCCACTGGGCCTCTGTGCTTCCAAATTCTTCAATCAAATCTCCCCTTCTATAGCTTAATGCCATTTCTATTTAATCTTCTCATAGCAAAAATGGCGACTCACTGAACACTCATGTTTTCATACTATGCATTCGAGTCAAGTTACCTTTGCAGTCTTTTCTTCAAGGACCAAACATAAGTGACTCCTTCAATCTGTACCTTGTTGCCCATATTACTGTTCATCTCTTCTTGGCTTTTTCCAGTCTCTTTTTTGAATTTTGGCCTGGATCTGATATGATTGAGACAAGTCAGGCAGACCAGCACTATATTAATCTACTCCCCCTTCCCTTAAGCAGTCTTGAGCTAGCTTTGTTGAACACACAGCTCAGAAAGGAAGGTTGGCATCACCCACGCTGCTCCATCAGGTCCTCTGAAGCACACAGTACCCATCTGGTCACAACACACTCAACAGTAAATAAGCCAAAATCATAACTTAGACAGAAAAGGCGTCACTGGAGGATAAGCACTGATAAAAGTGGGAGGCGGGGAGCTTGGAAGACTCTGGTCCTGTTGACTAAAGTCCACTAAAATCTGGGCTTAATGCATTGTAAGACAGGATTTTACTGCATGCTCAGCCCAGACTGTAGCATCTTTTGGGGGTGTTCCCTCTATTTTTTATTACAGATCTGCTTTTCATTTTTGAGGTGCAAAGCGCTCCTGTGTTAATTAGTCAGGTGGTTAAGGCGGTTAACTTAGCGGACTTCAAAAAAGGGTTGGACAGCTTCCTGGAGGAAAAAGCCATAGAATGTTATTGAATGGACGAGGGAATAATACAGTATTTCTAGGATGGGCGGGACAAATTGCTTGCTCTTTTGGCTGCTGTCGGTGACAGAGTACTGGGCTCGATGGACCCTTGGGCTGTCCCAGCATGGCGATGCTTATGTACTTATGTAGGACTAGATTCTATATATTGTGCCTAAAGATTTGGCACCAAAATTTATTTTGCCTAAGTGTATTCTATAAAGTATACCTTAACTTAGGAGTACTTTATAGAATAAGCCTAAATTTCCATGCGATTTACCAAATACGTCAAGCGCTGGTCCGCATGACTAAATTTAGTCCCGGGTAGTTACACCAAGTAAAACCTGGTGTAAATGCTGACGCCTAAATTAGGCATGAACCAGGTGTATTCTATAACCATGTGTATAGATTTTAGAAACGCCCATCCCACACTTATGGCCATGCCCCCTTTTCAACTATGTGGCTTAGAATTTATTTATTTATTTGTTACATTTGTATCCCACATTTTCCCACCTATTTGTAGGCTCAATGTGGCTTACATAGTACCGGATTTATACACAGAATGCTATAGAACACTCTTACTTTTGCATGTAAATTCTAATTAATGCTAATTAGTGTCAATAATTGTTTGTTAATTGGCAATTATCAGCACTGATTGGCTTGTTAATCAATTAGGTTTTACACATTATTATGGAATACATTTCAATTTCCATGTGGAAATCTAGGCGCAATTTATAGAATCCGGGGGTAACGCATTCTAAGTATAATGCATTCACTGGCTAATACTTCCATGCCAGCTCTTTCTGATCCAATAGTGTGCAGCTTAATATAGTAACATAGTAGCTGACGGCAGAGAAAGACCTACACGGTCCATCCAGTCTGCCCAACAAGATAAACTCATATGTGCTACTTCATGTGTATACCTGACCTTGATTTGTATCTGTCATTTTCAGGGCACAGACCGTAGAAGTCTGCCCAGCACTAGCCCCGCCTCCCACCACCGGCTCTGCCACCCAATCTCCACTAAGCTTCTGAGGATCCCTTCCTTCTGAACAGGATTCCTTTATGTTTATCCCACGCATTTTTGAATTACATTACCGTTTTCATCTCCACCACCTCCTCCCACGGGAGGGCATTCCAAGTATTTACCACTCTCGCCGTGAAAAAATACTTCCTGACATTTTTCTTGAGTCTGCCCCCCTTCAATCTCATTTCATGTCCTCTAGTTCTACCGCCTTCCCATCTCCGGAAAAGGTTCGTTTGCGGATCAATATCTTTCAAATATTTGAACGTCTGTATCATATCACCCCTGTTTCTCCTTTCCTCCAGGGTATACATGTTCAGGTCAGCAAGTCTCTCCTCATACGTCTTGTAATGCAAATCCCATACCATTCTTGTAGCTTTTCTTTGCACTGCTTCAATTCTTTTTACATCCTTAGCAAGATATGGCCTCCAAAACTGAACACAATAGTCCAGGTGGGGCCTCACCAATGTTATACAGGAGCATCAACACCTCTCTCTATATAGCCAGGGCTGCCGAGAGGGGGGGGCAAAATTCCCCGGGCCTCCAAGGGGGGCCCGGCCCCAGGGTCAAGCCGCCGGTGCTGCAGTCCCCGGTCTCACCTGCCTGCCTCCTCGGCTCCGGGCCCCCTTCATTCAAAGCGGCAGTCGCAGATCGCGTCTCTTCTGGCCTTCCCTCCCTGTGTCCCACCCTCACGGAAACCAGAAGTTACATCAGACGAGGGCGGGACACAGGGAGGGAAGGCCAGAAGAGATGCAATCTGCGACTGCTGCTTTGAGTGAAGAGGGCCCAGAGCCATAGAGACAGCCAGGTGAGACCACGGACTGCAGCGGCAGGGGGCATGACGGGGGGCAGAAGCAGCGGCGGCAGGGGGAGTGACGGGGGGCGGCAGTGGCAGGGGGTGGAGGCGGGGCAGCGGTGGGGGCAGAGGTGGGGCGGCCTAGTCTCTCGGCGGCCCTGTATACAGCCTAGTAACCTTCTAGCTACAGCCACCGCCTTGTCACACTGTACAGGCAAACTACTGCACATCCCCTTAAAGTATTGGCACGTGCCAACCGTGTGTTATGTGCTTACTGTCTGGATACCATGCAGCAATGGTTAGATTCAGTAAATGGCACACCCTTTTCTTGAACAGCACATAGCGCCAATTCCCGTGACTAAAATAAGGCACCAGAACTTATGCCTACTGAATCCAAGTGTAAATCCTGAGATGCAAGGTGGCAAGCGTTCCCACAATTTTGTAATACTGTGTATAGCGTTTGTGAATGCCCGTGACCACTCACGCCCCTCCCATGGCCACACCCCCTTTTGGGTTGCACATGGTTGTGTATAGAATCAGGCACAGGCAGTTGCGCGTTCAACTCCAAACTAGTGCAAATTAATGCCAACATTTGATTGTTAGCAGCCAATTATCGAGTGTTAATGGCTCTTTAACTAATTTGGTTGCACGCGCAACTCAGGATCACACCCAAATTTGGGTGACCTTTATAGAATCCCAGGGTAAGTGCTTAACGCCCTTTAGTAATAGGGCTGCTCTGAGTGGCATAAAAGAAATGTGGTCAGAGATAAAATGGCTAAGTATTAGGGTCTAGAGAGACAGTTGTACAAATTAAATTATATCCAAGGGCAGCAGAACATCTTTTTGATTAGAGGTGCCAAACAAACCAATTTGCAGTCCCTCCCCAAGCTCTTTAGTCGCTGATGCTGTGCTAAGCAGAGTAGTGATGGGGCCATAGCCCCATGGTCCATCCCTTCCACTGCCAATGATATTTGTCCATTGGGTTGTCACAAGGAAGACCATAGGGTGTGGGGAAGGTCATATTACCCTTTTGAGTCCTGTATCTGTGAGTATACCTGGATTAGTGCAAGGGTATTAGGTGCCTTAGGTGAACCTTTAGCCTTATGCCTTCCTAATTCACTTTCAGGCCCCTGACCCCCCCCCCCCCCTTTACCAGATATCATGCTTATGTGTGTGGGGAGGAGTAGCCTAGAGGTTAGAGCACCAGTCTTGACATCCAGAAGTGCCCACCAGCTCAAATCCCACTGCTGCTCCTTGTAATCTTGAGCAAGACACTTAACCCTCCATTGCCTCAGGTACAAACTTATGGGCCAATGATCAGAAGCAAACACAGGTGCTAGAGGCTATTAGCACCATACTAGCACTTGTGTTTGCTACTGCCCATGATCAGAGCCCCCGAGCACATGAAACAATGTGTTTGCAGGCTCTGACTGCAAGTAGCATGCAAATGCATGCTAAACGTACTCCTCCCCAATGATCAGCAGGCAGCGCACCAAACATTGGTACGCTGTCCATGGCAAACACTATGCCAGCTCAGAGCCGGCATTAGGGTTTGCAGACCATTGGGGAGGAATGGTGAGCCCTGTCCAGCATGTCTTTGCATGCTAGCAGGTCCCCCCATTATAAGCTCCCCACAGGATCCCCCCTCAGAAATCCTGACTCCCCCACCCCAAGCCAGTGACATACTTCACAGGGGGGTCTGGAGATCCGTTAGATCTCCAGCTCCCTAACTCCCTTGCACCCCCTAAAAAAGCCCTGGTGACCCAGTGGGCCACAAACCAAGCCCCTCAACTTGGCGGTCTAGTGGCCCTCTTTTCCGTACCCCCATACCTTTGTTGGAGGGAGTAGTATACTCCCTCGTCTTCCAGAACCTTCTTGAAAATGGCAGCGCCCAGCCCTGCCCAGTGCATCCTGGGATGCACTGGGTGGGGCCTCACACCATATAAGGGAGATTGTGAGCCCTCCAGGGACAGGGAAGTACCCAGTATACTTGAATGTAACTCACCTTGAGCTACTACTGAAGAAGGTGTGATCAAAATCCAAAGAAATAAAATAAATAAATTATATAATCACATGCACACAAATAATGAGGGCAGTTTCCAAATGTCATTTAGCCAGGTAAATGGGCTGTTTGAAAATTGTCCACCATTCCTGCAAGTAAAATTGTTGGTTGATGTTTGTTTGAGTTTGTGCAGCTATCAGGATCTATTGTTTTGCATTGACTACTGCTGCTGCTTTTTGCTGCAAAGCTGCTGTCCAAGGTGCTGACCTAGTCTTGATTAATGTTTGGGCTGGCTCTAGAGCATAGACAAAGGGAAGTAGGGTGTGGAAAGCAACTCTTGCCCTGAGCTCTGTTTCGTCTAGATACTGTCCTGCTGGTTGCTAGTTAGCAAACATTGCACGTGCAAGGTCACTTGGCAATCCAATGGGCAGATGAAAAGGTAAAGAGCAGTAGAGAGTAAAAGTATATAAAAAGCAGAAAAAAGGAGAGACAAAATGTGATTAAAAAAAACATGGAAAATTCAAAGATGTGGTGCTAACAATGAGTATTTAACAGATACCTGAAATCTCCATTTTTCCATCTTCTGCTTCCTCAACACAGCCCTTGTATCACTGATTGATGCTCCGCTCTCCTGGTCTTAACTGGTATTTGTAGGACGTTTTGAATCATGGTATGAAGTTAGACATCAGCAGAACTCTCTTTTGGAAATGCACGTTTTAAAAAACATTATCTTTTCAAAAGGTTTCGGAGGGTTCAGTACAGCCAGATTCCTTTTAATCATTTTAACAAGTGTCAGGGGTATCACAATGGTAAAATGTCCCACTGGTCTCCATTGCATACTTAAGAATAAATGCAATTGTTCGAAAAGTTGCCATCATTAGAGATTGCTAGGAAGCTGTTCAGTTTTTTTTTCCCTTTGCCACCCAGCAATTCTTACAATTTAATGAGGTCAGTGCTTTGGAGTTACAGTGGAGGCACTGCCATCTCACAATGACAGAGGTGTAGGCTGACGGCAGCTGCTTTAATAAAATGATGTCTTTGATAGAAATTGAAACTTGAGCATCTAGCAACGGGACTGGGTGCAGAGTTGCTGCTTACTTTTCCCTTCTGTAGTTTGCAAACTCCCCAGTCTGGTTTCCAGCAAAAACTTAACCATAACATGGAGTGGGTATAATTTGCTAGGAGAGCTTGAGTGGAAAAAGCAGATTGAATTTTGCCAAATCACTATTATGCATAGACCAGTAATACGTTTCCTAGGTTTGTGCTTGCTCTGTAGACTTGTTTTCTTACAGTGCACAGCTTCTTATGGGGACAATTCCCAGACCTTTGTATCGCTCCATGGTGCGACCGCACCTCGAATATTGTGTTCAATTCTGGTCACCGCATCTCAAAAAAGATATAGTGGAATTAGAAAAGGTGCAGAGAAGGGCGACAAAAATGCTAAAGGGGATGGGACGACTTCCCTATGAGGAAAGGCTAAAGTGGCTAGGGATCTTCAGCTTGGAGAAAAGGCGGCTGAGGGGAGATATGATAGAGGTCTATAAAATAATGAATGGAGTTGAACGGGTAGATGTGAAGCGTCTGTTCACGCTTTCCAAAAATACTAGAACTAGGGGGCATGCGATGAAGCTACAATGTAGTAAATTTAAAACGAATCAGAGAAAATTTTTCTTAACGTGTAATTAAACTCTGGAATTCATTGCCAGAGAATGTGGTAAAGGCGGTTAGCTTAGCGGAGTTTAAAAAAGGGTTGGACGGCTTCCTAAAGGAAAAGTCCATAGACCGTTATTAAATGGACTTGGGGAAAATCCACTATTTCTGGGATAAGCAGTATAAAATGTTTTGTACATTTTTGGGATCTTGCCGGGTATCTGCGACCTAGATTGGCCACTGTTGGAAACAGGATGCTGGGCTCGATGGACCTTTGGTCTTTCCCAGTATGGCAATGCTTATGTACCTTTGTAGTGTCATCTGTGCTGAAACTGAGTCAGGGGTTCATATACCAGAATGTCAACAGGCGCTAAGGGGCCCTTTTACTAAGCTATGGTAAAAAGTGACCTGCACTAGTTTGGATGCATGAAATTACCACGTGCTGAGCCATTTTTTTTACCATGGTAGGTAAAAATACCTTTTTTAATGGGGCGGCAAATGGCCGTATGCTAATATTAAAAGTAGTGCATGGCAATTTACTGCCTGAGCCCTTAACGCCATCTATTTACTTGGCGGTAAGGGCTCATGCGCTACTCTTACAGCAATCAGACAGCACACGTTAATGTGGCTAGGCTGCTGATTACTGCCAGAAACACCCCCCACATTAGAAAATAGAAAATTATTTTCTAGCGTGGGAAACAGCACATGCTAACCTTGAAACTACAGCGAAAAACAGAGAAACACCAACACTGTCAGTCAGGGATCTGTCCTGGGACCTCTTCTTTTCTCCATCTATACTTCTTCCCTTGGTACTCTGATCTCATCCCATGGTTTTCAGTATCATTTTTATGCTGATGACTCCCAGATCTACCTCTCCACATCAGAAATCTCAGCCGAAACCCAGGCCAAAGTATCGGCCTGCCTGTCTGACATTGCTGCCTAGATGTCTCAGCGCCATCTGAAACTAAACATGACCAAGACTGAGCTTCTTATCTTTTCCCCTAAACCAACCTCTCTTCCTCCCCCATTCTCTATTTCTATGGATAACACACTCATCCTTCCTGTCTCATCAGCTCGTAACCTTGGGGTCATCTTCGACTCCTCTCTCTCCTTCTCTGCACATATTCAGCAGACTGCTAAAACCTGTAGTTTCTTTCTCTATAATATCACCCAAATTCACCCCTTCCTTTCTGAGCACACTACCAGAACCCTCATCCACACTCTTATCACCTCTCGCTTAGACTATTGCAACTTGCTTCTCACAGGTCTCCCACTTAGCCATCTCTCTCCTCTTCAATCTGTTCAAAATTCTGCTACACAACTAATATTCCACCAGTGTCGTTATGCTCATATTAGCCCTGTCCTCTTCACTGGCTTCTTATCTATCTCCACATACAGTTCAAACTCCTCTTATTGACCTATAAGTGCATTCACTCTGCAGCTCCTCAGTACCTCTCCACTCTCATCTCTCCCTACATTCCTCCCCGGGAACTCCGTTCACTGGGTAAAACTCTCTTATCTGTACCCTTCTCCTCCACCGCTAACTCCAGACTCTGTTCCTTTTATCTTGCTGCACCAGATGCCTGGAATAGACTTCCTGAGCCGGTACGTCAAGCTCCATCTCTGGCCGTCTTCAAATCTAAGCTAAAAGCCCACCTTTTTGATGCTGCTTTTAACTCCTAACCCTTATTCACTTGTTCAGAACCCTTATTTTATCATCCTCACTTTAATATTCCCTTATCTCTTGTTTGTCCTGTTTGTCTGTCCTAATTAGATTGTAAGCTCTGTCGAGCAGGGACTGTCTCTTCATGTTCAAGTGTACAGCGCTGCGTAGGTCTAGTAGCGCTATAGAAATGATAAGTAGTAGTAGAAACAGCAACCCTTGCAGTCACACAAACAAGTCAAACACAGCGAGGGTGACAAAAAATAGAGCAGCAGACGATGCCCAAAATATTGTGGCTTTATTACAACATCCAAGACTCGACACGAGTCGTGTTTCAGCCTCAAAAGGCCTTCCTCAGGAGTCTTCTATTGTATGTATGAGGATTCTAAGCCAGCCTTATTGAAATATACCTGTTATCTGATACCTTGCTGCTTGCGTTCATACATTTATTTGATAGAAGCAAGTAGCAAGGTATCAGGTAACACAGACACACTTACCCCCGACCATTGAGGTGGCTTAAGGGCTCCTGCACTAACCTGGCGCCGTAAAAGACCCCCTTAATTACATCTTAAATATGTTTCCAGTTCAATTACCAAACTAAGGAGTCCTTTTACTAAGCTGTGGCAAAAGGGGGCCTGCACTGATAACAGCATGTGTTTTTGACGCACGCTGAGGCTCCATTTCAGGGGGGAGAACTTACTGCCACTTATTGAGGTGGTGGTAAGGGCTCCCATGCTAACCCAGTGGTAACTGGGCAGTGTGTGGCACAGGGGCGTAGCTACATGGGGCCAGGGGGGCCTGGGCCCCCGTAGATTTGGCCCTGGACCCCTCTGCCGATGACCCTCTTGACCCCCCCTCCCACTGCCCTCCCGCCGTTGCCTGCCTTTGCTGGCGTGGGACCCCAACCCCCGCCAGCCGAGGTCCTCTTCTTCCCGCAAAAGGCTTCCTTCTGTTTCTGACGTCCTGCATGTTGTCCGTGCAGGACGTCAGACTCACAGAACGAAGCCTTGCAGATCTCTGCAAGGCTTCATTCTGTGAGTCTGACGTCCTGGCGGGGGTTGGGGTACCCCGCCAGCAAAGGTAGGCGATGGCGGTTTGGTGGCGGGAGGGGGGTTGAGAGGGTCGTCGGCGGGGGGGGGGGGGCAAAGTTGTTGTTGTTGGTGGTGGTGGCGGGGTTGGCAATGGCAGGGGGTCGGCGGCGCCAGGGAGGGGCTAAAATGTGCCCCCTCACCTTGGACTCTGGACCCCCCTCCCGCCGAAGTCTGGCTACGCCCCTGGTGTGGCACTGCCCAATTACCACTGGGTAAACACCAGTGCTACAAAAGTAAAAATATTTTTATAGCACTGGAAATGGCACGCACTGGGGTTGGGAACTACTGCTGGGCTGCTGCGGTAGCCCAGTGGTACTTCTGGTTTAGCTAGTGGTGGGCCCGCATTGAGCTTACTGCAGCTTAGTAAAAACTTCCCCTAATTAAAAAAAGTTTGATAAGATTTTGCTTAACTTTTTATGGAAAAAATAAACCTTCACATACTGCTGCCAGAATATTAAATTTACCTAAACAATCTGGTGGGGTAAATTTCCCTGATTTCATAAACTAGCATAGCGCCTATGTTCTTATTCTAGGACGGCCAAGATGAATCGCCACCACAGCCGAGCAGTTGAACGGCCTGTATCACATTTAAGAAGATCTCGCAGTATTCAGTCCCCTGAGGAAGCCGTGTGGTGAAACGGATCCCTGTTGGAATCAGGATCTTACTGCTTTGGATGGCCATACATGTGAAGTTCAACTTTCTGACTGCTATATAAGCTAAGTTTAATATTTAGTTCCCCTTTCATTGGGTTATGCAATGTCACTGTACAATTTTTGATGGGATTGTTTTGCACCATTAACATAGTAACGTAGTAGATGACGGCAGAAAAAGACCTGTACGGTCCATCCAGTCTGCCCAACAGGATAAACTCATATGTGCTACTTTTTGTGTATACCTTACCTTGACTTGTATCTGTCATTTTCAGGGCACAGACCGTAGAAGTCTGCCCAGCACTAGCCCCGCCTCCCAACCACCAGCCCCGCCTCCCACCACCGGCTCTGCCACCCAATCTCGGCTAAGCTCCTGAGGATCCCTTCCTTCCGAACAGGATTCCTTTATGTTTATCCCACGCATGCTTGAATTCCGTTACCGTTTTCATCTCCACCACCTCCCGCGGGAGGGCATTTACTTGTTTTGTGAGAGGATTTTCTTTTCATAAAAAAAATAGACTATTGGTGTGGTTGGGGATTTTTATGACCGATGTTAGTTGTTGTGGATTGTGGCTTGGAGGTTGTGACTTTATATCATTTGGCATCAGTAAGGATACTGCAATCATCTGATGTCTTCCCCCCCCCCCCCCCCCATTCCTATATGGTGTTTAACTATACGGAGGCTGTTCCTCACTCTATTTTGTAAATTGAGTTGTTTGACATTTATTGAGTGAGTTTCTTTTAGTTTTTTGTTACCTTATTCTAGGAAGCCCATGGTTCTCTGTTAACTTCAATTACACTACTCCAACATGGCTAAAATTTAAAAAAGAAATGTCTTCAACCCCTAAACATATTTTGACATCCCCCATGTCACTTAAAACAAAGCATGTTATCAACACTACCCTCTCCGCTTTCAATAAACTACGTAACAGTCTACCTAACCCCTTTCATAAAATTTTTAACCAAGTATTGTATCTTGAATTTCAAAGGACCTGTTTCTTTGGAACATGCAATTTGGAACGCCAATGTCCTCACCGATCCTCTTTCAGATGATGATAAGCACCTATTTGACTTTCTATAGCTCAAAAGTTAATAATCAATCACTAGAAATATAACTTTATTCTCTCTATCCATATGTGATGGAATTGGATCCTTCTGTGAAGACAATATGAAAAACTTCTGGAGAATAATTTTCAGTCTCATAGGGGCTCTTTTACAGAGCGATGGTAAGCCCAACGTGGGCTTCCCGCTCGCTCTTTCGGGACTGCCGCAGGCCCAATGTGTCCACCACTGGTAGTCCTGCCCCTAGCGCACGTCATTTTCGGGGGGAAAAGAAAATCCCCCAAAATGGCTTACGTGGCGGTAACTGGGCATCAGTGCATGCTGCCCGGTTACTGACAGGTTAGTGTGGGAGCCCTTATCGCCACCTCAGTGGGTGGCAGTAAGGGCTCCCCATCACATGGCCATTACCGCACGGTCATGTGTGCTGGTGGCTTTTTTTACCCGCTGCGGTAAAAAGGGCCCTGACACATGGGAAAAACAATTCCCCCGCCACCACTGCAGGGCCCTTTTTCCTGCAGCTTGGAAAAATTGCCCCATAGTTGCTCTTTTTAAGAAGTGAACAAAATTGGATATGTTTCTCAAGCCTTAACTTTATCCAGGCACATCACATTAATGACTTTTATTTATTTATTTAATTGCTGCATATCTATCCCACATTTTCCCACCTATTTGCAGGCTCAATGTCGCTTACATTATGCCGCAATGGTGATCACCATTAACGGGATGATAAATACAAAAGGCGTTACAATCAAGGTACATGAAAATATCGCATAGATTAGGTATGATAATAAACATCGAATGAGTTGGGAGAAATAATAGGCAAATGTTTCATAACAGGTACATAAGAATAGAATAGGACATGTTAATACATTCAATATTATTAAAGTAAATTAAAGTATCCAGATGATATTTATTAGAAACTAATTAACCCCCCTGTTTACTAAGCCAAGCTAGCGGCTGTTGTGCACTAATGCCGACACAGCCCATTCACTTTGGGCTCCTTTTACAAAGGCATGCTAGCTTTTTTAGCATATGCTAAAAATAATGACACACTAAATATTAGAGATGCCCATATATTTCTATAAGCATCACTAGCATTTAGCACGCACTAATCATTAGTGTGCACCAAAAACGCTAGCACGCCTTTGTAAACAACCCCCTTTGAATGGGCTGTGTTGATATTGCCGTGCAGCATAGTATACGGGGAGGGGGGGGGGTCAATATTTTATTTTCATTGTTCATAATTTGAAAAGTTATACGTTTTGTTAATTGTTTGCAGTACTGTTTCCTTTTTCATGATATTTTTGTAAATCTTCTACCACAAAATTTATTTGAAAATAAAAGGTGTTGTTTTGGGTTAACTATTTTCAAAGATGTGTTGCAGGAACTCTTTCAGGCTTCTTTTCGAAAGAGAAGGGCGGCCATCTTTCGACACAAATCGGGAGATAGGCGTCCCTCTCCCAGGGTCGCCCAAATCGGCATAATCGAAAGCCGATTTTGGGTGCCCTCAACTGCTTTCCGTCGCGGGGACTACCAAAGTTCCCGGGGGCGTGTCGGAAGCATAGTGAAGGCGGGACTGGGGCATGCTTAACACATGGGCGTCCTCGGCCGATAATGGAGAAAAGAAGGGCGTCCCTGACGGACACTTGGCCGACTTTACTTGGTCCATTTTTTCTTGCGACCAAGCCTCAAAAAGGTGCCCGAACTGACCAGATGACCACCGGAGGGAATCAGGGATGACCTCCCCCTACTCCCCCAGTGGTCACTAACTCCCTCCCACCCAAAAAAAAAACTTTTAAAATATTTTTTGCCAGCCTCAAATGTCATACCCAGCTCCATGACAGCAGTATGCAGGTCCCTGGAGCAGTTTTAGTGGATACTGCAGTGCACTTCAGGCAGGCGGACCCAGGCCCAACCCCCCTACCTGTTACACTTGTGCTGGTAAATGTGAGCCCTTCAAAACCCACCAGAAACCCACTGTACCCACATATAGGTGCCCCCTTCACCCCTTAGAGCTATGGTAGTGTTGTACAGTTGTGGGGAGTGGGTTTTGGGGGGGCTCAGCACACAGGGTAAGGGAGCTATGCACCTGGAAGCAACTTATGAAGTCCACTGCAGTGCCCCCTAGGGTGCCCGGTTGGTGTCCTGGCATGTCAGGGGGACCAGTGCACTATGATTGGTGGCTCCTCCCATGACCAAATGGCTTGGATTTGGTCATTTCTGAGATGGGTGTTCTCGGTTTCCATTATCGTTGAAAACCGGGGACGACCATCTCTAAGGATGACCATCTTTAAGGTCAACCTAAATGTTAAGATTTGGGCGTCCTCAACTATATTATCGAAATGAATGATGGACACCCACCTTTGCGGGGGACGTCCTGCGAGGACGCCCTCAGGAAAACTTGGGCGCCCGATTATGCCCCTCTTTGTCTTCCATTTTTTTCATGATACATCCATTGTACCTGTCCCATTGTGTTTGCATTTTCCACCATCAGAAGGTTATCAAATTTGTCTTATAATACTGTTCTTCCAAACACTGCTATCTTTGTGTTCCATTTTTCAGGTTTGCTATTTCATTTTTCTTCTGAAAGTTATATATATTTTTTTAATGCTGAATCTAGAGGCCAAGACCAAATACCTTTCCCTGATTACAGTTTATAGACCTATCCCTGAATAACCCTGGCGATATATCAGATCCTTTCTTTTTAAAATTATATCATGTTTTTAATTTCCCTTTCAATATCCTGCTAAGGTAAGCAATCTTGCAGCAGATCATTGTTAAGTCTCCATGCTGAAGTTGCTATACTATAAATTGACAAACCTACTTCTAAGCTTATCTAAACATGATCTAGCCAAGTTATATTTCTAATGGCAACCATATAGAAACAGGAATCAAAATTAGTTCTGCCTAGGACTAGGTCTTTTGTAGAGCTTGAGATACCGATATGTAAATAGTTTGTATAATCCTTGGATGATCAGTTTTATCTTCTCCAAAGTATTATGTAAATATTTCAATTATAATGCCCAATCTGATCTAAGTTGACTTCCTTTTAACTAAACAAGGACTGGTGGGAGCACAGTTTGGTTTAACAAACAACATGGGGCATCAGTGGGGAGACTAGCTCAGTGTAGTGAAAACTTTTGCCTTTTTTGGGAGATCACATGTGCACAAAAACAATTCCTGAGTTGTAAAAAATGAATCTACCAACAAAGAACCAAGGAAGTGGTGTCTGAATGCAGAGTGGTAGATACCTAGAAGTTCAGGAAGGAACAGGTGCAAAAGCCTGTCTTGAGGGACAAAGTTAACCCTCGGGATGGGTGACTCACCAGCAGGGGAGCTTGCTTGGGGGTTCCAGTCTTCCAGAAGCTTTGGAGGGGTCTGGAAATGGTGACCTGTCCTGTGGCCAGAGTAAGGGCAGGGTGGTGGGGGGAGGAGAGAGAGGGAAGCTGGGTGAGCATGGGAAGTAAGGCAGTCAAACTCATTAGTTTTGAATTTCAAGCTGTGATTTTTCACCTAGCTTGTTGCTAGGTGGGATTCCTATGTACCATTTATAAGAGCCTCTTCCGACTCACAGGGCTTTTCTCCCTACTCCTTGGAGGCAGATTTTTCCCTCCCTCCCACCCTATGTAATTTTCTTAACGTCTTCTAGGGATAGTACTAGTACTTTTGGACAGCTTCTGTGATATGTCACAGCTGACAGATGCCTGAGCTATGGGGTATTGGCTCATAAAGGATGAGCCAGGAACATAAGTATTCCCGCAAAATCAAGTATCTAAGTGGGGTCAGATGACCTGGATTTAAATTTTGCATGGAGGTCCATACCGTCTCCTTAGCCCTAGCTGCTAAGGCGGGGAAGTGGTCAAATGCTGCTTAGCTGTCAGGGCGAGCAAATGGGATGATGTCAACTTTAGTTCATTATGTAGCTCGGGTAGAAATTTTGTTGCTATTTACATGTTAAAGGTTCATACATAAACGGAGCTGTGGCCTAATTGTAATACCAAACCATGTTATTGTTGTTATAGCTTTATATATAATGTCAATAATGTTAAGTTTATGGATGGGGGGGGGGGGGTGGTTATTGGTATCAGAGCAGGTGAGGTAGTCCTATTTCTGGGGTTAATACAGTTCATGTAGTGTAAGCATATAGGTAAGTTTAAAAAGCACCAAACAAGAAATTTAACATGGGAATAAACCTTAAAAACAAATATCTTTATTCCATATGAAGCCCAGTTCTGTAGAGGTTATCATTGCAGCCTATTTTACAAAAGGCTCTGCGGAATGTGGAATCTTATGTAAAATATGTACAAGGGTGGGGTAAAAATGTGTATTTATGGCAGTATCAAACACAGAGGTACGATCAGCTCACAGATATATCCAGGAAAGACAATAGCAAAGCTGCACCATGAATTAAATCCCTTTATTGATGTCAGAAAAGAATACCTGACATGGTGCCATGTTTTGCCCTTGGGATGCTTCAGGGGACATAAACAAAACATTATCCTTTCAATAATGGAATATTCCTTTACCCGGCAAGAGCGTTTTATACATTTTCATGTTTTATGCCCGCACTGCTCATCCAGGGCCCCTTTTACAAACCCAATGCGGGCTTACCGCACACTATTCCGGGACTACCGCCAGCCCGACGCGGCCACCGGCGGTAGTTCCGTGTCGAGCGCACTCCATTTCCGGGGAAAAAAATTAAAACCCTGGAAATGGTTACCTCGGCGCTAACACGGCGGTAATTGGGCAGCACTGCCTGGTTATTGCCGGTTTACCGTGGGAGCCCTTACCACCACCTCAATGGTGGTAAATTATCTTACCACATGCCCAATTTTTTTTGGGGGGGGGGGCTCTTTACCTGCTGTGGATTTGGCCCTGGACCCCCCTGCCGACGACCCTCTCAAACCCCCCTCCTGCCGCCAACCTGCCGTCAACCCGCCTTCGCCGTCTGCTACTTTTGCTGGCGGGGGACCCCAACCCCTGCCAGCCGAAGTCTTCTTCCTTCGTTTTGTTTCTGAGTCTGACGTCGGATGTCAGCCTCAGAAACAAAACGAAGGAAGAAGAGGACCTCAGCTGGCAGGGGTTGGGGTCCCCCGCCAGCAAAGGTAGGCGATGGTGATGGCAATGGCGGGCGGGTCGAGACGGTCATCGGTAGGGGGGTCAAAGTTGTTGGTGGTGCTGGTGGCGACAGGGGTGTCAGAAATGGCGGCGGGGGGGGGGGGGGTCGGCGGTGCTGGGGGGGGGCTAAAATATGCCCCTTCACCTTGGGATCTGGACCCCCCTCCTGCCGAAGTCTGGCTACGCCCCTGGTTGTGGCTGTTCAGTTCCACTTGCAGGACCTACATCAGCCGACTCCTTAGGCAGGCACGTCGAGACATTTATACTACAGCTACTGAAGAACAATTCTTTTATATATTGAATAAAATGTTTTGTTGATCCCATTCGTTTGTTGAGCCTTCTTCCACGTCCCACTTTTTTTGTTCACTGTGCGTTTACTTCGTGGGACGTTTGTGCTCTGTTTTCGTGTGTTTCATGGTGGAATAAAACCAGACTTCAACATCTTTAAATAAGATTATCACTCTAAAATAGCACTATTTTTGTGAATAAAAATACATATAAATAAATTTTGCTTTTTAATTTGTGTGGGATTTTATTATTTTTTAAAATAAACAATCCTTCCACAACATTGCTCAGTATGAAAAGAAATGAATCTAACTATATATGAGATTTAAACGTATGAGAAATCTCATAACATCTGTATTCTCCCCATACTTCAAGAATATGAAACAGGAAAGCAAAGGAGCTTTCAGATCCAATGTGGCTGGTATCCTATTTATTCTAAATTAATAGTCTTTCTAGCGGATGCAAATTAAAAGTGTATTAGATTACTGGAGCTTGATTATTGGTCTTGCTAATCGTATCGACTTTCTAATAGTTATTGGTTCCATTCTAATAACTTCAGCACTTACCTAGTCTTGATTTTTCCACTGCAGCTCCTTGTGACTCTGGGCAAGTCACTTAACCCTCCATTGCACCAGATACAAAATAAGTACCTGTATATAGCATGGAAACCGCTTTGATTGTAACCTCAGAAAGGCAATCAAGTCCCATTTCCCTTTCTCTATTTGAGATTCTAGATGGAATGTTAATGTTGCTATTGCACTAGCAACATTCCATGTAGAAGCCTGCCCTTGCAGATCAGCAACGCGGCCGCGCAGGCTTCTGTTTCTGTGAGTCACGTCAGACTCACAGAAACAGAAGCCTGAGCGGCCGCATTGCTGATCTGCAAGGGCAGACTTCTACATGGAATGTTGCTACTATTGGAGATTCTACATGGAATGTTGCTACTATTGAGATTCTGTTGCTACTATTTGAGATTCTACATGGAATGTTGCTATTCCACTAGCAACATTCCATGTAGAAGCCTGCCCTTGCAGATCAGCAACGTAGCTGCGCAGGCTTCTGTTTCTGTGAGTCTGATGTCCTGCACGTACGTGCAGGACATCAGACTCACAGAAACAGAAGCCTTCGCAGCCGCATTGCTGATCTGCAAGGGCAGGCTTCTACATGGCATGCTGCTAGTGGAGGAGTAGCCTAGTGGTTAGTGCAGTGGACTTTGATCCTGGGGAACTGAGTGCAATTCCCACTGCAGCTCCTTGTGACTCTGGGCAAGTCACTTAACCCTCCATTGTCCCTGGTACAAAATAAGTACCTGTATATAGCATGTAAACCGCTTTGATTGTAACCACAGAAAGGTGGTATATCAAGTCCCATCCCATTCATTAATACTCTGGGGCTCTTTTAGAAATGTGCGCTGAAAAGTGCAAAGTATTATGAGAGCACCAAACCCCTCAGAGAAAAATTACATTTGCTTCCACCAAAAGATCAAATTGCATTCAAGGTTTGCACCTTAACCCATAAAATTATTTATGGAGAAGCTCCATTATACATGTCAGATCTAATTGACTTACCTGCACGAAACATCAAAAGTTCATCACGTACCTTCTTAAACCTCCACTACCCCATTTGTAGAGGACTCAAATACAAATCACTACATGCATCTACCTTCACATACCTCTGCACAAAATCATGGAATAAACTACCGAATGCTATAAAAACAACGCATGACTTTGCAACCTTTCGGAAGTTATTGAAGACGCACCTGTTCGAAGAGACTTACAATAAAAATCCTCCTTAATGACTTGATTCCATTCTATATCTAAACCAACTAATACTGATCTCTTCTAATTTGATTATGTTAATCACATTATCACTATTGGTCATTATATCTTACCTGTTTTATTTTGTGTTATGTAGGTAAATAACTCTACTGACCTATCTACCTAATTTCTTACACAGTAATATGTTAAATTAGACCATACCTCTTACTCTGTTTATGATTATACTGTACCTTTTGCAACATAGTGTAAGCCACATTGAGCCTGCAAATAGGTGGGGAAATGTGGGGTACAAATGCAGCAAATAAATAAATAAATAAAAATGGCCTGCGGTAGACGCATGTTTTGGGCTCACGCAGAATCATTTTTCAGCATACCTGTAAAAAAATGCCTTTTAAAATTTTTTGCCAAAAATGGACGTGTGGCAAAATGAAAATTACCGCATGTCTATTTTGGGTCTCAGACCTTACCACCAGCCATTGACCTAGCGGTAAAGTTTCACGAGGTAACCAGGCGGTAATGACCTATGTGCATCAAATGCCACTTGGCGTGTGCCCAATATACACATCCGAAAATAAAAAATTATTTTTCAGATGCTCATATCTGACTCGCACCAAAAATGAAATTACAGGCGGTAACTCCATTTTGTCGCGCTTTGGGTGCGTGTAGATGCTTATGCAGCTTATTAAAAGGGCCCCTCTATAAGGGTTGAGTGCATCCACTGATGGTCTCTTACAGACATTTCTAGAATTGAGCGGAAACCCTGAAAAGGAAAGCAGGTTGTACATTAGCTCATGCCCATCACATTCCACTTTTCACTGACTGTGAGTGGCTACAATTTTCAAGTAGGGTTCATATCTGAGTAAAAATGTTTTCTGAACAGATTAAGAAGGGTCTCTAGAAATAAGGATTGGACTTGTTTAGAAAAAGAAACCAAAACCAAGAAAGATGGAGACATAAAGAAGGGCTGAGGAGATCAAAATAGGGAAAGTAGAGAAGTGAGATGGTTGATGACGGTTGACCAAGAGCATTTGGCCTAATCCACTCTGCCCAATTATTTAGGGGCCCTTTTACTAAGCTGTGGTAAAAAGGGCCCTGTGCTAGCGGTGGTGGCCATTTTTGCTGCATGCCAGGGCCCCTTTTTACCACAGCAGGCAAAAAGGCCCCCAAAAAAGAAATGGCCGTGCGGTAAGTTCGCGCTTGCCGCGTGACCATTTTGGAGGTAGCACTTACTGCCACCCATTGAGGTGATGGTAAGGGCTCCCACGTTAACCTAGTGGTACCCAGGCAGTGCTCAGTGCTGCCCAATTACCACCGGGTAACCCCCTATTCTTTTAATTTTACAAAAATTCCAGCAGCGCCGGAAATGCCGCACTCTGGGGGACAGAACTACCGCCGGCAGCCATGTTGGGCCAGTGGTAGTTCCGAGTTGCTGCTTGGCAAGCCCGCAGTGTGTCAGGTCTCAAAGCAGCAACTAGGTTTGTGAGCCCTTGGGCCGCTGCCAAGGAGCAGCAGTGGCAGACAAAACCACCCCAACCAGCACTGGGCTAACACACACACAAAGCAGGGACTGCAGACAGGGATAAGCAAAGCAGAAACACACTGGACAGGAAAACTTGGACTAGAACACAGGACTGGAGCAAGGCTTCACCTGCACTTGACCACCCTTCCCCAGGAGTTGAGCCCCTGGGTGCAGGCGGCCGGCAGGACTTACTGGATTGGGCAGGAACTGGATACCAGCAGGAAACACACAACAGAGTCAAGACTACAAGCTGCCAGGCAGCCACTAAGAAACACAGACAGGAGGGAGTCAGGACTAAAAGCTGCCAAGCCGCCACTAATAAAGAACACAGACACAAGACAAGGAAATGCAGACCAGAAACAAGACTAGGAACTAAACAATAAAACCAAAGCTAGCTACACACAAACAAACAAGAACCAGGCAAGAACTCAGAATAAAACTGGACTAGGCAGAAGTGCACAGAGCACACCCACATACCAGGGACCTTAGACGATGCAAAGGCAAGCATAGAAGTTTCTAGGTGATTAATAAAGCCCATCAGCTGCTAAAGCTCAGCTGCAGCAATCACAAGGCAACTATGGGTGCTGTTCAGGTACAAACAAGGAAAGCAATTCTGGCAGCCCGGAAGACCTGGACTGAACTAGGCTGAAGTCTGGAACGGGTGATAGTAAACAGACAGTCCATTGCAGCCACCAGGTCTGGCCACCAGAGGGCGAGGTGAGCACTGACAAGGAAACGGTCACAAACGTGACACGGGGGGCTTGGCATGCTTTAGTAAAAGGGCCCTTTATTATTCATCGCTAAGGATATGTCTCAGCTGCCAACTGGGAGTCTGACCTATTGGAGGACATTATTCATTTTCCAAGTCAGTATTTGCAGGGCCGCCGAGAGGGGGGGCAGGGGGGACAAAATTCCATGGGCCAGCGCCATGGTCAGGCTGCCGGCGCTGCAGTTCCCGGTCTCACCTGCCTGCCTCCTCAGCTTCGGGCCCCCTGCATTCGAAGTGGCAGTCACAGATCGCCTCCCTTTGGGCCTTCCCTCCCTGTGTCCCGCCCTCGTGGAAACCAGAAGTTACATCAGACGAGGGCATGGCACAAGGAGGGAAGGCCAGAAGAGAGGCGATCTGCGACTGCCGCCTTGAATGCAGGGGGCCCGGAGCCGTGGAGGCAGGCAGGTGAGACCGCAGACTGCAGTGGCGGGGGGAGCGACAGGGGGCATCAGCGGCAGGGGGAGCGGTAGCGGAGGCGGGGTGGCCTTGCCCCAGGCCCAGCCTAGTGTCTTGGCGGCTCTGAGTATTTGTTATCTTCCTTTTGGGTTCTTTGCTATCCTGGACATGCTTTGGTCCTGGACATGCTTTGGTACTTACCGCCATGGGCTGAATGTCTGGCCCAAGATTTCTAATTCTTTGTGGCAGCTGGAGTTTGCTCCTGCAGCAAAGCATAGAGAATTTTGTTGGCATGTCTGCAATGTGACTTACACTCAAGTTATTTTAAGGTCTGTTTCCCAAACATTTTTCTTCAGTTCTGTATCTCTGGCCATCCCTTACAGAGAAGGAAAATGTTGCTTTTACATCTTAGATTTTGAAAATCATATCGTTACAGCTACTTAACTATTTATGAGTGGTGATGTCAATCCACATTGAATCGTCTTTAAATATTATCCCTGAGAGAAAATTGCTTAATATATTATTGAAATGTAATCTCACAATGAGAGCAGACTGCATTGACCTTTCTACTTTCTTTCAACATCAGATTTTAAAGAAGGTTTGCTGCATACCTATGTTAAACAAAACAATTTTTAATCCTATCAACCTTTCATCTATTTAAGTGCGTCAATGTTCTAATGTCCTCAGACTGGAATTATTCATAGACAAAGGTATCGGCTGCACCTCATTAAGGTGATCACAATTAGTCTACCTGCAGAGTATGCTTTAACCGGCTCCAGCACACCACTGGGTATATTCAAAAAGTAGCACATATGAGTTTATCTTGTTGGGCAGACTGGATGGACCGTGCAGGTCTTTTTCTGCCGTCATCTACTATGTTACTATGTTATAAGTGTTGCCATGCTGGGACAGACCGAAGGTTCATCAAGCCAGGTATCCTGTTTCCAACAGTAGCCAATCCAGGTTACAAGTACCTGGCAAGATCCCAAAACAGTAAAATATATTTTATGCTGCTTATCCAAAAGATAAGCGGTGGATTTTCCTAAGTCCATTTTAGTAATGGCTTATGGACTTTTCTTTTAGGAAGTTATCCAAACCTTTTATCACATTCTCTGGCAACAAATTCCAGAGTTTAATTGCATGTTGAGTGAAGAAATATTTTCTTTAATTTGTTTTAAATTTACTAGTCCTAGTATTTTTGGAAAGAGGAAACAAGCAATTCACGTCTACCCATTCCACTCCACTCAGTATTTTATAGACCTCTATCACATCTCCCCTCAGCCGTCTTTCCTCCAAGCTGAAAAGCCCAAGCCATTTGAGCCTTTCCTTATAGGGAAGTTGTCCCATCCCCTTTATCATTTTCGTCACCCTTCTCTGTACCTTTTCTAATTCCACTATATAATTTTTGAGTTGTGGTGACCAGAATTACACACAGTATTCGAAGTGTGGTCAAAACATGATGCAATAGAAAGGCATTATAACATTCTGATTTTTGTTTTCCATTCCTTTCCTAATAATTCCTTACATTTTATTTGCTTTCTTAGCCATTGCTGAACACTGAGCAGACGGTTTCAATATATCTTCAATGATGACACCTTGATCCTTTTCCTGGGAGGTGACTCTTAATGTGAAACCTTGCATCACACAGGATTAGTTTGGGTTCCTCTTTCCCACATGCATCACTTTGCACTTGCTCACGTTAAGGGCTAGATTCTATATATTGCGCTGAGATTTCCAAGTGGAAATTGAAGTATATTCTATAAATTATGCTTTAATTTAGGGGTACTTTATAGAATACGCCGAGTGCCGATCCAGGTGACTAAATTTAGTCACGGTCAATTACGCCAACTAAAACCTGGTGTAAATCCCGATGCTGAAATTAGGCTCAGAGCGGATGTATTCTATAATGTGCATAGATTTTAGAAATGCCCATGACCTGCCCATTCCATACCCACTTTTCAATTATGTTACTTAGAGTTTATGCACACCATCCTGCTTATTTTCGAAGGAGAAGGGCGCCCATCTTCCGACACAAATTGGGAGATGGATGCCCTTCTCCTAAGGGCAGCCAAATCAGCATAATCGAAAGCCAATTTTGGCCGCCCTCAACTGCAGTCCGTCGCAGGAGTGGCGAAAGTTTAAGGGGGCTGTCGGAGGTGTATTTTCTTCATTAGACATTGATGCTAAGCTAATTTATTTTTGATTTTCATAGTTACTTCTTTCTCCTTTTTTTTCCAATCAGTGCTGGTATCCTGGTATCCCAGACCTCTATTTGCAACCACCCAGGATTTTTCTTAGATTTTATTACTAATAAAATTGACTTACCGCCCGACTACTGCGTGGCTCTTGTGATAAGTTCATTTTTGGCGCGTATCCGCTACACACATCTGAAAAATATTTTTTATTTTTGGACGCATGTAGCAGACACATCTGACATATATAGGTCTTTACCGCCCAAATTCTTTACCACTAGTTCTATGGCTGGTGGCAAGGTCAGAGACCCAAAATGGACCTGCGGCAATTTTGATTTTGAGGTTGGCAACCCAGTCAGGTTTTCAGGATTTCCCCAATGAATACGCATGAGATCTGTTTGCATGCACTGGCTCCATTGTATGCACATAGATTTCATGCATATTCATTGGGGAAATCCTGCAAACCTGACTGGGTTGCGGCCCTCCAGGACCAAGGTTGCCCATCCTTGTAACCAGTGGTGTAGCAAGGGCGGGGCGGTGGAGGCGGTCAGCCCTGGGTGCACGCTGCTGGAGGGGTGCAGAGAGCAGCTGCACGCCTGTCGGCTCTGCTGGTTCCCTCCTGTTTCGGGGTAGAGGGAGCAGGGAGCCAGTGGAGCCTACAGGCAAGCGGCTGCTCTCTGCACCCTCCAGCAGCCAAGAATGCACCTGGGGGGGGCTTGATGCACCGTGGAGGGGGTGTCATTGCGCCGGGGGGGGGGTGTCATGCTGCGGCGATCCGCCCCGGGTGGCAGCCGACCTAGGAACACCACTTGTAACTACACCTTCCTGCTGTTCCTAGTCTGCTCATTACAACAATGGTTCTGGAGCAAGAAGCCAGGTGATGTCATCATTAACGATGGTCATGATTCCTAGCGTTTATGAGTGTGGGTTATAGGATAGCATCGGTTACATGCCTGACAGCAATTTACTACTACTACTACTACTACTACTTAACATTTCTAAAGCGCTACTAGGGTTATGCAGCGCTGTACAATTTAACATAAAAGGACAGGCCCTGCTCAAAGAGCTTACAATCTAAAAGACAAGTGAGTAGTCAATACGATAGGGGCAGTCAAATTGGGGCAGTTAGCGTAGGTGCTGACACATAAAGTTAGACACAGAACTGCGGACTTACTCTAGTATTCTATCATCACAATTATGCGCATCATTGCCGATATAGAATTTGCGCTTACACACACATCACCCCAGCACCCATCTTTAGGCGACCTGTAGAGAATTACCCCATGCCACTTATGCCCGCCCTTACAGAACAGTGCTTAGCTGTTCTACTGCCACTGGAGCACATGACTGTAGACTTACCTGTGAAAGTGAGCATATTCTGTACGTTGACGAGCACAAGTGGCGAGTACATTTCAGTGCCCAGTCGTAGAAATGCCCTTTAAGTGACTGCCTATCTTTGCCTATTCCCTGCCCATAACCCACCCATTGCCTACCCCATAACAGGCTGTGCAATTAGCACACATGGCATGAACACTTACCACATGTGCACTAATGCTTAGAGCATTTTAGTAAAAGGCAGAGCTGCCAAGTTACCCATTCCAGGAGGGAAGCTTTTTGCCCAGTCCTGGTTTTAAACTTACATCCCAAAGCAGAATGGTGTTTGTAGTCCATAATGCACCGGGATGAGATTGGCAGAGATCCAGGACTGGCCAAAAAGTCTCCCTCCTGGAATGGGTAACGTGGGAGCTCTGACACAGTTCTCTTTCCAAAAGTTCTTTACTGTATGGCACACCCCCAAGCTCTCCCAGCAAGCTCCCACCCTACCCACTCGCATTGTACTGGCAAGGGAAGCCAATGGATGGGGCACAAGTTTGGCACTTCGGTTTCCTAAGTGCCCCATACAGCTGCACAGGCCACTCATAGATAGCTCCAGCCCCGTTTTTTTTATTATATAACACAAAACAGAGCCGGTAGTGGGAGGCGGGGCTGGAGGTTGGGAGGCGGGGATAGTGCTGGGCAGACTTATACGGTCTGTGCCAGAGCCGGTGGTAGGAGGCAGGGATAGTGCTGGGCAGACTTATACGGTCTGTGCCAGAGCCAGTGGTGGGAGGCAGGGCTGGTGGTTGGGAGGCAGGGATAGTGCTGGGCAGACTTATACGGTCTGTGCCAAAGTTGGTGGTTGGGAGGCGGTGCTGGTGGTTGGGAGGCGGGGATAGTGCTGGGCAGACTTATAATGTCTGTGCCCTGAAGAGCACAGGTACAAATCAAAGTAGGGTATACACAAAAAGTAGCACACATGAGTTGTCTTGTTGGGCAGACTGGATGGACAGTGCAGGTCTTTTTTCTGCCGTCATCTACTATGTTACTATGTATCTGAATGTACCTTGGACCACTTTGCCCCTAGGAAACAGTCCCACATGTTCTTTCAGGGCCCATGTGTGCTAAGATTAACTGATGGCTCCATGTTATCAGAGACAGGGTGAGCCAGTTCTGGTCTTGTCCTGTTGGGTATAACTACAAAAATTCATAGATGCAATGGGGCAAACCCCAGACAGACTGGATTAGCCTGCTATAAACTGGTAACTCCAGTATGTTTTACTGAGATAAAGAGTGTTTAAACCAGGAAAGGTTTAATGACAGGAGATGGCACAAACTTAATTAGCCCATCATCTGGGCTGAAGCCAGTGAGCAGAGCTTGCCACCATATTAGTTTGTCCAAAATAATAACAAATGTTATTGAAAGCAGTAGCAAAGTTGCATTCTTCCTGTTGGGAGGGGATGGGGGGGAGGGAAGATGTAAAGGGGGTTGGGGGACTTTTCAAGGGGTTTATGAAAGGGGGGAGGGAGGGTTATATGCTCCAGAGCTTCCTTTGTTATTGGCAATGCTGTATTGTGGATTTTACTGCTGTGGGGCCTTAACTATTGTTATTCTTCTTACTAGTCCCTGTAAGGAAAGGAGCAATCATTGTTGTTGGAGATGCAGGTGGGGTGCATCGGGTTGGGGTGCTAGCTAACCCCCCCCCCCTTTTTCGGTGCCCATATTTCCTTGATGTGGAAAAAGCTGTGCTTTTGGAGTAGCCTAGTGGTTAGTGCAGTGGACTTTGATCCTGGGGAACTGAGTTCAATTTCCACTGCAGCTCCTTGTGACTCTGGGCAAGTCAAGTCACTTAACCCTCCATTGTCCCTGGTACAAAATAAGTACCTGAATATATGTAAACCACTTTAAACCAGGGGCGTATCTGGGGTTCGGCGGTAGGGGGGGCCAGAGCCAGAGAGGGGGGGCACCTTATAGCCCCACCCCCGCCGCCATTGCCACCTCCCTGCCGCCATTGCCACCCCCCCCTGCCGCCGCCAACACCTACCTTTGCTGGCGGGGGACCCCAACCCCCGCCAGCCGAGGTCCGCTTCCTCTAAAAATATTCCTTGAGCTGAGGTCTTTTAAGTTGTTCGTCCTTGCTCCCACTCCTCCGTGCTGCTGTTCAAACTCTGCAGAATCCAATTTCGGAGTCTGTCCGACGTCGCAGCAGCAGGGGGGCCCAGGTCGAAATCTGCAGGGGCCCAGGCCCCTGTGGCCCCACGCAGATATGCCCCTGCTTTGAACGTAGTTGCAATAACCTCAGAAAGGCAGTATATCAAGTCCCATTTCCCATTATCTTTATTTTTGCTTGTTGCAGTGGCTCAGGTTCTGCACCAGGACCAGGCTGCAGTGCCAGTCCCACTTGCAGCGCCCATACAGCCCAGCATTTTGCCACCAGGGAAGGACAAGTCACTGCTGCCAGAGATGTGGGACAGGCAGAGTTCAATGCCACATGTGTGGTTGAGCTGGATGAGGGCAGAGATGCAGTGGCTGGGGCGGCAGCAGTGCTGTGCAAGTCTTGCCATACTGATGGTTCCTCCAGTGGCGTTCCTTGCCAGGATGGCACCCGAGGCGAATCGCTGATGCGCCCCCCCCCCCGGCGAAATGACACCCCCCCGGGTGCATGCCGCTGGGGGGGGGGGGGTGCCGCGGCGCGTGCCTGTTGACTCCGAAAAGTTCAATAACTTCACTCGTTTGCTGCAGCTCCCTCTGCCCCGGAACAGGAAGTAACCTGCTCCGGGGCAGAGGAAGCTGCAGCGAACAAGCGAAGATAGCAAACTCGAAGCCAGGCGCGCGCCGCGGCACACCCCAGCGGCGTGCACCCAGGGCGGACTGCCCCCACCGCCCCCCCCTTGGTATGCCACTGGCTTCCTCTGTGTACATCTGTATGCTGCGCAAGCCGGCATGTTTCTACCTATAAATGAGATAAAATAACAATGCACCACGACAACATGGATATAGCAGCTGATTGTTTTGGACAAACCAAGATGGCAGCTGCTGGGTGAACCGGCTTCAGCTTTTTCACATCATGCCATCTCCAGTCATTAAACCATCCATGGTTTAAACAAACTATGTGCCACATTTGAATCTTGAGTTTCAAAATGCATAATTGACACTGATGTGTTCTTTTAACACATTTAAATATATCCACCCTTTACCAAACTGTTAATGGGTTAGCACATTCTCTCTCCATCAAGGCAGAATTAACCCTTTGATGGGCCCTAGGCAAACAAGAATATTGAGCCCTCCATCATTATATAAATGCATTCTAAAATGCCCTCAAATGGAATCCTATGTGATTCTGACTACAGAAGAAAACTGACAGAGGAGGAAGCTCGCTAGCTCTTCATGCTGACTGAAAGAGGATGAACAAAGTGCAGAAAACAGACAGATCTCCGCAGGCAGCAGTGGCTTTGGTTCCTCCTACTCCAGTCTTCTTTCTGCTAGAAACTACCGTAATTTAGGGAAATGGGACTTGATATACTGCCTTTCTGAGGTTTTTTGCAACCTCATTCAAAGCGGTTTACATATATTCAGGTACTTATTTTGTACCGGGGGCAATGGAGGGTTAAGTGACTTGCCCAGAGTCACAAGGAGCTGCAGTGGGAATCAAACTCAGTTCCCCAGGATCAAAGTCCACTGCACTAACCACTAGGCTACTCCTCCACTCATTCCACCAATAAGAGCCAACCTCATCAGTGATGTCACAATGGCTTGATTGCCCGATACTTGGCTCACTTCTGATATTGTGATGTCATAAGGGACAGGGGGAAATGGAAATGGGACTTGATATACCACCTTTCTGAGGTTTTTTGCAACTACATTCAAAGCGGTTTACATATATTCAGGTACTTATTTTGTACCAGGGGCAATGGAGGGTTAAGTGACTTGCCCAGAGTCACAAGGAGCTGCAGTGGGAATTGAACTCAGTTCCCCAGGATCAAAGTCCACTCCACTAACCACTAGGCTACTCCAGGACAAATGTGCCTTAACCACCACTGAATGAGCACAGTTGGGAAGGTCCTACCTAAATATTTGTGTCATAGGCAGATACCTAATTTGCCTATGCCTTAATCCTGCCCAGCTCTTCAAAGTTTACCTTTTGAAGTTTCCATATCTGACAGAAGAGCTGAGGCACATGCTGACCCTCATTCTATAATCTTGCATGCGGGTTATAGGATGTTGCCATTTATGCATGTAACTTAATTGATTCATTAGCTACTAATTGGCACCAATGATCAGCTGTAATTGAAGTTAATTTGTGCTAACTGGCAATAATTTGCAGTGACGCACGTAGGGCAAGATTCAATAAATGGTACTGAAAAGTCAGCAATGAAAAAAAATGAGTGCTCAATGCTATTCTGTAATGGGTATTTGAAGATGAGCGTCCATTACAGAATAGCATTGAGCGCTGATTTCAGCGCCCAGATCCGGGCACCAGGACTTATGCCTGCAAATTTTAGGAATGCACCTGTAGAGAATCCACAAACATGGAGAACTCAAAGAAGTCCCACGGATAGTTACAAAACAGCAAAGGCGTGGGTAAAAAACCAGGAATCCCAGAGGCTGGATCTTAGTAAAGATGAACTAAAATTTTATTATACAGTATATTGACTCAATATACTGTATAATAACATTTTAGCTCATCTTTACTAAGATCCAGTCTCTGGGATTCCTGGTTTTTTACTCACTCCTTTGCTGCTCCATTCATGCACCTGCCATGGCCACGCCCCCTTTTGGGTTGTGCCCTATGGGATTTCGGCGCACATTGTTATAGAATAGCATGTAGTAAGATGTGTGTGCAAATTCAAATTGGTACCTAATTATTGGCACATTATCCACTTTAGTTGGGTGTACATCTTGAATTGATACCGGGGGTTAGTGCGTAAATTCTTTAGCAGGTAACCATGGTGGGAGGGGCATGGGCGTGGCCAGCACTTATGTGCTGTGGTTATAGAATACTGTCACCAGACTTTGACATGGCATAACTGGTTCTGCCTAAAGTTAAACACATCTACGCAGACTTACGCTGGCATTCTACAGCAGCAACTATGCCAGATTGCTCGATTCATCTTCTACATCTCTTTATTAGGATTTTGCTCACACCTTTTTCAGTAGTAGCTCAAGGTGAGTTACATTCAGGTACACTGGATATTTCTCTGTCCCAGGAGAGCTCACAATCTAAGTTTGTACCTGAGGCAATGGAAGGTTAAGTGACTTGACTTGCCTAAGATCACAAGGAGCAGCAGCAGGATTTGAACTGGCCTCCTCTGGAAGTCAAGATCGGTGCTCTAACCACTAGGCCACTCCTCCACTAGCAACATTCTGTGTAGAATCTCAAATAGTAGAAACAGAATTTCAAATAGTAGCAACAGAATCTCAAATAATTTATTTAGATTTTGCTCACACCTTTTTCAGTAGTAGCTCAGGGTGAGTTACATTCAGGTACACTGGGTATTTCCCTATCCCTGGAGGGCTCACAATCTAAGGGGTCCTTTTATTAAGCTGTGGCAAAAGGCTGTCTTTTATTTCTCAAAAAGAAATGGCCATGCGGTAAGTGAACCACTTGCCACATGGTCATTTTTTTTGGGGGGGGGGGGGAGGAGAAGCACTTACCACCACCCATTGAGGTGGCGGTAAGGACTTCTGCTCTAAGCCAGTGGCAACCGGGCAGCACATGGCGCTGCCCCAGGGGCGTATCCAGACTTTGGCGGGAGGGTGGTCCAGAGCCCGAGGTGAGGGGGCACATTTTAGCCCTCCCCGCCATTGCCGACTTTGCCCTCCCCTGCCGCCGACCCTCTAGACCCCTCCTCCCGCCGCCAACCCACCATCGCCTACCTTTGCTGGTGGGGGACCCCATCCCCCGCCAGCCAAGGTCCTTCTGTTTCTGACGTCCTGCACGTTGTGCGTGCAGGACATCAGACTCACAGAACGAAGCCTGCACATCAGCTGATCTGCAAGGCTTCATTCTGTGAGTCTGACATCCGGATGTCAGAAACAGAAGGAAGCCTTTTGTGAGAAGAAGAGGACCTTGGCTGGCGGGGGTTGGGGGTCCCCCGCCAGTAAAGGCAGGCGACGACGATGGCAGGTTGGTGGTGGAAGGGGGGGGGGGTCAGGTGGGTCATCATCAGGGGGGCCCAGGGCCAAATCTACGGGAGCCCAGCCCCCCCCAGGCCCCACATAGCTATGCCACTGCGCTGCCCAATTACCACCGGGTAAGCACCGGTGCTACAAAAATAGGACCCCTGCCAGCAAAGGTATTTGTTTGTGAGGGGGCGAGGTGATGTGGGGGGGGGCGAGGGGGCAAGGCAGTGGGGGGGCGAGGAGGCGAGGTGAGGTGAGGCGTGGTGGTGGTGGGGGGCAAGGTAGTGGGGGGAAGAGGTGAGTTGAGGTGTGGCGGTGGGGGGGGGGGGTGGCGGGGTGGCACTCAAAATGTGCCCCCAACCCCGGGCTCTTTATGTGAACTGTACAGAATTACCCCCATTGTGATCTACTGTGAATGATTTTTTATTCCTCATTTTTCAGTTTTCCATCCTTCTAGATTTTAATATAACTTTGTATTTACTTTCTATGTGCCTTACAAACTTAGGGGTATGTTTACTAATGCGTGCTATAAGCGCGTTAGCATTTTTAACTTGTGTTAATGGCTGACGTGCATTAAACGTTAATGCATCCATAGGAATGTACTGGCACGTTAGCGTTTAACATGCCTTAACTTTAAAGGCACCTTAAAAACGTTAACGTGCCTTAATAAACAAACCCCTATGGATATATTTTGCTCTAAGGAGATTTTTTTTTCTGCAGGAGAAAGGAATAAGCATGGGAGCTGCCAGTGATGCTAATTTATGCATTAACAATTTGAAGAGAATTTTTTTTCTTCTGAATTTTTTTCTGCAACATATATAACTAGATCGATGTAGGGTTTTTTTGTTTGTTTGCTTTTCTGCTCCAAATCTTTACAGGAACTTTACTCATTTCATAGATGGTTGAATTCATCTGGTATTAAATTAGATCTTTTTTTCAGAATTGGATCAACAGTGTGTTGCTTTTTAGAATATTCATATTTCTTATATTAATGGTCTGTTTGGGACCAATATTTTTCATAAGCCAGCTGATCGTATTAATTTGTTACACTTCAGTGGTTGTCATAATTCATCTTCTAGTTAGTCAATTTTTTTTCATCTGTGAAGATTTTGTTCAGTTACTGCTGAATATAAAGATGAAACAGCAGAATTAATTCTACAAGACTTTGGGTATCCTTTATCCATCATTTAAAAGTCTTTAAATGTGGAATATATTTGGATCGAACTCAGCTATATTTTCCAGTGACCCAGTTGTCCTGTATCATTCCTTTTTCTCCAATGACAAATCACTCAAACACTGGAAGCTTTGGATATTCAGGAGTGTTTTCAGAGACCTCCATTAATTGTATTTTCTTGGGGTAGGAATATCTGTGAAATGTTGGTTTCTGTTGAACTTGAACTTGAGAATCATGTAAGAGTGAATTTTGGACATCAATCTTCATCCCTTATAGAAAGGGTCCCTTGGAGTAGCCTAGTGGTTAGTGCAGTGGACCTTGATCTTGGAGAACTGAGTTTGATTCCCACTGCAGCTCCTTGTGACTCTGGGCAAGTCACTTAACCCTCCATTGCCCATGGTACAAAATAAGTACCTGTAAGTACAATTTGCTAAATTGTACAGCGCTGCGTAACCCTAGTAGCGCTCTTGAAATGTTAAGTAGTAGTATATACTATGTAAAACACTTTGAATGTAGTTACAGAAAGGCAGTGTATCATTTCCCTTTCCCTATTTGAGATTCTACATAGAATGTTGCTATTGTAGCCTAGTGGTTAGTACAGTCAACTTTGGTCCTGGGGAACTGAGTTAGATTCCCACTGCAGCTCCTTGTGACTCTGGGCAAGTCACTTAACCCTCCATTGCCCCTGGTACAAAATAAGTACCTGAATATATGTAAACCGCTTTGAATGTAGTTGCAAAATACCACAGAAAGGCGGTATATTAAGTCCCATTTCCCTTTCCCTATTTGAGATTCTACAATGGAATGTTGCTGTTGCTACTATTTGAGATTCTACATGGAATGTTAATGTTGCTATTCCACTAGCAACATTCCATGTAGAAGCCTGCCCTTGCAGATCAGCAATGCGGCCATGCAGTGGCTTCTGTTTCTGTGAGTCTGAGGTCCTGGACTGTTGCTAGTGGAGGAGTAGCCTAGTGGTTAGTGCAGTGGACTTTGATCCTGGGGAACTGAGTTCAATTCCCACTGCATCTCCTTGTAACTCTGGGCAAGTCACTTAACCCTCCATTGCCCCTGGTACAAAATAAGTACCTGAATATATGTAAACCGCTTTGAATGTAGTTGCAAATACCACAGAAAGGCGGTATATTAAGTCCCATTTCCCTTTCCCTATTTGAGATTCTACAATGGAATGTTAATGTTGCTATTCCACTAGCAACATTCCATGTAGAAGCCTGCCCTTGCAGATCAGCAATGCGGCCGCGCAGGCTTCTGTTTCTGTGAGTCTGACGTCCTGGACTGTTGCTAGTGGAGGAGTAGCCTAGTGGTTAGTGCAGTGGACTTTGATCCTGGGGAACTGAGTTCAATTCCCACTGCATCTCCTTGTAACTCTGGGCAAGTCACTTAACCCTCCATTGCACCTGGTACAAAATAAGTACCTGAATATATGTAAACCGCTTTGAATGTAGTTGCAAAAACCTCAGAAAGGCAGTATATCAAGTCCCCTTTCCCTTTCCCTTTTACCAAGCTGCGGCAAAAGGGGGCCTGATCTGGCATCAGCACGTATTTTGCAGCAGGTAAAAGAGAAGTCTCTCTTTCCTGCAGGAAATGGCCATGCATGGCCATTTCAGGGGGGGGGGGGGGGGGTTAACCCAGTGGTAACCAGGCAGCATGCGGCACTGCCTGATTACCACCAGGTACACTCCAGCGAGATATGATGGCGCACTAGGGGTGGGAAGTACTGCTGGGCTGCTGTGGTAGCCCGGTGGTACTTCCTATTTAGCGAGCGGTAAGCCCACGTTGGGCTTACTGCCGCTTAGTACTACTACTACTACTTATCACTTCTATAGCGCTACAAGGCATACGCAGCACTGCACACCATACACAAAAAGACAGTCCCTGGTCGAAGAGCTCACAATCTAAAAATGGAATGTTGCTAGTGGAATAGCAGCATTCCGTGTAGAATCTCAAATAGTAGCAACATTCCATGTAGAATCTCAAGTAATAGCAACATTCCAGAATCTCAAATAGTAACAACATCCCATGTTCCACTGCACTAACCACTAGGCTACTCCTCCACTAGCAACATTCCATCTAGAAGCCTGCCCTTGCAGATCAGCAATGCTGCCGCGCAGGCTTCTGTTTCTGTGAGTCTGATGTCCTGCACGTACGTGCAGGAAGTCAGACTCACAGAAACAGAAGCCTGCGCGGCCGCATTGCTGATCTGCAAGGGCAGGCTTCTACATTACTACTACTAATACTTATCACTTCTATAGCGCTACAAGGCATACGCAGCACTGCACACCATACACAAAAAGACAGTCCCTGCTCGAAGAGCTTACAATCTAAGTAAGACAGGTAAACAGACAGAACAATTAAGAGGTAAGGGGAATAAAGAGGTGGGGTACAGGGCAAGTAAGTAGTGGTTAGGAGTCAAAAGCAGTGTCAAAGAGGTGGGCTTTTAGCCTGGACTTGAAAACGGCCAAAGACGGGGCTAGACGTACAGGCCCTGGAAGTCGATTCCAGGCGTGAGGTGCAGCGAGATAAATGGAACGGAGTCTGGAATTAGCAGTAGAGGAGAAGGGGACAGACAGGAGAGATTTATCTACAGAACGGAGTACACGAGGGGGGGCATAAGGAGAGAGAAGAGTGGGGACAGTGACGTACCAAGGGGGGGGGGGCGGTGGGGGCGGTGGGGGCGGTCCGCCCCGGGTGCACGCCGCTGGGGGGGTGCCGTGGCGCGCGCCTGTCGGCTGCGAGTTCGCTACGCTAAATTCTCTCGTTCGCTGCAGCTCCCTCCCTCTGCACCCGGAACAGGTTACTTCCTGTTCTGGGGCAGAGAGGGAGGGAGGGAGCTGCAGTGAACGAGAGAATTTAGCGTAGCGAACTCACAGCCGACAGGCGCACGCCACAGCACCCCCCGCAGCGGCGTGCACCTGGGGGGGTATGCTGCATCCGGGGGGGGGGGGGGGGCGCATCGGCGATCTGCCCTGGGTGTCGTCAAGGCTAGGAACGCCACTGACTGGGGAGCAGCAGAATGAATGCACTTATAGGTCAATGAAGGGAAAAAAATCTATTGCTACACTACGGTGCTCTTCTCTGTTCTGACAGTGGAAGTTTATACCCTATCTGAAAGGTGCTTTGTAACAAACTATCGACTTTACACAATCAGCTATACATCACAAGACTCCTGAAGAAGGCGCGAGCTAGCGCCGAAACACAGCTGTGTTGAGTCGTTGTCACTTTGCTTGCAATAAAGAATTGTTTCTTTACAGACGTCTCCTCCGGTTTTTAGAAGAGCCTACCTTTCCTACTTCTTGCTTCTGCAAGTGATTTAACCAGCCAGGAGCTGTTTCTGGTGGTGGTTAAATCACTTTGAATATGGACCTTCATGAGTTTTTCTGTCAAATTCCTGGGTGATTTTTTTTCCTCCTCGACAAATAAAAGGAGCCTTTTACAAAGCGGTGGCGGGCTTACCGCACGTTAAAACTGAACTAGCACGGGGTGACGTAGCCATCGGCGGTAGTTCCAGGTTGAGCGGGCGCCATTTCTGGCGCTCCCTGGAATTTTTTTTTGTCTAGCGCGGCACTAACTTGGTGGTAATTGGGCATCACTGCGAGCTGCCCAGTTAATGCTGGGTTAACACAGGAGCCCTTACATCACCTCAATGGGAGGTGGTAAGTGCTCCCCGCCGCATGGCCATGCGATAAGAGTTATCTTATCGCATGGCCATTTTATTTATTTATTTAGATTTTGTTCACACCTTTTTCAGTGGTAGCTCAAGGTGAGTTACATTCAGGTACTCTGGATATTTCTCTGTCCCAGGAGGGCTCACAATCTAAGTCTGTACCTGAGGCAATGGAGGGTTAAGTGACTTGCCCAAGATCACAAAGAGCAACAGTGGGATTTGAACCGGCCACCTCTGGATTGCAAGACCGGTGCTCTAACCACTAGGCCACTTATCGCATGGCCAGTTATCTTATCCCATGGTCATTTTTTTTTGGGGGGGGGGTTACCCACTGTGGTAAAAAGGGCCTTGGCATGTGGGAACAATGCCCCCCCCTGTCGCTACTGCAGGGCCCTTCCCCCCTCCCCCATAGCTTAGTGAAAGGACTCCATACTTAAGCCCTGTCCAAGGAAGGTGTGAATTCCACTGGTGTCTCAAGACTGAAAGAGTAGGCTCCGGATGGTGTTCAAGGAGGTTCACCTTTTGACATCTCTGGGATTCTCAGAGGTGAGAGAAAGAAGCAGCTGTAAGCTGGATTCTTATGCAAAATACATCAGAACTGAAGCTATGCCCTAAAGGACTGCTGCTTACATTACACAGAAAAGTTAGATAACTGAAGGCAGCCAAAAGCAAACTCTATGCATGCTTTTGGTGTCTGTTTTTATTTTTTTAAGCATCTGCATTGTGATGAGAAAAAAAAAAGGTTAGTTAATGGAATTGCATTCTGTGAGAGCCAGGGAAGAACATTGAGGCTTTGCTTTCTGCTACCTTTGGCTGAACGAGGGTACAAAAACAGTTCTCCTAAATGATAATAGAAATTCACCTAAGTAGGCATTTAAGCTGCATGACAGATTGGATAACTGAGTCTGGAGAGCAGGTACAGACTGTGCAGGGCAGTGTTAATTGATGCCTTACACTCCTCTCTGCCTCCTTCCCTCCTGTCCAGAGTAGTGACGCACAGAAGCTGCAAACGTATTATGATTTTTCATGAAAACGTTCTTCTCGTGTCACCCAATTCCCAGCTATGAACGACTTCGGTTTAATGCACTTGAAAGTTCACCAGTTTGGTAGATGCTGGGGGGAAAGGCAGTAAGGTCTGGTGCTGGGGTAGACCTGACCAGCATCAGAAATAGGATCACCACTGTAACAAAACCTTCAATTAGAGGTGAAAAAAACCCAACAGACAAGTCCACAGTCAGAAGACAGAGCTGGAAAAGACCAAGAAGACAAAGCAGTATGGTAAAAAGTCTTTAACAATGTTTAGTCCATTTGATGGTACAAAAGTCGTCTGACTGACATGGCCACGTGGGGCTTATTACCAGGGCCGCCGAGAGACTGGGCCGGGCCCGGGGCAAGGCCGCCCCTGGGGCCCCTCCCCCGCCCCCTGAGGTCGTTGTCATCATTGTCCCCCTCCGTCTACCACCGGGCCGGGCCCCCCTGAATTCAAATCATAGCGCCTCACCTCGACCTCACTCCGTGTGAAAGAAGCGCAGCAGTGGCAGTCTGCAGATCGCCTCCCTTTGGGCCTTCCCTCCGTGTCCCGCCCTCATCTGACGTAACTTGCGCGACGGCAGGACACAGGGAGGGAAGGCCCGAAGGGAGGCGATCTGCAGACTGCTGCTGCTGTGCTTCTTTCACATGGAGTGAGGTCGATGTGAGGCGCCATGATTTGAATTCAGGGGGACCTGGCCCATTTGTGGATGGAGGGGGGTGGGTGGAGGGGACTGCGGCATCGGGCCCCCCTGCCCCCCCTCTCGGTGGCCCTGCTTATTACTGTCATGGTATGTGCAAAACTGACCCCATCTGACGGCACAGCCAAAAAGGGTAGGTACTGGAATGCTGCACAGCAAGGGGGCCTTTTACCAAACTGCGGTAAAAGGGGGCCTGCGCTAGCATCAACGTGTGTTTTTGAAGCTCGCTGAGGCCCACTTTTACCGCAGCGGGTAAAAATCTGTCTTTTGTGCTGGAAAAGAAATGGCCAGGCGGCCACTTCGGGGGGGGGAGCACTTAATACCACCCATTGAGGTGGGTTTAAGAGGGTCAAGAGGGTACAAAATACTTATTCAACAATGGGGATCTCACACGATAAAATGGCCGACGTGAACCACGTTTCATCCAACCAAAGGGCGAAATGTTTGTTTATGTGGGGTTTTTTTTAGCTTGTTTGATTTCATCAGAGATTTTAATGTGCATAGTTTGATCTCCTGTCAGTCTGTATCTTTTATATGTATTTTATGGAAGATCCTATTTGAAGTTGATTTTGAGGGGCATTTTCAATATGACGTCTAAATCAAATTTTGAACATCCAAAGGTCAAGGGGAGAACATAGCAATTTTCAAACTAGAAAAACATCTATCTTTTAGTTTTGAAAATGACCATTTGCTAGATGTTTTTATGCTCAGTTCATCTATCTTTTAGGACCATTTTTGAAAGAAAAAAAAAAAAAAAAAAAAAAGTCCAATGGAAAAACACACAAAAACAAGCCATTTATGGGGGGGGGGGGGGGGGGGGGGGGGGGCAGCATTCTTAGTAGACTGGCCACACAGATGTCCCAGCAGAACAGTGAGGCACCCTAGGGGGTACTGCAGTGGACTTCACATAAAAACTCCCATTTACACATCTCACCATTACCCCCTTATATTGTATGGTGAGCCCTTCAAAACCCACCCAAAACCTACTGTACCCAACTGTACAACACTAAAATAACCCTTAAGGCTGCAGGTGTCACATATATTTTTTATTTTTATTTATTGGGATTTATTAACTGCCTTTATGAAGAGATGAACCCAAGACAGCCCAGAACACCGCAGCCAGACTCATATTTGGAAAAACAAAATATGAAAGTGCAAAAACCCCTAAGAGAGAAATTACACTGGCTCCCACTTAAAGAACATAGCGCGTTCAAGATCTGTACGATTGTTCACAAAATCATTTACGGCGATGCCCCGACCTACATGCTAGACCTAGTGGACTTGCCACCCAGAAATGCTAAAAGATCTGCCCGCACATTTCTTAATCTACACTTCCCCAGCTGTAAAGGATTAAAATATAGACTAACACATGCGTCCAGCTTTTCCTACATCAGCACGCAGCTGTGGAATGCATTACCAATCAACCTGAGATCAATTAACGACATCACATAACTAACTTTCGCATAGCTCTGAAAACCTCTCTCTTCAATAAGGCCTACCACGAGAACCCATAGCTCAACCATAACGTATCGCCACTCCGCCCTATTCGGAATGTCGTCTTTCTATAACTGTTTGCCTAGTTCTTTTTTGTTATCCTTGATCTCTATGTAACACCAATTGTATCTTTTACCTGGAATGGCGACGCCATAACAGGTCTTTGTAAGCCACATTGAGCCTGCAAATAGGTGGGAAAATGTGGGATACAAGTACAATAAATAAATTAAAAAAAAAAAAAAAAAAGAAGACAGTGTACAGCAGGCACAGTTTAACATAAAACTTTAAACTGTGTTAACAGCACATGTGGCTACAGTAGGTTTTTGGTGGAACAGTTAGAGTGAGATATGGGACTGGGTCCCTTTCTCTACAGTGCACTGGATCGACCACTTGGCTACTCCAGGGACCTGCTTGATGATCTAATAGGACTGGCCATAGCATCTGAGGCTGTCATAGAGGCTGGTATGTACTGTTTCTTTCACATCATTGGATGGTGAGAGGGTGCCAGCGATCACTGGGGGAGTAAGGGGGTTTCATGCCTTAATCTATGAGGAGAGGTTAAGACGGCTAGGAGTCTTTAGCCTGGAGAGAAGGCAGCTGAGAGGTGATATGATAGAGGTTTACAAAATAATGAGCGGGATAGAGCGGGCAGATGTGAAGCGTTTGTTTACACTTTCTAACATTAATAGAACCAGGGGACACAAGATGAAATTAGACTATGGTAGGTTTAAAACAAATCGGAGAAAGTTTTTCTTTACTCAGCGCATGGTTAGACTCTGGAACTCATCGCCGGAGAAGGTAGTGACGGCAGCTGGCCTTGCTGAGTTTAAAGGGGGTCTGGACAGATTTCTGAAGGAAAAGTTCCTTGATCGTTATTAAATTTTGGGGTTTTTGCCAGGTTCTTGGGGCCTGGATTGGCCGCTGTCGGAGACAGAGTGCTGGGCTTGATGGACCTTTGGTCTTTTCCCAGCGTGGCAGTGCTTATGTGCTAATCCCTCCAGTGGTCTCTGGTCATTTAGGGCACTTTTTTGTGACTTATTCATGATTGAAACAGGTCTAGACCAAAAGCCTTGGACATTCTGGCTAAGAACATAAGAATGACCATACCGGGCCAGATCAATGGTCCATCTAGACCAGTATCCTACTTCCAGCAAGTGACCAATTCAGGTCACAAAAACCTGACAGACTTTTAGATAGTAGCAAGATTCATGCTACCTATCCCATGGACATGCAGTGGATTTCTAAAAATCTATTTCAATAGCAGACTATATGGGCTTTTCCTACAGGAGCTAGTCGAAACCCTTTTTAAACCCAGGCACACTGGTTCTCTCATGATGAATATTTGCAGATAACCAGTTATGTGCAATTTAACTGGTCAGCGGCCATTGCCAAACTGTTAAATCACTTTTAATATTGAGCCCCGTCTTTATAAATTACTCTGTTCGAAGATCAGAGCCATAGAAAATAACAGCTGCTCGAAGTGACATATTCTTCAGCTACGTAAAACATTAGTGAAAGGTCTCAGAATGGGAGGCTTGGTTAGATTTTTCTTCTCTGTACCTAATGCCCTCATTATCATGTACAGAAGTTAATTTGAGAAGTAGAAACCAACTTTTGTAGTTTATATCTATATTCTTATTATATCATTTTTTCCCCCACATTTTTATGACTTTGGACAATTGCACAGCCTATTATAAAATTTATAACACTAAGCATGCTATGTGTGCTTTATTGCAGCTATTGTTAAATAATCCTGCAGCAATATTAAATCTGAATGTTTTATAATGGCTATGTGATGAGAATCACTTGATAACTTTCAGAGAGCCCCAAAGACATTCGGTAGACCTTGACTAAGGAATGTGAATCATCACCTCTTTCCCAAGTGAAAATGTTCCATGATTCTAAAAGTTTGATTTAGATGAATTCATAAAATGGCCATCCCCTCACTGCCGTTAAATGCTGTCAGTGTACATAGTGAAGTCCATGGAGATCTGACTCCCATACATATCATTTGCCACCCAAGTTATCTGGGGTCAGCTACCACATGCAACCTCAGAGTATTCAGTACCTGCATTACATCTTTTGTACTATACCATGAGGGAAACTGATTGTGCAAACTGAAGATCAAACATTCATCTACATAGGGATTCATCTGTTACTCCAATAGCAAGTGGAAAATGACCAAGCTAACTAGGAACAAATGAGGAGTGGCCTAGTGGTTAGGGTGGTGGACTTTGGTCCTGAGGAACTGAGTTCGATTCCCGACACAGGCAGCTCCTTGTGACTTTGGGCAAGTCACTTAACCCTCCATTGCCTACTGCATTGAGCCTATCCTGAGTGGGAAAGCGCGGGGTACAAATGTAAGAAAAAAAGATGATAGAACATTTATTGGTGAAGACTCAACACAGCACTGTGTTTCGGTGGTTAGCCTGCTTCAGGAGTCTTCGTATAATGTATGCAAAATCACCAAAGGGTAAATGATCATAGATGTACTTTCCATTATGCTACAACGGTCTTTTTAAAGACCAGATTTTTTATCTACTTTCATCTATGATACAACTCTGGCTGTATCAACTAAGGCCGGTGCTGGACTGGCTTGCACATATAGCAGTCAGGTTTAGGATGGGCTGGAGAGAATTTTGATGGAAACTCCAGTAATTCGGAATGTGAGGACAGTGCCAGGCAGATTTTTACAGTCTGTGTCCTGCAAATGACAAGATGCATTTGGATAGTCTGGAGTGGGCTTTGACTGCAATTCCAGTAGTTAAAACATAAGGACAGAGCTGGGTGGACTTCTATGATCTATGTCCCAGAAAAACAAAGAAAGACCATGATCGAGTATATATTGTCATGTTCATTGTTGATCTGATCTTGAACTGATAATAAATGTGACTGTTGGGCAGACTGGATGGACCATTCAGGTCTTTATCTGCTGTCACTTACTATGTACCTGGGAGCAATTTGTGAAGTCCACTGCAGTGCCCGATTGGTGTCCTGGCATGTGAGGGGGACCAGTGCACTACAAATGCTGGCTCCTCCTATGACTAAATGGCTTGGATTTGGCCAGGTTTGAGATGGCCGCCCTTAGTTTCCATTATAGGCAAAAACCAATGGCGGCCATCTCTAAGGGTGGCCCAAATGTTGAGATTTGGCCATCCCTGACCGTATTATCGAAACAAAAGATGGCCGCCCACCTTGTTTCGATAATACAGCCATGTATGCTTCTTTATGGGGCCGTCCATAGAGATGGGCACCCCCATTCGATTATGTTACATCAGTGGCATAGCTAGGTGGGGCAATGGGGGCCTGGGCCCCCCCCAAAGTTTGTCCAGGCCCCTGGTTTTGCTGATGGGGGCCCCCAACCCACGCCAGCGGAAGCTTTCTTTAGTGCTGGTCTTCAGCACGCCGCATTCCCTGCCCTGTGATCTTTCTTCCTCCTGACGTCCTGCATGTTCCTTTAAGTGAAACTGAGCATGCTCAGTTTCAATTAAAGAAGCATGCACAGGACATCAGGAGGAAGAAAGAGCAGGGCAGTGAATGCGGCGCCGGAGACCAGTCCTGAAGAAGGCTTCGGCTAGTGGGGATTGGGGACCCCCGCTAGCAAAGGTATTTCCTGCTGTGGGGTGCGGCGGGGAGAGCGGCGAAGTGGTGGGGTTAGCGGGGGGTGTGGCAAAGCGGAGGGGGAGGTGATGCGGTGGTGGGACGAAGTGGCGGGGCAGCACACTAAAATGTGCCCCCCCCCACCTCGGGCTCTGGCCCCCTCTCACTGCAAGGTCTGGCTACGCCCGTGTTACATTCTCTGGAAACGAGTGAAGAAATATTTTCTCCAATTTGTTTCAAATTTACTACTCAGTAGCTATATTGCGTGCCTCCTAGTCCTTTCATTTTTGGAAAGAGTAAACAAGTGATTCACATCTACCTGTTCTACTCCACTCAGGATTTTGTAGACCACTATCATATCTGCTCTCCAAGCTGAAGAGCCCTACCTCTTTAGCCTTTCCTCATAATCTTTCATCATAACCAGATAACTCCCAGGTACTGCCCATGCTCTGCCCACAGACCACCCTGGCAAAGTCTGGCTAGTGCCAGGATGATCTGCAATAATTTTAGATAGCATTATTTAGATTACCTACTGTACCCAAATGTAATTCACCTTGATCTACATCTGAAAAAGGCATGAGCTAAATATTTATGTATTATATTTAACAAATGTACCTTCTGCCTATATTCCTAAAAGGATTACAATAAGAAATGCATAATCAATAAAACAAGACAAACACAGACTTAAATATTTAAAGCAGGCACAACAAAATCAATAAAAACAGGAACTATCCAGGTCACTGTTAAGCCTGCATAAATAAGTATGCTTTTAACTGCTTCTTAAATGCATTTACTGTTGGACTAATTCTCAATTCCATAGGCAGTTTATTCCATTCCCAAGCATTCATACCATCATTCCAATAGAGCATTCATACTTTAGCTTTGTAAAGAATTTATACAGTATGGTGAAGATACCATTATAGGCTGCTAGTTTGTCGAGATATCTTAGTCCACAGGATCAGTGGCGTAGCCACAGGTGGGCCAGGGTCCACCCATTTAAGGCTCAGGCCCACCCAACAGAAGCACACGTTTAGTGGTAGCTGGTGGGGATCCCAAGCTCGGCCAGCTGAAGACTTCCCCCTGATGGTAACGAAAACGCTACTCTCCACGATACTGGCACCTGAGCATGCTCATTTTTCAGCGCATACCTGCTGCAGACTGTCAAGGTGGAAAGAAGCATTTTCCCGCCAGCTGAGATATTTGTTTTGGTGGTTGGGGGGGGGGGGGGGGGGAGGGGGAACACTTGGTGCCCACCCACTTCTTGTCTAGGCCCACCCAAAATCTGTTGTCTGGCTACGCCTCTGCACAGGATACCTTAATGTGATGTAGTATTTATTTATTTGTTGCATTTGTATCCCACATTTTCCCACCTATTTGCAGGCTCAATGTGGCTTACATAGTAACCGTGATGGCGATCGCCAGTTCCGGTATAGCAGATACAGAGTGACGATGTAGAAGGCTCGTGTAGGATAAACACATTAGGGAATAAGAAGGAAGGGTTGAGTTGTGATCAATTCGAGTCTTAGTTTCGTTGTGTTGGGGGATTTAAATTGAGTCATCAGGGTATGCCTCTTTGAATAAGTAAGTTTTTAGTGATTTCCAAAGGTTTGATAGGTTGTGCGTTGTTTTCAAGGTGTTTGGTAGTGCGTTCCATAGTTGCGTGCTTATAAAGGAGAAGCTGGATGCATAGGTTGATTTGTATTTAATTCTTTTGCAGCTTGGGTGGTGTAGGTTTAGGTGCTGGGCTGTACTATTAGATTTTCAGCAGTGGGTTTGTTGTTGGGAGAGTGAGCAGCTGGAGCTATAAGGGATAAGTGGGCAAATATACTTTTTTTTTTTAAATTTATTTTTTATTCAGTTTCATCAAAAATTTCAAGAAAACATCTTGGTAGGAAAAGCAACATAAAAAATTAAGCATATATTATTAAAGATTAACAATCTATTAAGAGGTTATTAATACTCAAGTCCATAAATTGGAAATCCAAGATTCAGGAATACAAGGAGAATCAAAAAACAAATTTAGGAAATTAAATTAAGTTAACGCAAATTCTATTGAGGTGTATTACTTATTCCTTTAGCGTTTATCCTTTTTTACCGAAGTTATAAGAGCTGATGCATGCGCGGGCTCTGTAAACACATATTTCTTCCCATCAAGTCTTACTATACATTTGCAGGGGTACCTTAAAAAAAAGGTGCCCCCCAATTGTATTATTTCAGACTTAAGGAGCAAGAATTGTTTCCTCCGTCTCCTTGTCTCCTTAGAGACATCAGGAAATAATAATATCTGCAAATATACTTTTTATTAAAGCTTCTGGGGTGGGGAAAAAATTTATTTTGCAAACTTGAATGCAGGAGACTGCTCCCACACATTGGCACTGGTGTTATAATTTTAATCTTTTATCACGTTTGGAAGCCGGCCTCCTCACTCTCAAATATCAAAAAGGGTTCTTGTCGATTTGGAATCCATATCTCCAGACGCTGTCCCCAAGGGTGAGAAGCTTGATTCTGATTCTCAACACAGTGGTAGGGGGAAGTGATAGTTCATAAGTGGCAACTGTGGGGAGGATAGACTTGGCATTTCCTCTTTTTGTGTTTGGGCTTGGAGGGTCATTAGAACCCAAGCCTTCCTTGCCCTTAGTTTGCAGCTGGATGAAGAGGGTGGTGGGTGGGGGGGGGGGGGGGGGGGGGAGGGGTATATTTATAATTTAAAAAGGAGAAGATGGTGATTTATTAATACTATGTATTTGTTTCATAGCCCAAGCTGTCGGGGATTATAGTTCTTTGAGTCTCTTATTATGTATTTGGCTTTTTTGTTAATTGCCAATAAAAACTGTTTTGAAATAATGGTAGTTGACTGACTGTGACATAGTGAAGATTTCCACATCCACCCACCATTCTCCACACCTTTCTTCAGAAGCAAAATTACTCTGGCAGGTATATTTAGTTGAAGTTCTCTTTGTGTGTTATTGATTGGGTTTTTAATAAAGTTCTCAAAAAATATCCCAATATACAAATTAACTGTTGGTCAACTACTCTGTGGTTACAAAGACAATCCTTTAAGTTTTGAAAAAATCTTACCTTTTAACTGTTATGCAAAAAAAGAAAGAATACACCAGCCCCAATACAATTGAAAGTGGCTTTGACAAGTCCTTTATTGCCATAAGTATCTCAAGATGGTCTTCATAGCCTTTGAAGCTTGGCCAGTCCAGTGCAAATGGCAAAAACTGATCACCACTGGCAACTGAGCACATTCTGGGACCTTTTTACTAAGCCGCGTAGGTGCCTATGCGTACCCAACGTGTGCCAATTTGGAGTTTACCACCCGGCTACCGCGTGGCCCGGGCGGTAATTTCGTTTTTTCACATGCGTCCGCTACGCGCATTTGAAAAATAATTTTTATTTTCTGGTGTGTGGCAAAAATGGGCAGCGGTTGGCATTTGGCGCATGCAGACCATTACCGCCCAGCTACTACGCGAGATCTTACCGCTAAGTCAATGGGTGGCGGCAAGGTCTCAGACCCAAAATGGATGCGCGCCAATTTTTATTTTGCCACACGTCCATTTTTGGCAAAATTTTTTAAAAAGGCATTTTTTTACAGGCGCACTGAAAAATGGATCTGCGCGTGCCAAAAACACACACCTACACTAGCGCAGGCCATTTTACAGCACACCTTAGTAAAAGCACCCCTCTGCCTCTTGTTTAAGTGCCCCTGAAGAGGGGCTGTTAAGCTAGCAAGCATGAGGAAGACGCATTTCTCAGGAAGTACTAGGAGTCTTCAACTCTGGAAGAACTTAAGAGTCAGATGCATGTATTGAAATCATTACTGAAAAGTTTTTGAGTATTACGTTTCCCTGCCTAGGGAATGGTTTCTTGTTGCTCTTGCCAGTGGCTGCCAAGAAGAGATTTTTTGCCTGTGCTTAACGAAAGGGTTGATATTTGGGAATATTTTATCACATTGCTTGAGGCTCAGAGAACCCATTATGCCACAGCTGTTCCATATTTATGAAATCTGAAACTGTACCCTTCTTGAATTTTAACTATGCCATGGCTCAAATTTATACTCTGGCTCAAATTAAACTCTGGAATTCGTTGCCAGAGAATGTGGTAAAGGCGATTAGCTTAGCGGAGTTTAAAAAAGGTTTGGACAGCTTCATAAAGGAAAAGTCCATAGATTGTTATTAAATGGACTTGGGGAAAATCCACTATTTCTGGGATAAGCAGTATAAAATGTTTTGTACATTTTTGGGATCTTGCCGGGTATTTGTGACCTGGATTGGCCACTGTTGGAAACAGGATGCTGGGCTCGATGGACCTTTGGTCTTTCCCAGTATGGCAATACTTATGTACTTATATAAGGTATTTCACTTGTTAGCACACATCCTTATGAAAGAACTTCAGATTAGGCAACATAACTATTTCACAAAAAAAGATCTTTTTTTTTGTGATTGTATATTAATCTTAGACAATGCAAACTATATTGCTGAAAAAAGACATTACCACAGTTTATATGTAAGAATATTACATTGTTCTTAACTGCAGATCGCACAGGCATCATGGAGATAAAACAATCACTCTCACCCCCACCCCCTTTTCTTTTACAAGGGCATTTGCAAACAAACTTATGTATAATGATAGACAGACAGACCATGGACCGCTTTCCCCAACAGGTGCTACCATTCAACAAAATATGCCTAAAATTAGGGAATCACAATGGAGTTATCTTGAATATAGTTCCATGTTTTCCGATTAGGACAAAATCCTGATGTCCTGGATTCAAAGGGGCCCTTTTACCATGCTGCTCTAAAAAGTGGCCAGTGCTGTTCTCAGTGCATGGGTTTTCCGCGCACTGCGACCAATTTTAGCAGAGTGGTAAAATGGCTGCATGTCCATATTTTTCTATAATAGCCATGCGCTAATTTCCCAATTAGCAAATGACCATTACTGCAGGAGCCCTTCCCAACACCTGTTTTGTTGGTGCTAAGGGGCTCCCATGATAGCCCTGTGGTAATCAGGCAGCACGCGGCACTCTGCCTGCATTTCCCGATTAGTGCCCACTCTCCACTCATAGTCATGCAGTGGGTTAAGAATCTGAGCAAGTCACTTAACCCTCTATTGCCCCAGGTACAAAACTTAGTTCATGAGCCCTCCAGTCACAGTGAAAGTACCCGCATGTAATAAAAGTACATAAGTATTGCCATACTGGAACAGACCAAAGGTCCATCAAGCCCAGCATCCTGTTTCCAACAGTGGCCAATCCAGGTCACAAGTACCTGGCAGGAAAACAAAGAATAGCAACATTCCACGTAGAACCCCAAAGAGTAGCAAGATTCTAGAATTCTAAAGAATAACAAGATTCTATGCAGAATTTCGAAGTGTAGCAACATTCCATGTAGAACCCCAAAGAGTAGCAAGATTCCATTCAGAATCCCAAGTATATAAGTATTGCCACACTGGGACAGACCAAAGGTCCATCAAGCCCAGCATCCTGTTTCCAACAGTGGCCAATCCAGGTAACAAATACCTGGCAAGATCCCAAAAAAGTACAAAACATTTTATGCTGCTTATCCCAGAAATAAGCAGTGGATTTTCCCCAAGTCCATTTTAATAAAGGTCTATGGACTTTTCCTTTAGGAAGTCGTCCAAACCTTTTTTAAACCCCACTAAGCTAACCGCCTTTACCACATTGTCTAGCAACAAATTCCAGGGTTTAATTACACAAAACATTTTCTTCTATTTTAAATGTACTACTTTGTATTTGAATGTGCCTCAGAAAGACAGTATATTTATTTATTTATCACATTTGTATCCCACATTTTCCCACTGATTGCAGGCTCAAAGTGGCTTACAATAATATTGTAATAAAGTTACAGTGCAAAGAAGTACAATTTTGCAATTAAGAGCAATATAGAAATAACAATGAACAGCAATTGGTATTGAGAATAAGATAGAATTAATAATTAATCAATAATAAATAAAGAAAATAGTAACGTGTAATTAGTATCCATTGGATCATATAATGATAAGGGATAATTCTGATTATGTTAGATGCCTGACCCTTTAACCTCATTTGTATGTCTGCCACAGGTTACTTCCTGTTCCGGGGCAGAGGGAGCATGAAAACGAAGAGCCAGTAGGCGCGCTGCACCCCCCCCAGCGGCGTGCACTCAAGGGGGGGTTTCGCCGGGGGATCGTGGTTTTTTTTGCCCGGGGGGGGGGCATCGCGCTGTTCCGGGGGGGGGCGGGGCGCATCGGCAATCCGCCCCGGGTGTCAACCCCCGTAGGGACGCCACTGCAATAAGGCTATTTTCTTGTTGTCCCTGCCTAATGTGACTCAAAACATCTCTTGTTATGCATCCTTAACATGGCCAACCATGCTGCAGCTAAAGCTGGCTCCTTCACCTTTCCATCCTTCCAGACCACCAATGAATCAGCTGCCATTCTGATGATAGTTGGCAATGGTTTTGGACAAGACCAGTGAGAATGGGGGAGGAAAAGGTTGTCTGCAAGCAAAGCAGCCGGTGTGGCCACTGTCCCCCCCCCCCCCCCCCCCCCGATCCCCACCTGTGTGGAGCTAGTTTGACAAGCATTTTTATTAACATTTATTTATAATGATACAGACTACCTTCCCAAACTACTAGGATCACCCAAAGGAAAAAATCCTGCAATTGGAATGTTATAGTTACAGTTTATTTTAATTTATTTGCTATACCACTAGGCTTAAATACATAAGATCACAATGGTTTACAATGCAAACAATAAAAACAAACAAGAAAATAAATCCATTAGAAATAATATGGAACAGCACACACTCCAAAGAAATACAAAACTTAAAACAAACTGAAGTGGTGTGGTAGCCGTGTTAGGCCACTTTTAAAGGCAATCAATAGAAATAAATCAAAACATGGAAAGGAACATACAGATTCCCACCAAACCACTCACTAGTCACCTGGGAAAGCTATAGCAAATGCTAAGTGAAAAAAATGTGCATTTATAGGCTCTTAAAACATGCCAAAAATTGAATTCCTGTCAATGTCTGCGGAAGGGAATTCTATCCAGCAACAACCCTATCCATCTCCTCTCCCTCTTTCCTCCTCCCCTCCTCTCTTGTCCTCCCTTCCACTCCCCTCTCTTCTCCCCTCCTCTCCCCTCCCCCCACTGCTGCAGAAGGTCTCAGCAGCCATTTTGATGGAGAACACAGGAATGACTAGGGATCGCTCCTGCCGCAGTTAGACTACTAGACCACCTGAGGGGGAGGGGCTCATGGTTGAGTCCAAGGAGGGGTGACTCTGTTTTGCCATAGGGGGAGGGAGTGGGTTCTGGGGGGGGGGGGCAGTTTCAGTTTTGGCTTCAGTTGCAGCCAAAACTGAGCAGCAAATTTTTCCTGCAGATTTGGTTTTGGCTGAAAGTATAAAACCTAGTTTCAGTCAGTCTCTATGCACACCAGCCATTGAGCTAGCTTGAATGCTCAAGCCGTTAACCCCCGGATTCTATATTGTGCGTTGAAATTGGCACGGATTCTATTACATCTCATGCAACTTAATTGGCTTAACAAGCTAATGAGCGCTGATAGCAGCACTTACCAAGCAATAATGAGCACTAATTGGCACTGATTAGAATTTAGGTGCACAACTTGCTAAGCCTATTCTGTGATGATGTACACCGAACTTCTAATGCATGCAGGCAAAAAGGGGTGTGGTTATGGGCGGGGAAATGGGTGTTTCACGAGTGTTCCAAAATTTAGACACCTAGTTCTAGAATATGGCCCAGTGCGCCTAAATCTAGGCAATGGGATTTACGCCATGTTTTACTTGGTGTAAATGGATGTGCACAGATTTAGGCGCTGAGATATCAACTAAGTGTATTCTATAATCAGTTCCTAAATCTAGGTGCCGATTATAGAATATACTTTAGGCGCCATATATAGAATCTCCTCCTAAGCACAGATGGAGTGGCAGAGTGGCCTAATGGTTAGAGCACCGAACGCGCAAACGAACCTTTTCCGGAGATACGAAGGCGGTAGAACGAGAGGACATGAAATGAGATTGAAGGGGGGCAGACTCAAGAAAAATGTCAGGAAGTATTTCTTCACGGAGAGAGTGGTGGATGCTTGGAATGCCCTCCCATGGAAGGTGGTGGAGAGGAAAATGGTAACGGAATTCAAACATGCGTGGGATAAACATAAAGGAATCCTGTTCAGAAGGAAGGGATCCTCAGGAGCTTAACCGAGATTGGATAGCAGAGCCGGTAGTGGGAGGTGGGGCTGGAAGTTGGGAGGCGGGGATAGTGCGGGGCAGACTTATACGGTCTGTGCCAGAGCCAGTGGTGGGAGGTGGGACTGGAGGTTGGGGGGCAGGGATAGCGCTGGGCAGACTTATACGGTCTGTGCCAGAGCCGGTGGGTGGGAGGCGGGGCTAGTGCTGGGCAGACTTATACGGTCTGTGCCCTAAAGAGCACAGGTACAAATCAAAGTAGGGTATACACAAAAGTAGCACACATGAGTTGTCTTGTTGGGCAGACTGGATGGACCGTGCAGGTCTTTTTCTGCCGTCATCCACCATCTACTATGTTACTATGTATTGCAATCCAGAGCTGACCAGTTCAAATCCCACTGCTGCTCCTTGTGATCTTGGGCAACTCCCTTAGCCCTCTATTGCCTCAGGTACAAAATTAGATTGTGAGCCCTCCAGGGACAGAGAAATACCCAGTGTACCTGAATGTAGCTCACCTTGAGCTACTAGTGAAAAAGGTGTGAGCAAAATCTAAATAAATAAATAATCAAACAAACATATAAACGGCAAGTGACCGACTCATGTGCAAATGTGCAGTAGAGTCACGCAGAACGCTAAGAGTGTAGAAGCCCAAGCCCCGCCTCCACCAGCAGTACAGCCCAATAGGGAGGAGGGCTTGGACATGGGTGTGGAAATTGGAGGAGGAGGGAGCAGGGAGGGAAGGAGGGGGCGGAACTGATGGAAACACACGGGGGGGGGGGGGCAGGGTTGGTGGACCCGGGGGGGGGGGCTTAGGAAAACAAAAAACTAGTCCATTGTTACGGGCTTAACGGCTAGTAAGTAAATAAATAACTGCAATCACCGTTATAGAATTAGTGCTTAGCACCTAACTTTAAGCAACCTGTACAGAATTACCCCCCTGTGCTATATAGACATAGAAGAAAATGGATCCTCAGAAGCTTAGCCGAGATTGGGTGGCAGAGCCGGTGGTGAGAGGCGGGGCTAGTGGTTGGAAGGCGGGGCTAGTGCTGGGCAGACTTCTACGGTCTGTGCCCTGAAAATGGCAGAAACAAATCAAGGTCAGGTATACACAAAAAGTAGCACATACGAGTTTATCTTGTTGGGCAGACTGGATGGGCCGTGCAGGTCTTTTTCTGCAGTCATCTACTATGTTACTATATCTATTTCTGCTCAAGTAAGGCAATAAGATCAAATCTTTACCAAGTGCTCTGTTCTCAGTGCTCGTGTTTGCATGAAGGTTTGCCATTCTGTGATGCTCAAGACAAAGGCACCAATGGCTTCAGACACATTTATTGTGTCTTCTCTTCCTTTGTGCCCCTTCATTCTGAAGAGTTGTTCTCCACAAGGTTCAAAGATACCTATTAAAGCTTCCAGTGCCACTTCCCTTCTGCTTTAATCTCCTCTCTGCTGGAGAGAGTTTTTTTTTTCTGTATTATGTGGTGCAAATATTGTTAGGGCTTTTCTTGCACCATTACAGATTAATCTACAGGAGCAGAGGTATGATATTGTTGAGTTCCTTAAAGGTTCTGCTTTTGAACTGTTACCTTATAACAAGCTTCCCAGGGCATCATTTACTTCACAGTCTCAAGGTAGGAATGAAAGAGCGGTTGTAAGAGATCTTCTAATATTGCAGCAGAGCCAGCCCTCAGCAGCACAAAAGGTACAGTGTGAATCTGGATGGATAGATCTCAAAGTGCAGGATTTCACCCTTGTTTATGTTAACTTAGTTTCTGGTGTACAGCGCTGCGTATGCCTTGTAGCGCTATAGAAATGATAAGTAGATAGATAGAGAGGAGGGGTGTTCTGCTCAATGGCGTACCAAGGGGAGGGGCGGTGGGGGTGGTCCATCCCGGGTGCATGCCGCTGGGGGGTGCCGCGGCGCGCGCCTGCTCCTCCAAGTTCGCTAAACTTCGTTCGTTCGCTGCAGCTCCCTCTGCCCCGGAACAGGTTACTTCCTGTTCCGGGGCAGAGGGAGCTGCAGTGAACAAACGAAGTTTAGCGAACTCAGAGGAGCAGGCACGCGCTGCGGCACCCCCCCCAGTGGTGTGCACCCGGGGGGGTGTCATTTTGCCGGAGGGGGGGGGGAGGTATCTAGCGGGGGGGGGGGGGAGGGGCGCTGCACCCGGGGGGGGGGCGCATCGGTGCTCCGCCCCGGGTGCCATCCAGGCCAGGAACGCCACTGATTCTGCTTTTTTTGGCTGCTGGCTCTATGAGAACCAGTCTCTACAGAGGTCATGGTGCCATAAACCTTTGTTTGCAGATACTCAAGTGTCTTCCCTTTCCCTATGCTTAATACTGCCCTCTTGTGTAATCATTCCAGTGAAAATCTTGCCACTGAGATACGGATGTGGAACCTGACACAAGTGCAGTCCTGAAGTAACCAGCAGGTGTCACTGTTCTTTTATGGCTATTCATTTTGGATGTTTTCAGTGCAAAAACGTCCACCTCACAGCCATAATTGTATGATTATGGCTGTGAGATGGCTGGGTTATTTTTTTTTGGACATTAAGAGCATGACGTTTTATTTACTGAACGTGGACATTAAAAAAAAAAAGCCCTTCCACGTTACTAAGTTACATGGAGGGGCGTTTTCAATATGACGTCCGGCTTTGGACATTCGTCCAGTATCTGAATTACAAATTTTGAAACAGCAAAATGTCTTTTTTTTTTTTTTTAAATGGCCACTTGCTAAATGTTTTTGTGCTCTGCGTGTTTATCTTTTTGGTCCATTTTCGGAAAAAAAAAAAAACCCATCCAAGTGAAAAACACACAAAATCAAGCCATTGGCAAGTAGGAGGAGCTAGCATTCTTAGTAGACTGGTCCCACAGACACCCCAGCAGAGCAATGGGGCACTGCAGTGGACTTCAAATAAATTCTCCCAGGTACACATCTCACTGCTGCTCCCTTATATTGTATAGTGAACCCTCCAAAACCTACCAAAACCCTGCTGTACCCAACCACTAAAATAGCCCTTATTCAGTGGCGTAGGAAGGGGGGGCGGTGGGGCGGTCCACCCCGGGTGCAAGCCGCTGGGGGGTGTCGTCTCTGCTGGTTTCCCTCCTCTCTCTGCCCCGGAACAGGTTACTTCCTGTTCTGGGGCAGAGACAGCAGGGAACCAGCGGAGCCGACGCAGCTCCCAGCGACGTGCACTCGGGGCGGAGCGGCCCTCCCACCCGCTCCCTTTCCTACGTGAGTAGTAAGAGTGCGCTCCGGGGAGGGTGTGCGCGCCGAGGTGGGGGTGTGCCGTGCTGCACCCGGGGGGGGGGGTGCGCAGCGGTGACCCGCCCTGGGTGTCAGCCGCCCTCGCTATGGCACTGCCCTTATTGCTGCAGGTGTCACCTATATGTGGGTACAGTAGATTTTTGGTGGGCTTTGGAGGGCTCACAGTCTCCACCACAAGTGTAACAATTACAGTGGATTATTGGCCTGGGTCCCCCACTCCACAGTGCACTGCACCAACCACTAGGCTACTCCAGGGACCTGCCTGATGCTCTAATAGGACTGGTTATAACATCGGAGGCTGTCATACAGGCTGGTATGTATTGGGTTTTTTTTTACACATCTTTTGGGGCTGGGAGAGGGTCAGTGACCATTGGGGGAATAAGGGGGGTCATTCCTTTATTCCGCCAGTGGTCATCTGGTCATTTAAAGCACTTTTTTTGAGGTTATTAATAGAAATCAAACAAAATAAAACATGGAAAAGAAAATAAGATGATACCTTTTTTATTGGACATAACTTAATACATTTCTTGATTAGCTTTCGAAGGTTGCCCTTCTTCGTCAGATTGGAAATAAGCAAATGTGCTAGCTGACAGTGTATATAAGTGAAAACATTCAAGCATTACTATGACAGTCTGACAGGGTGGGAGGAGGGGGGTGGGTCGGAGGTATGCATGGGGACATCAAAGCATATCATTGATATTCTAACAGGATGGGTGTGGATAGGTGAGGGATGGGGTGATCAACAGAGACATACAGCTTTATGGTTTATAATGGGCTAGGAACACCCACCCTGTTAGAATATCAATGATATGCTTTGATGTCCCCATGCATACTTCCTACCCACCCCCCTCCTCTCACCCTGTCAGACTGTCATAGTAATGCTTGAATGTTTTTACTTATATACACTGTCAGCCAGCACATTTGCTTATTTCCGATCTGAGGAAGAAGGGTGACCTTCGAAAGCTAATCAAGAAATGTATTAAGTTATGTCCAATAAAAAAGGTATCATCTTATTTTCTTTTCCATGTTTTATTTTGTTTGATTTCTATTGATAACCTTAAGAGTGGACTAACATGGCTACCACACTCCTATACTTTGAGGTTATTAAAACAGGTCTAGCTCAAAACGTCTTAGTTTTAGCCCTGGACATTTTTGTTTTGTTCCATTATGACTGAAAAACACCCAAGTCTTAGGAACACCGAAATCCCTCCCTTGACACGCCCGCCACTGCAGAAGAAAAGCATAAAAAAAACATCTGAAGAATGGGTTTCAAAAAATACCAGTTTGGATGTTTTGGTGAGAAAAACATCCATCTGCCAGTTTATGCCACTTTTTAAACTTTTTTCTCTTTTGAAAATGAGCCCCGATGCGTCGCTGAAGGTGAAGGTTGCACTTATAAATGTATTTGATAAAATGCAACATATTATTAGCATGTAAAAGCGGCATATGTGTGTTTGCTCAAGAGCAGGTGTAAACATGTGTGAGATGGGTATTGCTCATGGGATAGTTTTGACATAGGTAATGTAAATGCTCACTTTCCCTTTTCAAAACTGCGGTAACAGGTTTTGAAATGAGTCTCCTTTGATTATGGCATTGCTTTTAAGAAAGGGAGCTTTTTCCTTTTAATTTTATTTTTTTTTAATTACGTCCCTATGAAATGCTACTGCAGTCACTTGCAAAGGAATTTTGTCAACTGTTGTAATTCTATTGTGATCTACTATGAGGGATTTTCATGCTGGAAAAGTAGGACTGAAATTCAGAAAACCAGGAAACCTACCAAGAGCAACATGTGCCATTCTATGCCATCATATGTCATGAAAAATAGGAACAGGTGGGGGGGGGGGGGGGGAGGGCAGGAATATGAGGAGAAAAAGGGATAAAGGAGATAAAGTGAAGTCAAGGGGAGGAGGGAACATGAGAAGAAAAGATAAGATGACATAAAGGCAAGGACAAGAGGAGCGACCCTGAATGAGTGACTGAGAACTTTGTAAATTAGAGGGAAACAGATAAGGAGAAAATGAAATGTGGCCGGGAAGACAAGAGAGATCAAGGCAGATAAGGAGTTTCAAGGACAACATCTGATGATGGGAGAGAAAGCACTAGAAGTCCCTGACGCTGCCTACAGCTTCTTCACATCTTGACAGACTCTTTCTTCAGCTTCTGGAACTTTCTAGTCACGCCAGGCAGTTTCAAGAAATGCTCTTCTTATGCGACTCTGATTTTGCCTATTGAGCATCAAGCGGGCTACTTTAATCATTTTTTTATAGTTTGTAGGGAGGTCAGGGCCAGGACCAGTTTGAGTCAGGAGGCTGATGCAGTGGCGTAGCCAAGGGTGGGCTTCAGTAGCAGCATACCTATGATGTGGCTGGCAGGGATCCCCAAGCCCCATCAGCCAAAAACTCCCAACAAGTGTCCCTCCTGCATACCTTGTAAGTAGCAGATCTTCGCCTGCAGTGGGCAGTGAAATACATACTGCTCGCACCAGCCCCACAGCCTTCCCTCTGATGTATTTCTGCCTAGGCGGAAACAGGAAGCTGCATCAGAGGGAAGGGTGTGAGGCCAGCATGAGCAGTGTGTATTAGTTGTTGCTCGCTGCTGGTGAAAATCTGCTATTTAAAAGGTATACGGGAGAGGGGGGATGTTTGAGAGACCATATGGTACGCAGGCGAGAGAAGGAGAGACCAACCAGCTTATAATTGAAAAAGAAAAACGCCTATATTGCGACCCAAATCGGGAGATAGACGTTTATCTCACAAAAACGAATAAAGCGGTATAATCGAAAGCCGAATTTGGACGTTTTCAACTGCACTCCGTCGCGGATGCGGACAAAGTTGATGGGGGCGTGTCGAAGGCGGAACTGGGGCGTGGTTATCGGGCGATCAGAGATGGGCGCCTTTCGCCGATAATGGAAGAAAAATATGCGTTTTTAGCGAGAACTTAGGGCACTTTTCCTGGACCCTGTTTTTCCACGAATAAGGCCCCAAAAAGTGCCCTAAATGACCAGATGACCACTGGAGGGAATCGGGGATGACCTCCCCTGACTCCCCCAGTGGTCACAAACCCCCTCCCACCACAAAATATGCCATTTCACAACTTTTTATTTTCACCCTCAAATGTCATACCCACCTCCCTGGCAGCAGTATGCAGGTCACTGGAGCAGTTATTAGGGGGTGCAGTGGACTTCAGGCAGGTGGACTCAGGCCCATCCCCCCCCCACCTGTTACACTTGTGCTGGTAAATGGGAGCCCTCCAAACCGCTCCCCAAACCCACTGTACCCACATGTAGGTGCCCCCCTTCACCCCTTAGGGCTATAGTAATGGTGTAGACTTGTGGGCAGTGGGTTTTGAGGGGGATTTGGGGGGCTCAACACCCAAGGGAAGGGTGCTATGCACCTGGGAGCTCTTTTACCTTTTTTTTTTATTTTGTAAAAGTGCCCCCTAGGGTGCCCGGTTGGTGTCCTGGCATGTGAGGGGGACCAGTGCACTACGAATCCTGGCCCCTCCCACGAACAAATGCCTTGCATTTATTCATTTTTGAGCTGGGCGCTTTCATTTTCCATTATCGCTGAAAAACAAAAACGCCCAGCTCACAAATTGTCGAATAAAACATGGACGTCTATTTTTTTTGAAAATACAGTTCGGTCCGCCCCTTCACTGACCCGTTCTCGGAGATAAACGCCCATGGAGATAGACGTTTTTGTTCAATTATGCCCCTCCAAATCACCTGCGGGATGGGGTGGGGTTCTTCTACCCACCCATCTTGGGCCCAGGCCCACCCAAAATTGGGTGTCTGGCTACGCCCCTGGGCTGATGGCACAATAATCCATTCACTCAGCGTTCTCTTTCCACCCAGTGAGTCAGTCCAGTCCTGAAGTTAAAGTTCTGAACTGAAGGATTTACAGCAACTTGAATTCTTCAGCCCAAAACACGGGACAATGTTTAATAGCAAATACAATGCAGGCAGAAATTTATAAAAAACATAATTTCCAATACTTACAGTCTCTAGTAGGTTTCCTTATGGATGCTCTTTGATAGAGGTTCCTGGTAAAAGTCCTTTATAGCTTTACTCTCTCTCTGATCCCCTTTCCCCAGAGGGAAGCTTCTCTTTAAGGGGGGGGGGGGGGGGCTCTTTTACTAAGCCACGCAGGCACCTATGCGCACCTAACATGCATCAATTTGGAACTACCATCCGGATACCATATGGCCCTGGTGGTAATTTCATTTTTTATGTGAGCACACTACGTGCGCCAGAAAATTTCTGGCATGCGGCACTAACTGGGCAGTACAGGAGTACATAAGTAATGCCACACTGGGAAAAGACCAAGGGTCCATCGAGCCCAGCATCCTGTCCATGACAGCGGCCAATCCAGGCCAAGGGCACCTGGCGAGCTTCCCAAATGTACAAACATTCTATACATGTTATTCCCGGAATTGTGGATTTTTCCCAAGTCCATTTAGTAGTGGTTTATGGACTTGTCCTTTAGGAAACCGTCTAACCCCTTTTTAAACTCTGTCAAGCTAACCGCCTTCACCACGTTCTCCGGCAACGAATTCCAGAGTTTAATTACGCGTTGGGTGAAGAAAACTTTTCTCCGATTTGTTTTAAATTTACTACACTGTAGTAATTGGCATTGTACACATGCTGACGATTACCACCCAGTTAACACATGACACCTTACCGCTAAGGGCTCTTGTTTACTAAGGTGCGCTAAATTTTTTTTAGCGCATACACAAAATTAGCGTGTGCTGAGTAGGTGCCCATAGAAATATTGTGGGCGCCTACACAGCGCAATGCTAACGGTTAGCGTATGCTAAAAGCACTAACGCACCTCTAGCGCAGCTTAGTAAACAGGGCCCTAAGTCAATGGCTGGCAGTAAGATCTCAGGCCCAGAATGGACGCGTGCCAATTTTCATTTTCCGCACGTCCATTTTCGGCCAAAGAAAAAGGGGCCTTTTTTGCAGGTGTGCTGAAAAATGAACCTGTAATCATCCAATACACGGATCTACCCCAGTGCAGGCCGCTTTTCGGCGCACCTTAGTAAAAGTACCCCTATATAATTAGACAGGCTCTCTAAGTCTCTTTGATGCAAAGTCCTTAGTATGGTTCCTTCCATAATGGGAACATCAGCTACTGGGATTCATTGTCCTTGAAGGGTTTTTTTTTTTCTGGAACTTTCTTTGTTCCTCTCCTGTTCCTCCAGTCTTGTATTTCCAGCACATCTGCTCCCACTCCTTCACTCTTCAGGTACAGGGACTGTTTAGCCAGAGGCCTTCTTCCCTCGGCTTCATGGTGCAGTGGCCAGGGAAACAAGAGCCCCAAACAAGAAACTCCCCCTGAGCATGGTATTTACATTATCCCAGTTTTTAATGCCAAGGAGTGACTCCTCTTTCCCTTGTTCCAGAATAAGGTAAGAAAAGGTCGGATTGCATTATCACGGTACAGCCACTAGAGGTCTCTGCAAGTCTTTAAGGGAATAGAACACATCAATGCCTTCTCAAAATAGCCAGGCTACCGCATGGAAGTTTTAAGTGTTAGCCAGCTCTGTGAATGAATGAGACTGGTGCGATCAGTGTATAGTTATCTTCTGAGGTTAAAACAGGCACAAGACGTTTTCTTCGAAAGGGCCTTTCTGCTGAGCACCTTCCACCATTATGGGTCAGCTGGGAGTGAGACAGATAACGGAGGTGCAGGACTTCTAGTGGGCAGAGCTGGTACTCAAGAGTCATGACCCAGCCTTGGCTCTCAGTAACATAGTAACATAGTAGATGACGGCAGAAAAAGACCTGCACGGTCCATCCAGTCCGCCCAACAAGACAACTCATATTTGCTGCTTTTTGTGTATACCCTACTTTGATTTGTACCTGTGCTCTTCAGGGCACAGACCGTATAAGTCTGCCCAGCACTATCCCCGCCTCCCAACCACTTGCCCCTCCTCCCAACCACCGGCTCTGGCACAGACCGTATAAGTCTGCCCAGCAATATCCTCACCTCCCAGACAAATATTTCTACTTATTTATTTATTCTCTAGTCGATATTCAAAATGATTTAACCAGCTAGAAATTACCACTGACCAGTTAAATGGCTTGTTTGGGGCTCATTTTTGGTGGCACTTAACTGGTTATCTCCTCTGAAACTTAGCAGCACCTAAGTGAAAACCAGCTATGGGGGGGGGGGGGGGGGGGGGTTCCAGAAATGGAGTTAGCACATGGCTGATTAAGTGTCGATGTATAGCACTTAACTGGCCAGGGTAACCGCATAAAAAACAATCCTATCTGTATGTGGCAACCCATGTCCAGTTAAGTTCTGAATATCGACTTAACTGGTCATGTGTTAGGATTTTATTTACCCCCTTGGCAAGATCCCAAAAAAGTACAATACACTTTATTCTGCTTATCCTAGAAATAAGCATGGGATTTTCCCCAAGTCTATTTTAATCTTTAGGAAGCTATCCAAACCTTTTTTTAAACCCTGCAAAGCTAACTGCTTTCACTACATTCTCTGGCAACGAATTCCAGAGTTTAATTACACATTGAGTGAGGAAATATTCTCTCTGATTTGTTTTAAGCTACAAAGTAGTAAATTTAAAATGAACTGGAGATAATATTTCTTCACTCAACGTGTAATTCTACCACAGCTTGGTAAAAGGGCCCCTAACATCTCTTTGAACTAACCTATCCAACTTTCATAACAATATTAAAAGATGTCAGTTTCCTTTCATTTCTGTATAAATATCCCAAACCAAAAATCCTTTTAAGGCATTAATCAATGCACAGAATGGGGAGTGGTCCTTTTTGAATAAGGCTTATTGATTCAAGTTGAAATATTCTTTTTTTCACTCCTCCTCAGGAGTTGCTACTGGCTTCCCCCACTTTCTCTTGTGTTTCAATTAAGAAAATTGTATTATAAATACATTTAACAGGCCCAGACTGAGATAACCCCGCTGTGTTCCTGTACAGATTGATTTCTCACTAGGGTGATTGATGTGATTTAACTGCTATCAGATGCTATAGAATGATCACGTTCAAATAGTGCAACCTACATACCATTGCTTGCAAAGTCATTCACTACAGTACAATTGCATTTCATAAATGGTCTTCTCTGAAATTCTCTATCACTAATTATGTTTTCTGCAGACATTCTGGAGAGTTTTATATTGTCAAGCTACTTTCCATAATAAAATACCCTGAGCAGCTGTTTCTTTTATTCAAAAAGCCCTTTGTATTGTCTTTTGCTTCACAACATGGTTTAATTTTGTCTTTAAAATTGCTTAACCTTTCAATGTAAGGTGAGTTTTAAAAATAAGGTGGAACTTTTTTCCTTGTGGTTGAATTGTCAAGCAGCCCCTCCTGGTTTCATCTCCAAATTCCATTTGTTTAAAACATCTTTAGCCATAGCCATCCTATCAAAAACAGTCCTCATGATGTAATGTGATATGTTCCATGTATACCACTAACTCCCTCTAAACAGAGGTTCAAAGCAGTTTAACTAAGAACAAAAGCAAAAATAAAACAGAGAAAAAAAGTTTTTAAAAAACCAAAAAAATAATAAATAATTTTTAAAAAACAAATATGTTTTTAACTGTTTCCTAACAGAAAGGTAACTGGAAGATCCACGTAAATCCTGAGGAAGAGAAAGTCAAGAGTTGTGGTGCCTGAAAACAAAAGGACATTTCCAAAACCCGTTTAAATCAAATACCAATAAAAGTAGGAAGTAATAGGCTAAATGGGTCCCTAACTTTTGATAATCCGCGAACAAGAGGAAAAGAAATTAATTTAAAAAAATATTCTAGAGCAGAGCTATCAAACCAGGGGCGTAGCTGTCATGGGGCCATGGGGGCCTGGGTCCCCGTAGATTTGGCCCTAGACCCCCCTGCCACAACCCTCTCGCCCCCTCCCTTCCCGCTGCCAACCCTCCCCCACTGCCATTGCGTACCTTTGCTGGCGGGGGACCCCAACCCCTGCCAGCCAAAGTCTTCTTCTCGGCCGCGCAGCGTTGCTTCCTGAATGATCTGATCAAGTTTCTGTGCATGTTGTACGTGCAGGACATCAGATGTACGCACAGAAACAGATTCAAACTTGATCAGATCATTCGGCAACGCCACGCAGCCGAGAAGAAGACTTCAGCTGGCGGGGGTTGGGGTCCCCCCCCAGCAAAGGTACGTGGCGGGAAAGGGTTGGCGGCGGGAAGGGGGGTTGAGAGGGTTGCGGCGGCGGGCGGGTGGGCGTGGGGGGGCTAAAATGTGCCCCCTCACCTCGGGCTCTGAACCCTCCTCCTGTCGAAGTCTGTCTACACCCCTGTTAATCAAACATTTTGCAACAAAAGCAGCTGTTGAGCTGTCAGATCTTTTTGGCCCAAAATAAGTTTGGCTGCTGTACTCTGCAACAATTGTAGCTTGAAACGAAGTTTTAAGGTAAAAGAAACATACAAAGCATTGTAGTAGTCCAAAAGGCTCATTTTCGAAAGAGATGGGCGTCCAAAAAGTGACATAAATCAGCACTTGGAAGTCCATCTCACAGAGTAGTCCAAATCGGTATAATCGAAACCCGATTTTGGACGTCTTTCTTGGAAGTCCATCGCAAGGATTTCCAAATCTCAAGGGGGCATATCGGAGGTATGTTCGAGGTGGGACTTGGGCATTCCTAAGACTTAGACGTCTTTGAGCCTTAATGGAACAAAGCAAAGACGTCCAGGACTAAAACTTGGACGTTTTCACCCAGACTTATTTTTATTATGAATAAGGCACAAAAAAAGTGCCCCAAATGACCAGATGACCACTGGAGGGAATTGGGGGTGACCTCCCGTTACTCCCCCAGTGGTCACTAACCCCCTCCCACCCTCAAAAAACATGATTAAAAATATTACTTGCCAGACTCTATGCCAGCCTCAGATGTCATACTCAGGTCCATGAAAGCGCATGCAGGTCCCTGGAGTAGTTTAGTAGTAGGTGCATTGCACTTCAGACAGGTGGACCGAGGCCCATACCCCCCCCCCCCCACTATGTGTTACATTTCTGGAGGAAACAGCGAGCCCTCCAAAACCCACCAGAAACCCTCTGTACCCACATATAGGTGCCCCTTTCACCCGTAAGGGCTAGGGTAGTTGTGTAGAGTTGGGGGTAGTGGGTTTGGGGGGGCTCAACACACAAGGTAAGGGAGCTGTGTACCTGGGAGCAATTTATGAAGTCCACTGTCCTGGCATGTCAGGGGGACCAGTCTACTAAAAATGCTGGCTCCTCCCACGTTCAAATGGCTTCGCTTTGGATGTTTTAGACTTGGACTCTTTGCGTTCGAAAATGGCTGAAAATCAAAGACGTCCAAATCCAAGGACATGCAAATCTAAGGACGTCCATCTACAAAGATGGACGTCCATCTTTTTTCGAAAATGACCTTTTCCTTGCCTCTGAATTTGGTCGTTTTACAAAGATTTTCAAATTCCAACTTAGACGTTTCTTTCGAAAATGCCCCTCCAAGTGACTGAAGCCTGCACTAAAATGGTAAAGTCATATTTATCTCAATTCAAAATCCAGAGTGAAAAATATGTAATATGGCACCAAATCAGCCTGAACCGCCACCAGCATCAAGAGTTTTTGAATGGGCAGTACTTCAAGGAAAGTCACGGCAGCATTCAATCCCCCCCGAGGAAGCCAGATGGTGAAATGGGTCCCCATTCGGATCATGTGAGATGATTGGACTGCCTTTGAATGTTAAGTTTTACTTCAGCTCTATGAATTTTGCTACAAAATGTGAATTGGAATTATAATATGTCACAATATTTTTGTAGACAGGAATCACTTACACCCAAAATAAGTTTTACAAAAATTGATTAGCGGTTTTGGTTGGGGGGTTTTCTGATCGATGACAGAAGCTGTGAACTGTAGTTTGAGTGTTGAAATATTGAATTCCAGCAACGTTCTAAGGGTACCGCAGTCATCTGAGGTCTTTCCCCCATCATTTCCAACTTTGGGGCCATATTACAGGGAGTTGATTTCTCACCCTGGATTTTGAATTGAGTTTAGACATTGATAAGCAAGTTTCCTTTTCATATTTAGTTACTGAAGTCATATTTATCAAAATACTTTCTGCTACAACGCAACTGATGGAGGTTTTTTTTGTAAAAAAAAAAAAAAAAAGCTTGTGTTAAATGATTGACCTTTGTATTTTTTACTCTTTCAGAAGGTTGTGGCATTGGGGGAATTTTACATAAATTGTAAATAGTCCCGCCAATATTCAGTCCCTGGTGCTGAATATTGGCTGATGGTGAACATCTGGATATAACCTGCCAGGCACTACTTAAGAACATAAGGGCAGAAGTATTGCCAAATTGGGACAGTCTGAAGGACTGTACATGGAGGACGCAGCCCAAACGTCGAGGTATCTGATGCCTTTTCCCGTGCACTGACTCAATCTAGTGGACTTTAGAGTAGGCTCCAGGTGACTATCAGAGTCCATAGAGAGATCACCATAGCTGTTCTTTATCTCCTAGTCAAACCCAGCTCACAGGATTAGACTGGAGGAGACATCTGCCCCACCTAAACTCATTTGTGTTGGGAGGTAGACCTTTCAGAGCAAAACCCAGAGCTATCCTAGTCCTTGAGGCCTCTTTGGACTCCCTCCTGCACAATTTTCCCCAAATTTGATAAGGGAAATGTTGGCACTAGGAATTAAATCAAACAAGGGCTTTAAAAGAAGTACCAAGCGAAGGTGGAAAAGCACCAGACAAGGTAAATTAATATTTTAAGGAAACAAACCAGCCTTCCTTCATCTCAACTGTCATCAAAACACTGTGACATGCATTGTTTTAGACCAGGAGCTCTTAACTCAGTCCTTGAGACACACTTAGTCAGGTTCTCAGGATATCCACAATGAATATGTATGGGAGAGATTTGCATGCACTAGCTCCATTGTATGCAAATCTCTCTCATGCATATTCAGTGTGGATATCCTGAAAACCTGACTGGCTGGGTGTGTCCCCAGGACTGGGTTGAGAACCTCTGCTTTAGAGGCTTTAGATTATTCTTTATAATAACGTTACTAGAAAGAAGTGGATGGAGCCAGAGTACGAGGAAAGCCAGTGTCATATTTGTTCTCTCTTTTTTACATAGTAACATAGTAGATGACGGCAGAAAAAGACCTACACGGTCCATCCAGTCTGCCCAACAAGATAACTCATATGTGCTACTTTTGTGTATATCCTACTTTGATTTGTACCTGTGCTCTTCAGGGCACAGACCGTATAAGTCTGCCCAGCACTAGCCCCGCCTCCCAACCACCGGCTCTGGCATAGACTGTATAAGTCTGCCCAGCACTATCCCCGCCTCCCACCACCGGCTCTGGCACAGACCGTATAAGTCTGCCCAGCACTAGCCCCGCCTCCCAACCACCGGCTCTAGCACAGACCGTATAAGTCTGCCCAGCACTAGCCCCGCCTCCCAACCACCGGCTCTAGCACAGACCGTATAAGTCTGCCCAGCACTATCCCCGCCTCCCACCACCGGCTCTGGCACAGACCGTATAAGTCTGCCCAGCGCTATCCCTGCCTCCCCAACCTCCAGTCCCACCTCCCACCACTGGCTCTGGCACAGACCGTATAAGTCTGCCCCGCACTATCCCCGCCTCCCAAACTCCAGCCCCGCCTCCCACTACCGGCTCTGCTATCCAATCTCGGTTAAGCTCCTGAGGATCCCTTCCTTCTGAACAGGATTCCTTTATGTTTATCCCACACATGTTTGAATTCTGTTACTGTTTTCCTCTCCACCACCTCCCGTGGGAGGGCATTCCAAGCATCCACTACTCTCTCCGTGAAGAAATACTTCCTGACATTTTTCTTGAGTCTGCCCCCCTTCAATCTCATTTCATGTCCTCTCGTTCTACCGCCTTCGAGAGGACATGAAATGAGACTGAAGGGGGGCAGACTCAAGAAAAATGTCAGGAAGTATTTCTTCACGGAGAGAGTGGTGGATATACACAAAAGTAGCACATATGAGTTATTTTAAAAATGTTTGTGTTTAAATGTTTGTTTTTTTGCTTAATTTAAAAAAATGCTTTTATTGTAAACCACCCTGATTTGGTTTTGAGAAGAGTAGGGTATCAAATTAGTATTAAAATTAAATGGATTACTGGAATAGAAAAAAAAAAACCCAGCTATATTTTACAGGTTATGCTCAATTTGGTTTTTGGTTTTTTAAAGAAAGGTTTTCAGTAAGAATCATTAGATTAAGCCCCCGTTTTCTAGAAAGAGCTAGAATTTAGCCAAGATGGCAGGTTCTGTAGTTTTGGAAGCAGGCAGCGCATGAAAAGTGATGCTAACAACCCAAAGACTGACAACTTTGTTATCAGCTGATCTGGAAGCCCAATCTGCTCAACCAAACAAGCAGTTTATGGACCAATCAGAAATTAGGGCTATTTTTTTTCCTCAGAGGAATCAATTGTGTCATAATCTTTTGCATCAATACATATTCTTAAGCAGAAGTCCAGATAGAATTGGTGGCATGTCTTTCAGTGCACACCAGTTCTAGCTTCTTTCAGAAGCTTAGCCGAGATTGGGTGGCAGAGCCGGTGGGGGGGGGGGGGGGGGGGGAGGCGGGGCTAGTGCTGGGCAAGACTTCTACGGCCTGTGCCCTGAAAATGGCAGTTACAAATCAAGGTAAGGTATACACAAAAAGTAGCACATATGAGTTTATCTGGTTGGGCAGACTGGATGGACCGTGCAGGTCTTTTTCTGCAGTCATCTACTATGTTACTGACGTTACCTATTATAGTCAAAGCTATGTAAGCAAGTCCACCATGTGCGATTCAGGCTTTGCTATTCTGAATTTAATGTCTGAGTTTATTTTCCTTGTGAGGGTAACAGGAGTTTCCATGGTTTGCAAGTAGATTAAACCGTTCCCTTTATAGCTATTAGTAGCTTTATTTCCCTGTGAAATGTAATTGAAACGGCAGAAACTGGAAGAGGAGCATGCAGATTGTTGATTTAATGCAGCAGAGCAGGGAAGTGTGCAGGAAGAGCTAATGTGGAATCAGAGAAAAAGCGTACAAAAGCCTAATTGGGTATTATTGGCCTTCTGCAAACTCTGTGCTGGACATTCATATGAACTCAAACCACCTGACTTGAAAATCAGCATAAATATTTCAATAGAAATGGGACCGTCAGAAAAATCCAATAGTCTGGACGGCAGTTTGCAGTTTACTTTTTCACTCAGTCCCACAAAAAGTCCACGCGACTTCCAAATTCATCAACAACTCGTAGGGGGTAATACTTAGCTGGTGGTAGTCAGAGGATTTTTAAACACAGTGACTGCCGCTGGCTGAATTATGCAGAAACCAGCTCTGACTATCTGGGCAGTCTGTAGCTACCGAGAGTTACCCGAATATCACCACGAGTTGATTTAGAGTAGATTTAGGAGTAGCGTCAGGAAATGCTTTTTCACAAACAGGGTGGTGGATGCCCAGAATACCCTCCTGGTGAAGGTGGTGATGGTCAAAGAAGGTAATGCAGGTACCGCCGCTGAATATTGGCAGGGCCCGGGTAACGCCCAGATCCACCCAGACTCCGTCCCCTGACTGCTTCAGTACTAACCAGGTGGTGCAGCGGTGGTCTCCACAGATTTACAGCAGCACCATCTGGTCATTGTATTCAGTTTTGGAGGCTCTATTTTGCTAAGGACATAAAAAGACTTGACGCTCATCAGAGGACGGTGACAAAAATGGCAAGATAAATAAATGGTAAGTTATTGCCAGTGCGTTTTTTCTAGGAAAAAAAGGTGTCGGTACTCAAATGCTAGGCCACCCTTCAGGAGTGGGGTAATCACTGAGGGACCCATCCCATAATAGCCAGGGCCCCTGTAACCAGTCACAGAGTCTATGACAACACTGAATAGGTGTGTAGAGCCTGAGCTCTTTCATTAAAACTTGAGGTCCATGGGTCAATTTTAGCAGACAATGGAAAAGGTGCCGGTACTCAGTACCCCCAAGTACCCCCTCAAAAAAAGCCCTGGTTATTGCAGTATTTATTTGTAAAAGATTAACATAAAACATAGAAGATGACAGCGGATGAAGACTACATGGCCCAACAAGTCTACCTATCCATACTATCTACTGCTCCTTCCTCGCCCTTAGAGAGTCTTTCTTGAATACAGTCTTCGTCTTCACCACAGTTTCACAAATCCACCACCCTTTCTAGAAAGAAGTATTTCCTCAGTTTACTCCTGAGTCTATCCCCTTTCACTTTCATCCAATGCCCCCTTGCTCCAGACCTTCCTTTCGACTGAAAGCAACTCGCCTTCTGTGCATATAAGCCATGGAGGTATTTTAACATTGCTATCATATTTCCCCACTCTCCCGCCTTTTTCCCAAAGTATACATACTGAGATCTTTAAGTCTGTCCACGTATGATTTACGATGAAGACCACTGACCATTTTAGAACCATCCTCTGAGCTGACTCTATCCTGTTTATATCTTTTTGAAGGTGCGGTCTCCAGAACTGTAGACAGAACTCTAAATGAGGTCTCTCCAGAGTCTTATACAGAGGCACTATCTCCTCCTTTTTCCTGCTGGCCATTCATAAGTACATAAGTAATGCCACACTGGGAAAAGACCAAGGGTCCATCGAGCCCAGCATCCTGTCCACAACAGCGGCCAATCTAGGCCAAGGGCACCTGGCAAGCTTCCCAAACGTACAAACATTCTATACACACTATTCCTGGAATTGTGGATTTTTCCCAAGTCCATTTAGTAGTGGTTTACGGACTTGGCCTTTAGGAAACCGTCTAACCCCTTTTTAAACTCTGCCAAGCTAACCGCCTTCACCACATTCTCCAGCAACAGATTCCAGAGTTTAATTATGCGTTGGGTGAAGAAAAAGTTTCTCTGATTTGTTTTAAATTTACTACACTGTAGTTTCATCGCATGCCCCCTAGTCATAGTATTTTTGGAAAGCGTGGACAGACACTTCACATCCACCTGTTCCACTCCACTCATTATTTTATATGCCTCTATCATGTCTCCCCTCAGTCATGTCTCCCCTCATTCCTCTCTCTGTGCACCCAAGCATCTTTCTGCCTTTTGCCATCACCTTTTCTACCCTTTGGGATAAATCTAGGCTGTCCTAAATTTATCTGGATAGCCATCCACCTAGCGGACCGAATACCATCCCTATCTATATAACAGGAGTGCTGACCACTGTATGTGCATATTCAATGCCACTTGTTATCCAAATAGTGACCCAGAACATACATGAATAGCTTAAACATTGTAGCTGGCATTGTAACAAAATGCCAAGCACGACGTTTAAATATTGACTTGACACTGTGCACTTGGTTACCTTATGCTACGGGGTTTGATTATATTATTTGCGCTGCATTGACGCAAGCTACAGTGTTCGCCTCCCTTCTGCTGTGGAAATTGTTGGCATGAAAAGACTGGACACATGGTCTTATTAATGTAAATGTTCTTTCCATCAAAGCAGCATCCAGTCAAGTGATTCAAATTCCCCCTCCCTACACGCACCATAGACACAGCAGTAAGGTGAAACAAAAGACAAAACACGGGGTAGCTGGGAAGAGAGCTGAGAGATGTCTAGGACTAATACCTTGTCCCTACTACTTACGGGGCTACCCTAACTTTTACTGACCCCTTAAGATAAGATGCTCAATTTCTCACATTCTCTTTCTCCCTAGAAGCAGCTGCTGCTCACCTGTCTCACTTGAACCTGATAGTGTAATCTCAGTGTCACAAATTAAGTGTGGAGGAGTAGCCTAATGGTTAGTGCAATGAGCGTTGATTCTGGTAACCTGGGTTCGATTCCCACCGTAGCTCCTTATGATCTTGAGTAAGTCGCTTAACCCTCCATTGCCCCAGCTACAAAACTGAGGGCCCACATCTACACGCACCCAATGCGGGCCAAAATGGATTTACCACATGGCTCTTGCAGTAATTTCATTTTTGATGTGCGTCCGGTACGCGCATCTGAAAAATATTTTGTATTTTCTGGCGCGTGTGGCATCTGACACACATGGGTCATTACCGCACAAATTCTTTACCGCCAGGTCTATGGCTGGCGGTAAGGTCTGAGACCCAAAATGGATGGGCGGCAATTTTGATTTTGCTGCATGTCCATTTTTGGGAGGAAAAAAAAGAGACTTTTTTTTTTTTTTTTTTTACAGACGCTGAAAAATAATTCTGCATGCGCCCATAACCCATGCCTACACTACCGCAAGCCAATTTTTACCGTGGCTTAGTAAAAGGATCCCTTAGATTGTGAGCCCTCTAGGGACAGAGAAAAGTACCCGCATATAATGGGTACAGCACTCGGTACATCTAATAGTGCTATAGAAATGATTAGTACTAGTAGATGTGTGGATCTGTTTTCTGATGCAGACTGCACAGGTGTTTTCAATCCTGCCATAGATCTGCGTAGTAAGACAAATGTGTTCTTCCTTAACCAGGCTGGTGGTACCATTATTGCTACCTTTAATGCGCTTGCTCATGGTGTTTTAAAAAAACAGGGCTGGTATCATTGTAACTATTTTTCTTGCACTTGTCATGGTGTTTGAAGAAAACGGGGCTGGTGGTATCATTGTAACTGTTTTTCTTGCACTTGCTCATGGTATTTTAAGAAGACGGGGCTGGTGGTATCATTGTAACTGTTTTTCTTGCACTTGCTCATGGTATTTTAAGAAAACGGGGCTGGTGGTATCATTGTAACTGTTTCTCTTGAGCTTGCTCATGGTATTTTAAGAAAACGGGGCTGGGGGTATCATTGTAACTGTTTCTCTTGAGCTTGCTCATGGTATTTTAAAAAAACGGGGCTGGTGGTATCATTGTAACTCTTTTTCTTGCACTTGCTCATGCTGGTGAAACCATTGTAACTGCCTTTCTTGTGCTTGCTCATGGTGTTTTATTCCTTGGCACGAAGGACACTTTTGCTTCCTGGATCTGACTGTGGATTTTATTATTGTTTCTGTTAGAGTGTCGGTGTCCATCTGCCTCTGTGCCTGTGGGGCTATTACCCTCCCCTGCAAACACCTCTCCCATACTAATGCTTAAATTCTCTAGTGTAAGCTTTAAGAAGGTCATTTTCAAAGCCATTTCTGTGGGTAAAACTGTGCTCTATCAGCAGAAATGGGCTTTTACAAAGTCATCTGCTGATAGGAAGGTAATTTGTAACAGCCTGTACATATAAAGTAACATAGTAAATGACAGCAAATAAAGACCAGCATGGCCCATTTAGTCGGACCAGTAAGTTATTAGGGTTGTACTGTCACTCTGTTCAGTTTACTCCCCTCTATGCTTTTTGGAAGTTTGAAAGACATTTCAGTTTTGCATTGAGCGGAAATGTTCTGTGCTTGCTATGTAGACATTCAGTGAGGTAGATATTCAGCCAATGGCAGTGAATGTTTTCTTTAGCTGCCGCTGGTGTTATTCCTGGATACTCAATACCAGGCTATGTCCAAGCACTGGCATTGAATATCCAGGTTTCTGTGATAGGCTCTCTCTTATTCAGCGCTGAACCGCCTAAGTGGTTGGGCAGACTTCTATGGTCTGTGCGCTGAGCATGACTAGACTGAGAGGCCAGTGCCGGGCAGACTTCTACGGTCTGTGTCCTCATTGTGGCTGGACAGATTTGGATGGGCTGGAGTGAGCTTCAATGACAACTTCAAAAGTTGGAGAAGAAGGCCAGTGCTGGACAAACATCTATGGTCTGTGCCCTGAAAATGGCAAGGACAAATCAAGATCAAGTATGACTTGTTGGGCAGACTGGATAGGCCGTGTGGTCTTTATCTGCTGTCATCTACTATGTAGATAGGACTGTGTCTCATGCGGTCCGATTTGGCTGCTGAATATTGGCACTTAATCACATAAGTGCCGACTCTGCCTCTGGACCACCCACAAAATAGCCAGCTCTCAGTTTAGTGGTGATATCTGTTGATAATCAGTGACCAGTTAGTACCGCTGAATAACGCCATATAAGTGATTTAATTGGAGGGGAGATGTTTCTGGCCAGATAAATCACTTTGAATATTGACCCCTCTGTGTTTGTCCTTTCATCACTCTTTTTGTCCTCACTGCCTCTTTGGGGAGGGCATTGCAAGTATCTTCCACCCTTTCTGTGAAAATTATCCTCCTTCCAGCTTCATTTCATGTCCTCTGCTTCTACAGTTTCTTCATACTTGGAAAAGGTTTGTTTGCTCATTAATATATTTCAAGTGTTTAACATAGAGGGAAAAAACTGTACATACTAGTAAGATTGATAACTAGACCTGTAGTCAGTAGGGTTTTGGTTCTGCACAAGGACACCCAATGGATTTCAAGCCCATTGCCTTAAACGCTTGGCCATGCCTGCCACCTGCTCCTACCTGCAGTAAGCGGAGGGATTTCCAGAGCGGGGTTAGGAAGGGGTTTGGACTTAAGTCCATACTTTGAATTTTCAAACATATGCATGTAATTTTTCATGGAAAGACTAACATCGCCCGTAGACGGAGTGGTGCTTAGTTTTGTTGGGGTAATTTTCAAAGCATATACTTTTCACTAAAGCAGGCAGCTTTAAAATCACCCCGAAAAACTACAGAGGTAGCGCTTTCTTTCCTTTTAAAGGTAATAAATAGAAATCAAGCAAAACAAGACAAGAAGATAAAATTATATCTCTTATTGGATTAACTGAATATGTTTTTTGATTACCTTCAGATGGCAATACTTTCTAAACCAGCACTATCATCCTATAATTATTTATTTTATTTGTAGCATTTGTATCCCACATTTCCCCACCAATTTGCAGGCTCAATGTGGCTTACATTTGCCGTAATGGCATTCGCCATTTCCGGGTAACAGAATTACAGTGGTATTGCGTTAAGGTGCATACATACATGGTAACATATATAGAATATACATGGAACATAGTATATACATATATATATATATATATCCTGTGCATACATACATGGTAAAGAGGAATACATTATGGTATTGCATGAAGGTTCCTGAGTAGTGAATTGGGTTGTATCATACATTAGGTCATCGACTGTAGAGAGACCCTATTCGACATAGGTTTAAAGTGGTAGTGCTTGATCATTAATAGCAGAGAGGTTAGGCAGTCATGTGATAAAAGTTCGGTTTTGTATAGATCATGTATAATATTATTTGGTATTTAAGCTGGATGTTTATGGTACGCCTTCTTGAAAAGATCTGTTTTTTTTTTCAATTTTCAACTAGAAAATGTCGACAGAAAAATTGATGCAGAGATCACAGGCAATAACGATATGTGGGACTACTGTGATAAGTATGAGGCTGTCCTATCCGGGGTAGGCCACTAGAGGGCGCTAGTAGGAGAATAGATGGAGGTCGCTAGGACCGGGAAGAGCCCTGGGATGTCCACAGGTGTAGGAGGTTATGGGCTGGTTCGTGTGTAGCTAATTAACCATTTTATACCCCACCTGAGTTGTGAAAGGAAGAGAAGTGAGCTGGCAGCAGAAGAAGAGAGATCCCCCTGAAAGATACTGGCTACCCTTATGGACTTGGGGTGGACTGGGTGTCCAAAGGAGACAAGCAGGCTGAAAATCCTGGGGTAAGAAGGCCCTAAAGCATTAGAGTTGGACTGTGTGTCCCCAGTACTGGTAAAGAAATGTGTGTTCAAAGGAAGGACTGTGTGTCCAAAGTACTGAGAGAAGCAGGCTGCAAAGTATTGAAGCTAGTACTGAACCCCTGTATCTGTGTGGGGTGGCTCAGTGTGAAGACCTATGAAAGCATAAAGTATTAAGCTAGAAGAAGTGTGCCCAGGGGCTAGAATAAAGAGTTGCCTGAGAAATATGCAGTTGGTGAGACCTGTTTAATTTGCTTAGTGGGAACCAGGTCACCCTGAGCGAGAAGGGGTAGCACACTAATTTGCATATGATCTGCATATTGAGAACCAGGTCACCCTGAGTGAGAAGGGGGCTATCACACTACATAGAACCCTGCAAATGTTAGATCACTTTGGTACAGTATATCAGTTCTCAAATATCGTTGAATGGATTGTTGTCAACAGATTGGATCCTATAAGTACATGCCAATGTAAGGACACTGCTAGATTGATCTGAGTTGAAAATAAAGAGACTTGAAGGCGATATACGGGCATCAAATGAGAGGAAGGGATGACTCTTACCGATGTAGAGAAAGAAAGTCAATCAGCAAGGAAATGAGGCAAAGAAGACAAGAACTTCCAAACTTCGAAATATCTAGGATCTTTAATGTAGTCACAGATTCAACCCATCTAGGACCTGACATGGCTGTGTTTCGGCGTGTGAGCCTGCCTCAGGGGTCAGCAGACCTGTAAACATATGCCAGTACGATTGCTGATAACAAAAGTTGATAGACTGATGTCCTATGTTAAATAGATCGCAGTGCCCAAATTATATCAAGGCGCTAGTGCTCTGCTAGGCAAAGAACTTATTAGACGAAAAACCGGCAGCCCAGGGAAGAACAGATACTTGTTACAGTCTAGGATCAAGGACTATGCAGCCAGCAGAGTTTGGCGGATAAATCAAAAAATAAATAAATAAGCAGATGCACTGAGGAGAATATTCAAAGCCACAGGAATCATGTCTAGAGAGCAAATGCAACGTCTAGTCCAGAAAGAGATTGACGTGCCTGTTAGCAAGCTTCCTACAGCAATAAAAAAAGAGGTCTAAGTAACTTTTAGGGACTGTTCCAGCCCTCAATAACACAAGGGGTCTATCTAGATTTTCAGGGCAGGGATGTTAATTCTTTTGAAGTGAGTTCCATTGATTTAAAATGGCTCCTGTTTGATGCTAATTGAGCCTCTCTGGGTTCAGTAGACCTTCCACTGGGAATAATTGTGCCTCCTTGATTTAAATAGGCTCCAGTGGAAACTAATTGAGCCCCATGGATTGAATAGGTTGCAACTGAAACTAACTGGGTCTATTGATACTAGCAGGTTTTAATTAAAAGTAATGCCATTTTATTGAAATATATAGGAACCTGTATAAATTCATAGTCAGTGAAAAAATTAACACAGAATTTAAAAGAATCTTTTCAAAAAAATGGGGAGGTAAATTATTGATTTCTATTTATACTAGAGCATTAATGACAACTGTCAAAGATATAATGGTCATTTGAGCCTAGCAAAGCAGTGAATAAGACCTATAATTATGCCCAGGTACATAAGTATTGCCATACTGGGAAAGACCAAAGGTCCATCGAGCCCAGCATCCTGTTTCCAACAGTGGCCAATCCAGGTCACAATATACCTGGCAAGATTCCCAAAAAGTACAAAACATTTTATACTGCTTATCCCAGAAATAGTGGATTTTCCCCAAGTCCATTCAATAACGGTCTATGGACTTTTCCTTTAGGAAGCCGTCCAAACCTTTTTAAAACTCCGCTAAGCTAACCCCTCTAAGCTGAGCGGGAGTCCTCCACTCACCTTCCTGCCAGTGGGGGGTGCCGTTTCACTATCACATTTTCAATAGTGAGGGACAACAAAGCTCTGCAGGACTCCAGGGAACCTGCCTGTCCCTAGCAAATGAAAGCACAATATTGAAGCACCGCCCCCTACTGGCAGCAATGCAGTTGGAGGAACTCTCGCTTACCTCGCAAAGAACAGTTCAAGTAATATAAAGGTACTAGACTTTGAGCCCGTAAAAACGGGCTATTATAGGAAGGGGGGGTTGAAAGGCCCGCCCCCACCGCCGAGTTCGCCGCTGCCCCTCCCCCTCCGAGTTCGCGCCCCCCCCACCGAGCCGTCACCACCCACCTTCCACCCGGCCGGGCCCTCGCTCCGCTATTGAAACAGCGAGGGTCCGGGAACGCAGCACTGAGCTCTGCTGAGCTGCCGACGTCGGCCTTCGTTCTTCTTCTCTGCCTGTCCCGCCCTCGTGTGACGTAACGTCATCGAGGGCGGGACAGAGGCAGAGAAGAAAAAGGAAGGGCGATGTCGGCAGCTCAGCAGAGCTCAGTGCTGCGTTCCCGGACCCTCGCTGTTTCAATAGTGGAGCGAGGTCCCGACCGGGTAGAAGGTGGGTGGCGGCGGCGACTCGGGAGGGGGGAGCGTTAGACGGCGGTGTCCCTCCCTCAGCAATGCGCAGTACAGACCCTCTGTGTTCCGCCTCCCGTCATCACGTATTGACGTGGGGGCGGGGCAGAGAAGGTCTCTACTGCGCATTTGCGAGTGAGTACGGTCACTTGCCGTTTATATGTTTGATAAGGCATTCTTTATAGGACACCCATATTTAGGTGCCGGGAAAGTGTGTGCTAAGCATGACTTTTGTAAGGGTTGTTCCACATGGAATTGTCTTTTTTTTAAAGACACATTAAACATGTAATTTAAATTGAGAAACAGAAAAAGGTGCTACCCAAGACAGCAGAAATATTTACAAGCAAGTCGGCTTTTCCTAGACTAAACATTTCAACCATAAAAATATTAAACAGTAAAGCCCTATAGAACTAGGGTTAGGACCATTTCAATAGAGCTATTTTAAAAATATAGGGCAGAAGGCCTTTTAGAGGAGATTTATACATTTTAGACATGCAATATTTCTAGTCTTTGAATGACCAAAGTCATAAATTATGAAGTAGAGCAGAAAACCTCTTTTTTTCATGTTACATTACATTATTTCCTATGTTCATATGTTAGTTTTATGACAACGCTTAGGTAAGATAGCAAGAGAAATGAAAACAGGGTGCTAGGGTAGCCTTTGTAGAGCCAACTTGTCTTTGTAGACTAGTGGCTTAAGTCATTTTTACGCCCAGTTTTAGGCTCAGGCAACTTTAGGCAAATTCACAGTCCAGCACTTATCCCTCTAGGAGTTTGAAGGAAGTTTAGACTGAGATCTTGGTGCCCTTTATCACTGGCACCCTGGTCCAAAGGTTGACCCAGCCCTGGTTAAGGTAGACAATCAAACTCCTTCAGCTTCATAGGATGATCTCATGTGTTTAAGATTTTCATGCATGAAAACTGATTTTTATTTCTGGCACTTCATTGAGACCCTGTAGATAATTGATACAAACTTTCAAAAATCTTGCCGGTTCCTATAAGGTGCTAGAAGGCAGCATTTTGCATAGACTTAAAAACTCTAGGGCAGGGCTTATAATAAAGCTGAAGGGAGGAAGGAGGTTGAAGAGAAAAGTGGAAAAAATACTTTAACGCGATAGGGTGATGGACACATGGTTACAAACACCAGAACAGTGGCAGAATCCAAGTATGTGTGGCATGAACACAAAGGGAATCTAATGAAAGAGAAAATGAGAAGACCAGAGACTGAATATGATCTACAACAGCACGTCAGACTGGTACAAATTGTTACACACCTCTGGAAAAATCAGTATCATCACACACAAAAAAAAGTAGGTCTCCTTATTCTAACTGGATAGAACACTTGGGTTTACATAAAAAATGTCTGTTCCTGGAGTTCTGTACCTATTGTTGACAACAGTCTAAACCAGTGACAGCCACTCTGGAAACTACTGTCATTAAAGCTACAATTTTGCCATCTGGTGGCTAACGTGCAGATTCCATTCATATTTAGCTTTTCTAATGAATTTTCCCCCTTTGGAACTCCTAATAAAGGATCAATCAATTGGGAACCAAGATCTTTCATGCATACTTGTCCAAATCCCAAAGGGTCATTAACATCAACCCCTGGTACCATGGAAGACAGAAGGTGAACCAACAACCTTTCCCGGAGCTGACCTTACTCCAGTGGCTTAGCTACGGGTAGACCTGAGTGGGCACAGGCCCACCCAGGGGCAGCACCCCACATCAACATCTCTCCATCTCGCATCTACCTGCCCATTGTTGAACCCCATTCCTCTCTGGTGTACCTTACAGGCATCCCCGACACCTACAGTGATTCAATTATTGCTGCCTGCACCAACCATGCAGGCTTCCATTGGCCAGTTCCCGCCCTCGCTTTCATCATTTCCTGTTTGGCAGGACCCGACCGATGGAAGCCTGCAAGGCCGTCGCAGGCAGCAATAATTGAATCACTGCAGGTGCCAGGGACGCCTGTAAGGTACACCAGGGAGGGACGGGGTTCAACAGCAGGCGGGCAGATGCCGGGACACTGCGGAGCAGGAAAGCTGTTGATGTGGGGTAGGTGAAAAAAAAAATCTATACTTTTTTAATATCTCTGAAGGGGGGGGGGGGGCTGTGGAGTGCTGTGAGTGGAAGGGCCCATCTAAGTTAGTTCTGGGCCCATCTGGTTACGCCACCTTTACTCTGGCTTAATTTAAAGAAAGTCCTTAATTTCCAGGGGCTCCTTTTACAAAGCTGCGCCAGCGACTCCTGAGTGGCAAATGCAATGACGTCCGTTCAGTTTCAATGGACTTCAACAAGCTGGAATTACTAGCGTGGCTTTGTAAAAGGAGCCCTAAATCTTTGCTGTTATGACCATTGTTGATTGTCTCTTCTTATTTTCTTCCTTTTTTTGTTAGAGGGCAGGGGTTGGTGGATAAGACAGTTTATAAATGGGTTTGTTCCTTTTTGTCAGAATGCTCATTCTATGTTTTTCATTGTGCTCAGGATTCTAACCCTTAGATTGTGGAGTTCCCCAGGGTGCTGTGCTCTCTCCAATACTTTTCAATTTATTCTTGAGTCCTCTAGGGCTTTTTATGTTTATGCTTATTTATGATTTGATTAATTGCCAAATTCTGGAAAATCCAAATCTTACCTCCCTGTTTACTAAGTCGCTCTAGCAGCGGCCATGAGCTAATGGCAACACAGCCCATTCACTTTGAGGAGTAGCCTAATGGTTAGTGCAGCAGCCTTTGATCCTGTGGACCTGGGTTTGATTCCCACCATAGCTGCTGAGAGGGGGGGCAAGGGGGACAAAATTCCCCAGGCCAGCACCGAAGTCCCACTCACCCTCTGTCGACCGTCTGCCACTGGGCCGGGCCCCCTGTATTGAAATCACAGCACCTCTCACCTCCGTGTGAAAGCACTGCAGGCAGCAGATCGCCTCCCTTTGGGCCTCCTTCCCTCCCTGTGTCCCGTCCTCATTTGATGTAACTTCCACGAGGGCGGGAGGGAAGGGAGGCAATCTGCTGCCTGCAGTGCTTTCACATGGAGGTGAGAGGAGCTGTGATTTTCCCCCCCAAATTGCTTTTCTTCTCTTGGTCCCAGTAAGTGAAATGCCAATCAAAACTATTGTTGAAGCCTTTTCCTCCTGTAATTGACTGCTGGATTTTTTTTCTTCCTTTTTTTCTAATTTCTTAGGAGCTCTTAAATTTTATCTTTCCTTTATCGAACACTATTATAGACTAGGGTTTTTTTTTTTTAAGATGTGTGTATGGGAAGGAGAGCCACTCGAGGGGGTAGGGCAGGGCGAGAAGAAGGTGGAGAGGACATATATCGTTTAAAAAAAACTCATGGTGTACCTTGACAATTTTAGCACCTTGTCAGTGTGCTGTGAAATGGAAAAGGTTGACAATCTCTGCCTTACATCCTGACCATATATCATTTAAAGGGCCCTTTGACTAAGCTGCGGTAAGCACTAAACCATGCTTACAATGGGTTAAAATGTTCTACTGCAGGGCATAGTAAAACTCTCTCATACACATTCATTGTGGATATCCTAAAAACCTGATGGGACTAGGTTTGTCTCAAGGACTGGGTTGAGAAACACTACTCTAGTCCCCAGGGGTCATGGCCCCACTCCCCCATGTTAGGCAGCAGCAACATAGTGATACCTCACACTACGCAGGAGAAGGCAACAGTAAACCATTCCTGTATCGTGAGGTGATGGTGGTGTTGATGAAGGGTTAGGGGTGGGGGGAAGGAGGTAGGTGTCCCCTCACTGTGTAGTTGCCAAGGAGTTGGTTCCACTCAAGGGCACATCTGGATATCTCATGAGAAAAGCATTGTTGCTATACAGATCTGCAGTGTTGACCCTCAGTAAAATCCTGAGACATTTGTTCTAGGGATTTTTTCATTCTGTGTTTGCTGTAAAGTATCGTTCAAACTCTTGGATCCATTGTGGTCAATATGTTTGGCGTCCTGCCATTCTGTTTGTTGGTTTGTCTGCTCAGATCCAAATGTTCTGCAGCATATAAAAGGGAGGAGGGCAATTTATTCAGAAGAGGGGCGGTTCGATACTGCACTCTGCCTATATTGCCGAATGCATACGAACAGAAAGATTATTACATAAACAAAGTCTTGATTAAAGGGTTTCATGACTTTCCGACTGAGAAATTCTCCTTGCTAGGTGTTAAGTTATAAAAGACATGAATGTATTAAGTTCTAGAGGGGTCTTTTATGCCTTAGAAGAGTAAATGGTGCATTCTCAGAATTAATTTTTCTCCTTGGAATTCAACCTCCTCAACTCGAGACAATTCGCCCTCTAAATGGCAACCTGACATATCTCTGCAGGAGCGAGGTGCATCGCAATGTAAAACAGATCTCTTCAGCTTTCATTAAACACCCAGCATATTAGGACTACCCATAACCCAAAAGCTCTTTAATGAAAGGTTTTCTTGTTTTCTTTATCTTCAAAACAGCTACAATTATACCCCAGTGAGCTTCTTAAAAGCCGTTGAGTACCTTTAGAGTAGGTTAAGGTGCATTAGATAGGGCCTGGCAGTCCAATGCCGACATAGAGTTTGCCAAGAGCTTTAGAAATGATTTTAGAATTAAAAAGAGACACCTGCTACCTATCTCGTGTTCCCAAAAAGGTGTTTTGTGTGATATAAAAAGAGAGAAAATGAGATCTAAGAAGCAAACAGTCATATGCAAAAGGCATGTCTTTCTAGCAGTGACACAGATACAGAGGGTTTGCCATTTAATGTTGCATTATTTCGAAGCAGTTGGGTGCCAAATAGTGTATCAATGGGTATAATGATGTTAAGGCACCTCTCAGAAGTAAAGATAACATGAGAACTGCTTTATGGGGTTTGTTCTGGGCACTGCACACCTGTTTATCCCTATTTCACTGCTCTCCTATTCTGCAGCTGCTCTCAGGCCTCTGAAAGGCCCAAATGCATGCACGGAAGCCTAGTAGGGTTGAGCTGGTGTTTTCGAAAGGATGGGAAAACACAAACATTTCTTCTTTCCTTTATTATTATGGCTTGTTAAGTGCTGTTAACATCATTGATTGGCTTCGTAAGCCAATTAAGTTATGTGCGTTGTTATAGAATATGCTTGGATTTCAGCACAGATCTCTAGGCATGCTATATAGACTCTGGGGGCAAGGGACCCTTTTACTACACTGTGGTAAAACACTAATGTATGCTTACCACAGCTAAAAATGCCTTACCGTGGGGTGCACTCAGTCATCCCATGGTAATTTGGGGGTTTTGCGTGCACTACACACACTCTAAACAATAAAAATGATTTTTTTAGTATTGGGAGTGGGTCTGGGGGCGGAAAGTGAGTGAGCATAGAATGACCTCCTGTTGGAGGTGGTGGAGACAAGGGGGCCAATATTCAGACCATGGGAGGCAGCCTGGCTGACTCCCATGGTAAGCAGTGATCCCGGATATTCAATGCCGGGCCTTTTCCAGTGACCAGCACTGAATATCCAGTTTATTTGTGGCTGGTTTAAACTTAACCGGCCAAGCCAATATTCGGCACTGGCCAATTAAGTTTATCTTGGCCAAAGATAGGCCTGCTGTTTGAGAGGCCTGATTTGGCCACCAAACTTAGCCAGCAATGTGCTGGGTATTCGTGGATAGCCGATTATATCACATAATATAACTGGTTAGCTGCTAAGCGCTGACCACGAACATTCAGCGGGAGACAACCAGCTATCTCATAAGTACCTAAGTACATAAGTAGTGCCATACTGGGACAGACCAAAGGTCCATCAAGCCCAGCATCCTGTTTCCAATCCAGGTCACAAATACCTGGCAAGATCCCCAAAAAGTACAAAACATTTTATGCTGCTTATCCCAGAAATAAGCAGTGGATTTTCCCCAAGTCATTTTAATAATGGTCTATGAGCTTTTCCTTTAGGAAGCCATCCAAACCTTTTTTTTTAAACTCCGCTAAGCTAACCGCCTTTACCACATTCTCTAGCAATGAATTCCAGAGTTTAATTACACAGTGAGTGAAGACAAAATTTTCTCTGATTCATTTTAAATTTACCACTTTGTAGCTTCATTGCATGCCCCCTAGTCCTAGTATTCATGGATAGCTGGATATTCATGGATAACTGGATAAGTGCTATTCAACCAGCTAGAAGCCATTCCTGGCCAGTTAAATAGCGCTGAATATTGGGAGGGGGGAGGACTGCATCTGAATTCAAGAAAGCGTGGGATAGGCATGTGGGATCTTCTACGGGGAGAAAGAGATAGAAGATGATATGGATGGGCCATATGGCTTTTATCTGCCATCATTTTCTATGTAATAGGCGAGCGCAGCTACACTGCCGTGTACTGATTAGCATGTGGTTTAGCGAATGAATCTCTACCGCCTTCAAAATAGGTGGTGATAGAGGCTTACGCACTAATGGCCTCAGCGGTACTTCCTGTTTAGTGAGCAGTAAACCCATGTTCAGCTTATCGCCACTTAGTAAAAGGGGCCCTTAGGGAGGTAAAGTTCTGTAGATGAAAGAAGAATTGGACCTGGACCGATCATATCCAATAATTTTAATGTGGCCAAACAAGTAGATAAGCCACCAGCAAAAGCCAGAAAGGATATTTGAATGCATAGGGAAAGGAATAGCCAGCAGAAAAAAAAGGAGGTGATAGGTGCCCCTGTATGTCTCTGGTGAGACCTCATTCGGAATACCATGTAACGTTCTGGAGACCACCAGCAAAAGGATATAAACAGGATAGGATCAGTTCAGTGGGCAGTTAATGACATAGTCAATGGTCTTCATCCTAGAGGATAGGGAAATAGACATCAAGACCCTAAATATGTGTATTTTGGAAGAAGGAAGCTCTGGAACAAGGGGACATAGGGTGAAGGTGAAAGGGTTTAGACTCAGGAGTAATCTAAGAAATTAATTCTTTATGGAAAGGGTGGCTGGTGCATGGAACAGCCTCCCAGTGGGAGTGATGGAGGGAAGGGCAGTAACTGAATGTAAGAAAGCATGGGACCAGTACAGAATATCTGAGTGAGGGAAAGGTATTGGACAGCTGGCTCAAGGTGCCAAAAGCCTGCCTCACAAGCTCATAATCTGCACTTCCCCAGCTGTAAAGGACGCTGACACACGCCACCACCTTCTCTTACATGAGCACGCAGTTGTGGAATGCATTACCTACGAAATAACTAACTTTCGCAAATCTCTGAAGACACATCTATTCAACAAGGCCTACAAAGAGAACCCATAACTTTACAAACTACCTCTCCAACCCACCCAGTTATTAAAGTCTACTTTCTATATTATCCTGCCCTACACCTTCCTTCTCTCTTCCCTTACCTAATCTTAGCACATTACTAATTGTATCTGATATCCTGGTATGACTATGTCATAACAAAACTCTGTAAGCCACATTGAGCCTGCAAATAGGTGGGAAAATGAGGGATACAAATGCAATAAATAAATAAATTCTTCACATCAGCTTTCTTCTCTGCATGGTTTCTGGCACCAGTGTAGGTTTAAATGCGAGAACAGATACATGCAGAGGCAAAAGGAAAACTGGCTCATCACTATTTAAAGGGCTGATGTAGATGGGAAGGGGGAGGGCACAGCAAAGCAAAAGTGGGCTTAGAGCCCATGGGGTCCTTTACTAAGCTGCGGTTGGTTCTATGTGTGTGCAGCGTGCGCCCAAATGAGACTACCGCCAGGCCAGTACGCCCCCTCCCCGGCGGTAATTTCAGATTTGGGGCTTGCCCATATTGCCTGGATGAATTATTTATTTATTTCTTCCCACACGTGCCATTTCTGGCGGTAATTGGCACATGCCAACCTGATCACTGCATGTGTAGCGCATGAGCCCTTACAGCTAGATTAATGGGCAGCATTAAGGGTTCAGGCCAGTTTTAGGCAGGTGCTGGTTTCAGTTTTACCGCATGCCTTTTTTCCGTCACATTAAAAAAAAAAAAAACCTAAACCTTTTTTGCAGGCGCAGTAAAACTGGCCCGGCGCACGCCTAATACACGCGCCTACACTCCTGCGGGCCACTTTTTACCACCGCTTAGTAAAAGGGCCCTTATAAGCTCTGTTCACTTTCTGTAAGCACCCATTACCCATTGCTTTCAGAGACAAGACATTGAGATGCCGGTTTCACCGTTCATGGACTTATCTTTAATCTGGGGATGGAAGACTTATCTACTGGAAGAAGTAACTGCCCTAAGCATACTGGAGTGGCCTAGTGGTTAGGGTGGTGGACTTTGGTCCTGAGGAACTGAGTTCGATTCCCACTTCAGGCACAGGCAGCTCCTTGTGACTCTGGGCAAGTCACTTAACCCTCCATTGCCCCATGTAAGCTGCATTGAGCCTGCCATGAGTGGGAAAGCGCAGGGTACAAATGTAACAAAAATAAAATAGATACTATTGGAGATTCTACATGGAATGTTGCTACTATTGGAGATTCTACATGGAATGTTGCTATTCCACTAGCAACATTCCATGTAGAAGGCTGCGCAGGCTTCTGTTTCTGTGAGTCTGACGTCCTGCACGTACGTGCAGGACGTCAGACTCCCAGAAGCAGAAGCCTGCGCGGCCACATTGGTGATCTGCAAGGGCCGACTTCTACATGGAATGTTGCTTCAGGCACAGGCAGCTCCTTGTGACTCTGGGCAAGTCACTTAACCCTCCATTGCCCCATGTAAGCCGCATGGAGCCTGCCATGAGTGGGAAAGCGCGGGGTACAAATGTAAAATAAATACTAAGAAATGCACCTTGCAAAGAAATCTCCTCATTTTGCTAAGTATAGAGAAAAATGGCTACCACTTGTATCATATTTCAACACGGTAAAATGATGAGTCATGAATTAGGTGTGTATTATGGCTTATGCATCCGTAGAAATGAAAGGTCCAAAAATTTCCACAAAAGTCCAACACAAGAGAAAAACGAGTGGAAATACAATTTCAAGAGATCAAACCAAAAAAAGAGGTGAAATGCTCCGAAAAACTTTATTGAGGACCCAACACGGTCCGTGTTTCGGTTTTTAAAAAAACCTTCATCAGGGGTCAATCAGTAGTAGCACGGGAAATATACTGACAGACAAAGGGAGCTTGTAAAAATGTAGTCTTTCGTTGGGGGTTGGCGAGAGCAGCATGCAGAAGAGAACGCAGGGAAAAGCGTGCAGGCTCCCGCTTCAGCCTTCCCTCGAGGGAAGGCTGAAGCGGGAGCCTGCACGCTTTTCCCTGCGTTCTCTTCTGCATGCTGCTCTCGCCAACCCCCAACGAAAGACTACATTTTTACAAGCTCCCTTTGTCTGTCAGTATATTTCCCGTGCTACTACTGATTGACCCCTGATGAAGGTTTTTTTAAAAACCGAAACACGGACCGTGTTGGGTCCTCAATAAAGTTTTTCGGAGCATTTCACCTCTTTTTTTGGTTTGATCTCTTGAAATTGTATTTCCACTCGTTTTTCTCTTGTTATGGCTTATGCATGCCATATGCTCTGATATGTATCCTCCATCCCCCCCTTTTTTTCTCCCTCCCTCCCTCTCTTTTCTCTTTCTATTCTTATCCCAACCTTGGAATTGTTTGTTGCTTCTTGAATGTCAGCTCATGTTCTGACATGTTTTGTTAATGAGCACTTGGGGCTATATTGCCAGCTCTTGTTTATCTTGAAAATCAATAAAGAAATTAAAACTGAAAGAAGCTTTCCCCCTTGATCGACCTACTCATCTCCTTAATCTATGGATGACGTCCCCATCGTTACTTGCGAAGGATGTTAAAAAAAATGGAAGCGGTACAAAGAAAAGCTACGAGAATGGTATGGGAGTTGCGTTCCAAGACGTATGAAGAGAGACTTGCTGACCTGAACATGTATACCCTGGAGGAAAGGAGGAACAGGGGTGATATGATACAGACGTTCAAATATTTGAAAGGTATTAATCCGCAAATGAACCTTTTCCGGAGATGGGAAGGCGGTAGAACTAGAGGACATGAAATGAGATTGAAGGGGGGCAGACTCAGGAAAGATGTCAGAAAGTATTTCTTCACGGAGAGGGTGGTGAATGCTTGGAATGCCCTCCCGCGGGAGGTGGTGGACATGAAAACGGTAACGGAATTCAAACATGCGTGGGATAGGCGTAAAGGAATCCTGTGCAGAAGGAATGGATCCACAGAAGCTTAGCTGAAATTGGGTGGTGGGGGGAAGAGGGGTTGGTGGTTGAGAGGCTAGGATAGGGGAGGGCAGACTTATATGGGGACTGTGCCAGAGCCGGTGATGGGAGGCGGGACTGGTGGTTGGGAGGCGGGAAATACTGCTGGACAGACTTATACGGTCTGTGCCCTGAAAAAGACAGGTGCAAATCAAGGTAAGGTATACACATATGAGTTTATCGTGGGCAGACTAGATGGACCGTGCAGATCTTTTTCTGCCGTCATCTACTATGTTACTATGTTACTATGTTACTTACCCCCAGCTTGGCCACTGCCCTCTCGCCATCTTATTAAATGATCTTATAGTCATGAACATATGAAACCTCTTGAATGCACTACCATCAGTTTTGAGAAGAACCTTCCCCCCCCCCCCCCCCCACTGCCTCTTGTGACGATATCCTATATAATAATTCT